>NW_026782902.1:0-499362 GCF_031769215.1 Ylistrum balloti | reverse complement strand
CTGGGACTGGGTAGCATCTGTTCAGATCGATCATTGGACAGACAACATTAACCAATGATTGATTATTTTTTATTGTTTCAGAATTTTGTTGTAATTTTACAAGGAAATAAATGCGTCAGACATTCAATATAATATGCGTTCCTGCATTATAAGATTCCAAAACACACATGCACAAGTGTTACTTATTACTCAAGTGACTGATTGTTCATGATCCTTTACATTGAAAATATCAAGAATCTGACTTTTTGTACTATTGATCGTTGATACATGTATAATACACTCTACTGCTTGGTACAGTAATCTGTAGTTTACACCTGTTTTATCATCAAAATACGTTTGACTGACTCTGTGCAAATATAGATGAGATTATGTTACATATTGATATGTGGACCAGACCTGCTTTTTAGCCCACCATCATTAGATATCAGGCTATTCAAATCGCTCTGTGTCTGTGATCTGTCTGTCCGTCTGTAAACAGTTTTTGTTATTGATATTTCTTGACAAGTACTGGATGGATCTTTCTCAAATTGAAGATGTAGGTTGCCTTGGTCCCTAGTTGTCCCCTTCTGATTTTGGAACTGATAAAAAAAAACGAAAAGGCAGACGAGCAGCTGTTTTCTCAGTGAAGTTTGCTATAGCTATATCTTGCAAAGGATCTCTCTCAAATTTCATATGTAGGTTCCCAATGGTCTCTAGTTGTGCCCATGTTGTTTTGGGACTGATCAGAAAAACAAAATGGCTTCCAACTGACCATCTTTGATTTTGACTTTGAAGTTTGTTATGGCTATTTCTTGAGAAGTACTAGATGGATCTTCCTTAACTTTCATTTGTAGGTTTCCCTTGGTCCCTAGTTGTGCCAGTTTGATTTTGGGTCTGATAGAAAAGCAAAATTACCCACAAGCGGCCATCCTGGATTTTGATGTTTGAATGTTTGTTATGGCTATTTCGTGAGATGTATTCTATAGATCTTTCTCAAATTTCATGTAACGGTTCCTTTAGATCCCTAGTTGTGCCTATTTGAGTTTGGTACTAATCAGAATAACAAAATGGCAGACAGGTGGCCATTTTGGATTTTAATTTTGAAAGTTTGTTATTGCTTATTCTTGAGAACTGCAACATAGATCTTTCCTTGATCCCTAGTTGTGCCTGTTTGCTCTTGGTACTGATCAGAAAAAAAAAAGGCCCACAAATGGCCATCTTGGATTTTGACTGTGAAAGTTGGTTACACTATTTCTAAAGAATTACTCTGTAGATTTTTCATAAATTTCATGTAAAAGTTCCTATAGGTTCCTAGTGGTGCTTGTTTGAATTTGGGACTGACCAGAAAAACAAAATGGCTGACAAGCAGCCATCTTGGATTTTTGCCTAGTAAAGATTGTTATTGCTATTTCCTTAGAAGTACTGAATACTGAAGTACTGAATACTGAAGTACTGAAAAGATCGAACTTTCAAAGAGATAATAAAGATCAAAGAATGGTGGGCACCAAGATTCCTTTGGGATCTTTTATTTTAATATGTTGCTAATATAACACATGACCAATCACTACATGAGGTCTACGTCATGAGAAAACTTCATTTACTGAAGCAAGTGAGGTGCATTGACAGTAATAACTCAGAAAACACTCAGGAATCAGGAAAGAATGTTTATTACACTTATATAAAACAAGAAGCGTTGAGCATATCGTAGACTAACACATCAAAATAAAAAATTGACGCAAGATGAGTGAAATTGATTATCAAATCTTTGACATGTCAACTTCGATTTAATCAACTTCTCCAATCATCGGTACAACTCTACTTCATAACACTGAGCCTTGATTGCATTGCACTCTCAGTATTCCAGTATCTATTACATTTTACTTCATGGTTGTTTTATATGCTATTCCTCTTTAACACCTTGGCAGATTTTAACCGAAATAAGCGTGAAACATCACTAGGGTATGGCAATCATTACTTAAACAAATGTGGTCGGTTGTCTTCTAGAAATGTTCAGAGATCTATTCCTGACCAGGTGTATTTATTTTTGTTTCAAATAGCTACTACATAGTTGTTGAATCCTTCTGATCATGTTTATTTTTCCTCTGGCACAGTTTGGCTGAAAGTTTATCTGGTCTCCATATATGATCATGATGTTTCTTTGTTTCGAGACAAAAATAGATCAAATGGTTTTGCTTACAACAATTCACTAAGACCATAGTAATCAGTTAAAATCTGTTTTATTACTTGGTCATGGTAGACTACATGCCAGCAATTGAAAACACATATGATTGAGATTCTATATATGGAAGTTCAAGAAATTCAAGTAAACTGCCAATAAAGTTCACACCCCAAATTTTTCACGATCTTGGTAAGATAAAAATAAATGTGTTATCCTGAAATGCAAATTTCTATATAGAACGACATTCTGGAATAATTATAAATCATATGGACATTACATGATTCTACCCATTTTTTGAAAATGTAGCTTTAAATATTTGATAGAAGTGTATAAACAGCACCACTCACCTTTCGTGTAATCAATCATAGCAACAGTTCAAATTCCACAGGCTTTTTACATACAGAACTGGCTAGATTGTCCACATTCATACTGGTAAAATCAGTTGTCAAATTACACATAGATCTTTTGTTGACCTTATTTTAATCTTTTTTGATCACATTGCTGATACAAGTTATCCTGGTCATATGAAACTTTCAGGCTACTTCAGTATACCAACTCCATACTGTAACATGTGATTGGACGTTTTAATGTAAAACATGTCAAAGCTGTTACATGGATGTTTTAGCTTAATAATTGTCTGTAAAAATTTTTCTTAGATGTTCTAATTTAGATGGTCAAGAACTAGCCTGTAATATTTATATGGCTGTAACCAAAGCACATTGCTGAGCATCACTGAATTTCATTCTCATTTATATACATTATAAAAACTGACTGCAAGTAAGGGAAATTTTTTTTTTTTTTCTTATTCATATTTTACGAACTTGCCATGTTTTGAATATGTACTGTTTGTTTTGGTTTCCAGTATGTTTTCAAATGTTTTAGGTAAATTAGAAAGCCTTTGACATGGTGAAGTGTCAAGGTAAGAATGACGATGGTAGTCTCTGTGGAATTGACCTACAAGATGTCAAATTCTGTCCAGAATGTGGTACACGTGTACCTAAAGCTTCTGTTTTGGAAAAACCGAAAAATATTGTTTCTTGTCCTGGAAGCTGTGATGGAAGCCCATGCAGTAACAAAGAACTTTCCAGTGGTCAAAGGTTCTGTGTTTTTTGTGGATGGAAAGTGGACCAGTCAATATTTGAACCTGGATCCAGTGTATGTGGTGCTGACAGAGAGGGAACACGTTGTACAGGAGTCATCAAAAAAAATGAAACTGTGTGTCCCATCTGTAAATCAGGTATTTCATATTTCAAATATATGTACTAATCATCATCATTTACTATGAAATTACATATTAATGCAAACCTTCATTGTGGTCTGGTATTCCTGGAAGATATTTTTGTTGTAATGTTATACGAATGGTTGACCAGGTTACATTGTATTTTGGGTAGGTGAGGTAGATGTTGTACATGATGCCATATGTGGCGGCTGTTCAGGGTGCAGAGTCTTTTTTCCCTTTTAACTATTTCATTTCAATAACTGGGCCCAGGGTCATGAAATAAGAATAGCATTATATTGTGAAGCAGTTTTCCTTTGAACTCCCAACTCTTAGTAATTTGTCAACCTAATTTACTTTTACACAGACTTGATCCAAGTCCATGTTTGCCTTAACACTAAATAAATTATGCCACATTAAGTTTTTCATCCTTTCCCATAAATATTTATGTCTTAATAGGATACCCAAATGGCAATACATGAAAATATAGTTTAAAATCTGATTTTTGAGGCCAGTTTAATTGGTCAAGCTTAAGAAGGGGAAGTTTACATTTGAATTGACTAATTCTAAGAATGTTGGCAATATGTAACAAATTGCTGATCACATTCGAAAATTGCTTTTTGATTTGATAGCTTCTGTTGCTAAAAACCTTCTTTCAAAAGTTTTGTCACAAATTTTAACTCACCTGGTCCAAACGATCAAAGGAGCTAGAGGAACAGGACCCTAAAGGGAAAATTTTGAAATCCTATTCCTCCTGTTGGATTGTTTGTATTTTGCCCAAATTTGGTCAAAATCATCCTTGGATGAAATGGTATCAGTTTTGAATAAACACTTAGTCTAAGTTACGTGGGATGGGAGGGACAGGGCCCAGTCGGGGATATAGAGCGATAATATCCTACACCTCTTGTAGGAATCATTGCATTTTGCCCAAATTTGGTCAGAAGCATATTGGGTGAAGAGCATGGAATAACATAGATAACATGACAGATGTGTTGGTAAGGAGGTATACATATTTATGTATAAATAGGACAAATTAAAATATAAGGAAGCTTCACAGGGATGTCCACAGGAACACAAAGCAACTTGGCTCTGAACAGTTTTTCATAGTTTAATTTGAGATATTTTCAATTCTTTACAGTATCATCTAATCAATTCAAAAGTTTGGTTGTAGATAAGAAAAAAGAATTGCATATTGACTTACGATGATAGTTAAACAGGAAAATTGCTGAGATTATTCTCAATGGAAAGTAGTGAAGTAGTTTTGATCATTAAACAATTATATTGAGACATTAATTTACTTTCACGTAAATTTTTGTATATAAAGTTTTCTTCCTGCAACCCTGTTTGACCTACAAAAACATGCATAAGCTAATCCAAATAGTTCTGACAGTTATTTACTAAAACCAGTTTAAGTTTGATGAGATCACATATTAACAAAATGTTCTAATTGTGATACTATTTTACAGAAAGAAGTGCTACAACATCAACTGTGGTAAAAACCTTCATAAGCTCAGCTGATGGTAAACCTGCTAACCCAACACAATCTGAGAGTGAAAATGTGAAAACATCAGAATTACCATCACTGAAGAGAGTGCACTCTAACACTGAAACAGCGACCATTGGAAACTCTGATACAAATGATAAGCCTAAGACACCTTTTCTTGCGTCAGTGGCTTCTCGCAATGATACACTTTTACCTGCAAAATTTCCTCGTCATTCAGAAGGCAAATATTTTGAAGGAGAAAATATTGAGGAAGATACCAAAATGGGCAATTCAAATGATGGTTCAAAGCTAGAGGATGAAACACAGCAAAAACAAATTGTTGAGTCAGCTCAGGGACATCAAGTCCCACAACCTTCTTTGCAGCCCTCAGAAAGAGGAGCTGCTACAGGTATAACCAAACACATGGTCCAACGAGGAGACACTGATGAAAATCCCGTCCTATCATCCAACCAAACAGGTGATCCCATAAGATCACCAAACCAAAATAAAAATCAGCCATCATCAGAGATTCAAGGACCAAAACTCAGAATTTTGTATGGTGATGGTGAGGCCCCTCTTGAAGGTGAAAGTGAGACAAGAAATGACTGTTACATGCCAAATCAGGTGTCGGATAGTAACATCAATAATACAGATCTGGAGAAATCAGACAAGGATAATGATAACAACTCTTATCATGGAGATTCTTGGACCCCACCCCAAAAGACCAATCTTGGACATCAGACTGACGCACTGTCAGCTCAGACACCTGAAGGAGATATTATTCCTTCAGAGAAGCTTACATCTGGTCTCGATGTGGCTGAGATCAAAGAGAGTCAGTTTGGAGCAACATCAGAGCCAATGTCTACAAATGAATGTCAGAGTGGGTTAGATACCGCTGTGGTCCCTTGTGGCCCTACAATACAACATCAGCCTGATAACAATGATAAAACTACAGGATCATTGTCACAGAAAGGCATTTTCAGTGGGGATTTTAATCAAAATAGCAATAATAGTGTTTGGGAAATCCCAGACAATAGATTTGGCAATGATTCAAAATCAAGTAGCATAGATGATAATAAACTTTTTGGTGACAGTTCAGTTGACCTAGAAACACCAGGACAACTGAAATCCATGGGGGATGCTTTGAAAGAATCTTCTCTTTTCTCTTCTACTGTGGAACCAGCAGAGGAGATAGTCCCTACATCTGCTACAGTGTCAGACATGGATATAGACAAAAAAAAGAGTCTGGGTCAGGATGCTGCTTCTTCAATGAGTAAGAGTGATGAGGAAAGTAGCTCCAGTAATGATGAATGTGACACTCAAACTGGAAATCCTAGAAAGAAGAAGAAGAAGAGAGACAGAAAGGCCAAAGAGAACAGAAATAAAAAAAGGGACAGAAAGAGGAGAAATGAAGATGGAAAGCGAACCAAATCTGATGAAAAATCTATCTCTTCAATTGAAAATGAAGAAGAAACTGATTCTCCTGATGTTGGTGGAAACTTGACTAGCAACAAAAAAAATCGAATGAAGACCCAAGATCCAAAATTTACAAAGGTGAGAGCTTATTTAGTTATGAATAATTTTCTAGTCCAGTCAATTTACTCAAATTGTGAATCTATTTTCAGTGTTTTGGAATTTAGGCACTGAAGCAGAACACCACCCCCTCCCAAAAAAAATTAACCTTAAAGAAAGTTAATTTTAGCCCACCATCGGATGATGGAGTGTTATTCAAATTACTTTATATCTTTGGTCCATGGTCTGAGGTCTGTGGGCTAGATGTTTGTCATCTGGCTGGGATGGCCTAGTTGTTAAGGCATCTGACAATCTTTATCACTAGCCCTCCACCTCTGGGTCATGGGTTTGAGGCCAATGTAGGGCAGTAGCCAGATACTGGCTGCAGTTGATGGTGTTTTTTCACATGGGGAACCCTGGCTTTCCTCCATCACCCAAACCTGGCATATTCTTAAATGACCATGACTGTTAAAAAGGACATAAAGCAACAATAAGTCCATAAACAATTCTTTTTATTGCTATTTCTTGAGAAGTACTTGAAGGATATTTTCAACTTTATATGTATGTGTCACTTGGTCCTTAGTTGTGCCTTTTGAGTTTTAAGACTGATCAGAAAAGCAACGGCCAACAGGTGGCCATCTTTAATTTTGACAGTTGAAGTTTGTTAGTCATTATTTTTCATTAAGTATATAAAGGATATCTCTAAATATTAATGTGTAGATGCCCCTTGATCCCAAGTTGTGCCAATTAAACTTTGAGTATAGTCAGGAAAATGAAAAGGCTGACAGATGTCCATCTTAGATTTGGACAGTTGAATTTTGTTCTCCCTGTTTCCCGAGAAGTACTAGAAGGATGTTTCTCAAACTATATAGGTAGGTGCTTCTCATTCATAAGTTGTGCCTCTTCATTTTTAAGTGTGCTTGAAAAAATTAAATGAATGACAGGCAGCCATCTTGGATTTTGATATTGTTATATTTCTGAAAAAGCATTGGAAGGATATCTCTCAAACTTGTTGTGCAGATTCCTTTGATTCCAAAGTTGTGCCCTGATTCAATTTTGAGGCTGGTCGGGGAAAAAATTGTCTGAAGTTATTAAACATTTGAACTCTGACTCTATATGAAATAAAGAGAGGGAAATAATTGACCTGTTTCTGGGTCTGCATTCAAACGATAATATTGAAGTAATCATCATTTTCAGATGTATGCCCACACAGATTGAAAGGTTTGCTATTTTATAGGTCACCTGAGACATAGGGTGATCTAGTGTGATCCCCTCTTGTCCGGCGTCATGTGTGGGCCAAAAAAGGTCAAATTAATTGAAACTTCAAAAGTTTTATTCTCAAATCCCAAATATGGTAGAATAAAGTACTCTTCATGGACGGAAAGGCCTTCAGATGCTTTACCAAAATTGCAATTTACATGACCCCAGGGTCTCACATTTTCCCCAGGGGAAGGGGTAAAGTTTACTATAGTTTATATAGGAAATTTAAGTTTTTGAACATTATTTGGTTATTTTTTATTGAAAATAGTTCAAACCTGGATAGAATTATGAGTTTAAACTGATGGGCAGGGCCAAAAGTGGGTCAAATTGACTGAAATTTCAAAGATGTTCTACTGTTCCTGGATGGAAGATTTTATTAAGGAAATTTCAAATCGTTAGTGAAATTTCTTTTAATTCAAACTTGGGTAGAAGCATTTGCTTGGGACAGCAGTTAATGTATACACAATTTATATTTGTATTATGTGTAGAATATAGTTGAAGTTATATTACTTTTTTTAACGAAATCATTTCTATGACATGTTACAAGAACCATTGTGACTCGGGTGACTGTCAAGGCCCTTGGGCCTCTTGTTTACAAGCTGATACAAAGTTCACTTGAAATAAGAATTAACATAATTTTTCTGTATCTACCCACATTCTGATATTGTGATACTCAAGGTGTTTTAAGAACGTTGTACAAAATAACCCAGATGAATATAAACAGACACTCTGAGTTTGTTCACTAACCAAAATTAATGTTCTTCAGTAATTTATTCTTTTTAAATATAAAAAGAATTACTGCACAGTCACAATCTTAAATAACTTAAATTATTTTAATTACTCTATCGATTGCACAAATGATGCAAAAGTTAAATGGATAGGTAGAGCAAAGCATTGCTTACACTTGTGATCTTCTGCACCTGTGAAAGAAGTGAGAGTTTTGTTATTGTTATTTTGTGGAAAGTATTTGATGGATCTTTTCAGATTTTATAGCTAGCACAGCGAGTGCTTTATGGTATTGTGTGTGGTAATTCAACTCCAACAAACTATCCATAGGATCGACTTTAAATGGAAATGTGGCTAAAACTTCATTACCCACAAAATCCTTATTACAGCAGGCAATGAGATCTTGAATGGATTAGAAATTATTTGGTTTGAAATGCATATAACAAATGTCTTGTTGAAATATACAATTTTAACCATTCAAGATTAGAGCACATTTGTTCTCCAATGTACCTGATTTATGGTTTAACCTTCAGGAACTTTTGTCACTTTCTGAGAAATATATCATCTCTTACACAGAAGCAGCCAAAAGGTCCCAATGTGGTGTAAAACCTGTCCCGTCTCCTAACTACATTCAAACTGCAAGATGTGGATGTTCTTTTGATAACTGTTTGAAATTAATTATGATCAAGTATTTGAAAGTTTAGAAATTGTCAAACAAACACTTATAAGGCACAATGATTAGATAACTAATAGTGGAAAGGTTTTTTTTTTCAGAAAAAGACAGTTTATGTAATAATGGTGACTTCAATAAGAATTTCATTTACACATGTTTATTTATATTTATTTTCTGAATTACAATGTATAAACAGAAAAGTCACAGCAGTGTGTACAATTTTACTTTCTTTTTCAACCAAGACAAGTCAACATTGCTTTAAAAACTGAAGGTTCTAAATCATTTTATGATTTGTTAATCAACAGAACTACAAACTCTCAATAACGAAGAGAAAAGGAAACGGTAGGTTAGAACATTCTGCTTTTGATAATAAAAACTGATCAAACCTATCAGCACCCCCTTTACAAATCCGACTAAACCTGTATTGTCTTTCACCATATTTTGACTACAAACTCTTTTTTTTTTTTTAAAAATAAAGATGATAGATAGTCCTCTCTCCAATCTCTGTAACACTGAAAGGAAAACTCTTGTACATTTATTTTTAAGATTTTTTCATCAAATTTTATTGTCTAGGTATGTTGTCAAAGACTTTGTTAATACATTTTCTGTTGCCAAGGAAACAGAAATTCTTCATCACAAATTTCAGTTTTTTCTTGCCCAGTGCTCTGAAACCATTCAAGATAATTGCTCAAAACTTAATTACACTTTAAGCTAGTAGTACCTTTTGCTATGGGGAACTTCGCCATTTAAATACTATTTCTGTTACCATGGAAACAGATCAGCAAAATTTTAAAGTTTAGTTTTTTTTCAGGCCAGTTCTCTTAAACCATTCAAGGTATTTACCTATTACTCAAAACTTTGTACCGGCATCAAGCTAGTACTCTAGCAGAAGTTCTCAGTTTCAATACTTTGTATGGAACAATTAAAGATAACCAACAGAAATTAAACTTGTGATATTAACACATATATATGATTGTGTGTCTTTCTTTTAAACATAGGTGACCATCATCAGATGGTTGACTAATCAGATTGCTCTGTGTCCGTGGTCCATTGTCCTTCCATCCGTCTGTTCGACATCTGTATGTCTGTTGTCTGTCCGTCCATCCATTAATCCGTCTGTCGTCCATCCGTCTGTAAACAATTTTTGTTGTTGTCGCTATTTATTGAGAAGTCCAAGATGGATCTGTCTGGAATTGCATATGTAGGTTTCCTTTGGTCCATAGTTGTGCCCGTTTAATTATGGGACTGATGAAAAAAACAAAATGGCAGACAGATGGCTATCTTGTATTTTAACTTTGAAAGATTGTTATTGCTAATACTTGAAAAGTACTGAATGGATCTTTCTCAGATTTCATATGTAGGTTCCCCTTGGTCTCTAGTTGTGCCCATGTAATTTTGGAACTGATCATAAAAACAAACTGGCTGAAGGGCTGCCATCTTGGATTTTGACTTTGAAAGTTTATTTTCACTTTTTCTTGAGAAGTACTAAATGGATTTCTTTCAAATTTCATATGCAAGTTCCTCTTGGTCTTCCTTTGTGCCCATTAAATTTTGAGTCTGATCAGAAAAACAACATGGCCGAAAGGTCGCCATATTGGATTTAGACTTTGAAAGTTTGATATTGCTATTTCTTGAGAAGTTTTCAATGGATCTTTCTTAAATTTCATATGTAGGTTCCCCTCGGTCCCTAGTTTTGCTAAGTTTTTTCTGGGACTGATCAGAAAAACAAAATGGCTGACAGGCAACCATCTTTGATTTGGCACATAAATGAAGAACAAAAACAGAGGAGAGAAGAGAAGAGATAAGATCCAACTTTTAAAGAATAAATAAAGATCAAACTTTAGTGTGTGTCAAGATCCCAAAGTGATCTCTTGTTGAAATGTGAGACAGTGTATTGTAAACTGTCAAAAATTTTGTTCATAACAGATATTTGTACCAGTGTTTCCTTGACATTCTGCTGAAAGTTATGTGTTACTGAAATGAAATGTTTTAAATCTTGATTAGGATGGAAAAGTTCCAGAAGCTGAAAAAGGAAGCAGTACAAATACTAACGATAAAAACAAACCTGTTCAACCTGAAAATGTAGACAAGAATAAAAAGGTAAAAAAATTTTCAATATTAGTCACTTACTAGATTACTGCAGTCTTGTCTCTCCTGCTACAAAAAGTATCAAAAATGAGAATGTGATGTTGAAAATTTTATAATGCTTTGTTTTTTAGGAATACTGCACGGATCTTTCTTAAATTTCATATTTAGGTTCTTCTTGGTCTTTAGTTGTTCCTGCTTGATTTTTGAACTGATCAGAGTAAACAAATATGGCTTCTAGCTGATCATCTTGGATTTGGCAGTTAAAGATTATTATACAGCCCGCCATGAAATTCTTGGTGAAATATTTCAATTACCCTGTTTGACATCTGACTTTCTGACTGTCCGTCCATCTGTCTGTCTAGAATATAGTGTCTAAAAATGTTTCATATGATATAACGTTGTGCCCTTTCGCTTTTTGTAAAATTTCGACAATATTTTGCAGAGTTATGTCCCTTTTTGTAAATATACAGTTTGGAATATATTGTCAAGTACCATATTCAATCCTATAAGCACCCAGGGCGCTTAAAAAAATACAATTAAGGGGGTTTATTAGAGACCATCTTAGATGTAAAAGAAACACATTCAGTGCTAAAAAATCTGCCTCCGCCAGGAACTTTACGTTTCCTTTTTGAGGTGTTTTGTAAAGAGATTTTCAATTCACTCTCTTTTTGTCTCCAATCGCGAATTCGCTTCCTATCTATACCTTACTGCTTTGATGCTTTGCTATTTCCTCATTCCTTGACAAGCTCCACAACTTTTAACTTGAAAGAAATCTCATACAACTTGATTCAGCCCCCTTTGTGAGATTTTGATGTGTCTGTGGTCGCAATGATTTCAGTGTCAACCTCTATGTAACAAGGTGCATATATGACACGAAGTGGAATTTGTTGTGATAAAGATATAAATTTCCATTCATACTTGCCTGTTTTAGCACAACTATTTTATTTGTCATTTAATATCTAACTGCTTCATTTCTTTCTGTCAGATAATCTATCACACATGAAAATATCATTTCTTAATCTGCTGTATCAATGGCTATCTTTCCTGTTAAGTAATGGACTATGCCTATTCGGTCGTCGTTACTGTGGCTGAGCACGCGGCACCAAGGTGCACAAGGTAAAGGTAATCTACCACATGGTTTAGGAATGTGTGAAAAAAATGTCTTTTATGTATGAATATTCATCTGTGGTCAGGGGATATCATGTTAAAAACCATTCATAGGACAGTGACTTGACACAATTATTGAGGGTAATAATCCGCTTGACAAGTTTGCAATCAGTGCTGTGAAAGAAGGGAAAACAGTGGGTCACATTCCAAGTGAACTGTCAAAAACAGCTGATTTTTTTATCAGGCATAGTGGGAAAATTGTGGTAGTAGTTACAGAGGACACATATTGACATTCCTCTGTTGCTGGTGGAGTGGAGATAAACTGTTTTTTACATTTTTCTGGAGTACATCTCCATATAAACCGACTTAAAACAATTCTTGATCGTGACTAATACGTTAGTAAATCTAGACTTTTAGGGGGGAGGGGGCGCTTATTGGGTCGAATATGGTATATCTAAAGAATTACTGAAGTAGTATTTCTCAAAGCTTGCATTCTATATCCCTATAT
Organism: Ylistrum balloti; assembly: GCF_031769215.1. Taxonomy (NCBI): domain Eukaryota; kingdom Metazoa; phylum Mollusca; class Bivalvia; order Pectinida; family Pectinidae; genus Ylistrum; species Ylistrum balloti. The sequence goes on along the minus strand of NW_026782902.1, from coordinate 486,631 downwards.
AGTTGTGCCCTTTCACTGTTAATTTAAACTTGATCAAATGCTACAACTACAAGTATAGCCAGAGACATATTATGTGTTATATATGTCTCTGGTATAGCCTATAACTTTAAATATGTGGTGTTCCAAAACCGTTACCATGGAAACACTTTTTGGGCATGTGATTGGTCGAAATTAAGATATTATCTGATTAAGTTGAAAATTGGTTTAAAAAGATTTAAGGGGATGACAAATACAATGATACCAATTTTGAAAAAACAAAGATTGTTTTCATTTGGTTGCCATGGTGACTAAATGAAGACCTCTAGTAGGAATTTGGGATTACCCCTTGAAAACTATTGTTGATTGGGGTGCAGGGGTTATTAGTTGGCCATCCTGGCCACAGTTCTAGTTATTGCTATTTCTGCAAAGGATTAATGTTCAAAGTTCTTATCATTAAGAGCAAAAACAGAGAAGAGAAAAGAAGGGAAAGATCCAATGTTTCAGAGAACAAATAAAGATTCAAACAATAGTGGGTGCGATGATCTTCTGGGTTCTCTTGTTTTTCATACTTAAATTTGTCAAAGTTAGCCCTTTTGGAACTAGCGCTTATTTGGGAGCATCCATCATTTCTACAAAATCTCTTGTTATTTTAGGTTGATGTAAACTCTTCTTCAACATCATCGGGAGCTGGAGCAGTAAACCCAAACAGTGAAAAAAGGTGATGTATGGGCATTTCTGATATGAAAATGATTACTACTTGAGAATACTAAATTGCTTAGGTTAGGTATGATAACATGCAGTTGTAAATGCAACAATATTGGACCACATGTAAAGTTACTACATAACTTTCTTCAAGAGATTTGACTTCACATGTTAATCATTATTTTGTATGATACTGCATACAAATTTTAATTAACAAGCCTGAATACATGCACACTTTTATAAATGTAGATTTCATGTTTTCCAATATGTTCAAGGGAAATAACCATATTAGTCTGTTGCATGGTGAAAACAGTGGTAAGTAATTCAAACTAATAGGCAACCATGCCACACAAGGACATGATTTGGTTTATCATCATTTAAATAGACTTCTTGTTTCCACAGATCAAACAAAAAAGAACAGGAAAGAATTACTGGTGACCATGTGAAGGTTGTTTTCCATGCTGTGTTTTCACCTTCAATTCTTCATGACTCTGTTGGCGGACAATACTTACGTTTGTCGTTACCAGATTTTTCTTATACTAAAATGGACATTGTCAGGTAGGAATTTGATGTGATAAATTGTATAGTATGTATGCTCTTTCAAACCATTTGCTCAACATCACCAGACAGTTAAATCACCTTTCGTGGTAAAGGGTTAATCAGTCTGCATATTGTCAGTTGTCTGTCGTCTGTTGTTGTCAGTAATTTAGCAATTTTTTGAAGGCTTCATATATAGGTTTCCCTCTGTTAATAGTTGTGCATTTTCATTATTGGGTTTTATCAAGATAGTTAACAGGTAGCCATCTTGTATTTTGACATTTGAAGATTGTTTTCACTGTTTCTTGAAAATCAGTGGATCTTTCTCAAATTTTTTAATGTAAACTGCCCTTGGTTCTTTACTGTTTATGTTTTGTTTTTGAGCAGATTGGAATCAGAATGGCCAATAGTTGGCTATGATAGATTTTGGCTGATAATGGAAATTTTAAATGGTTTTTCACAATTTTGTATTTCTGCTAAAATGACACAATGGTAGATGTAATTCACAAGATACCTTCCCTCCAAATGTCTATGTACCTGACCTATGATTAAGCCAGCTGAAAAATAAGAGTTCTGAATATGCATATTCTTGGGGTGATAACTACCTATTAAATTTATATCATCACAGGTCACTGTAATGCAAAGACCTAGAGTCATGGATCAGCAAGAATGCCTGTTTAATTCCATGTTTCTCAAACACTAGGTTTATTTGTACTCATCACAAGACTAAAAAAGCCGAAACCTCAAACAGTTGTAAGTCATCCTTTTTCAAAGTTAGCACTATAATCGTGTGCTCAGATAAGTGTGGAAATCTTGTATTTTTGACAGTTGAAGTTTGTTGTCACTATTTCTTGAGAAGTACCTTAAGGACGTTTCTTAAACTTTTGGGATTGATTGAGAAAGCAGAATGGCTGATAGCTTGGAGTTTGAAAGTTTTAAGATTAAAATTTTTTGAGAATTACTAGAAGGATATTTCTCAAGCTTGATGTTGAGGTTCCTTTAGGTCCCAAGTTGCACCCATGTAATTGTGAATAAGTTCAGGAGAACACCCACTGGGGTAGATGGGCAGGGCCTGTATAAGTGACTGTGTGCATTCATCTGTATTAAATCCTTTTATTGGAAGACTGAATATTCAGAAGTGCTGTAGAGCATTGGATATTTCATTCTCAGGTGAAAATCTGAGGTTTGTAGTTAGATCCTTCCCAAGGGAATGTTTTATCTCAGGAAGCTGGTTGGGTGGCGTAGTAGTTATGCACTTGCCTTTCACCTAGCCGTCTGTGGTTCGACTCCTGGAACGGACATGAAAAGGTAAGGGTCACCTGCCCAACCATGTGGGTTTTCCCCAGGTACTCCTATTTCTTTCCACAATAAGACCTGTCTTGCACTTACATCCGGGCCAACAAGAGTGGTTAGTTAAATTTGAAATAACTTGTTTTGCAATTGTTGTAAAATAAATGAATAAAGTTTATCATAGCTGAAATCAGACTTTGTTTCAACTTTGAAATATAAACCACTTGATGGATTAACCCTTTAGTGTAGAGCGGTTCTTATCATGCTTGATCTGTCTGCTGCATTTGATGTCATTGACCATGGCACACTGTTCAAGCGTCTGGAGTACTCTTATGGGGTGACTGGTGATGCATTACGCTGGACCCAGTCTTACTTGAATGAACGACGACAGTGTGTTGCCATTGGATCAACTGTTTCAGACAGCAAAACCTTAGACTTCGGAGTTCGTCAGGGGTCCGTTCTGGTACATAGAAAATACTGTCTTTATTCGAAACCAATCGGGGAGATTTGTCGTCGTCATAACCTTCAGTACCATTGTTATGCCGACGACACACAAATCTACATGGTTATCAGACCTCAAGACAACTGGGACATAATAGTAGCAAGTCTTGAAGCCTGTCTAAATGACATCAGTGCTTGGATGAACTCAAATATGCTCAAGCTCAATCAGGAAAAGACAGAACTGATCGTCTTTTCCCACAAGTGTCAACACACTAAAGGTCTCCAGTAAAAGGTCGGTGCCCAAACTATTGAGGCCGTCCAAGCTGTGAGAAACCTTGGTGTACACTTTGATAGCTCTCTGAACATGGAGAAACAGATAAACTCAATTGCCAGTTCCTGTTATCACCAAATCAGAAACATTGGGGGTATCCGTCAGTTCATCACCACAGATGCATGCAAGACATTGGTACATTCTCTTGTTACTTCTAGGTTAGACTATGGTAACGCGTTACTCGTTGGTGTATCTGATACACTAATGAGCCGCCTGCAGAGGGTACAGAACACCGCAGCACGCCTAGTTACCCGTACTCGAAAGAGGGACCACATTACACGAGTCCTTTACTTATTGCATTGGCTGCCTGTGCGATTCCGGTCACAGTACAAGATTTCGATGTATACATACAAGGCAATAAATGGAACAGCTCCTGAATATTTGCAGGAACTTGTCACCGTTTATCGGCCGTCACGATCACTGCGATCGGAGACAGAATCCTTGTTGTGCGTTCCGAACTCTCCGACTGTGACTTATGGTAACTGATGCTTTGGAAAGGTAGCGGCCACTTTGTGGAACAGCTTACCATCTGCTACTAGAAAGTCAAAATCCCTGGCCAAATTCAAGAGGGATATTAAAACCCACCTGTTTACGTCTGCATTTTAGACTCTCACGCAGACGTCCTGTATATACATACTTTCACCACTACTTACTTGATTTGGTTACTGTGTTACATATGTTGATTACTGTGTTATACATGTTCTGTAAATTTTGTAGTAAGATTATTATGTAATTGTGAAGCGCATTAGAGTATTTTGTCAAAATAGATAGTGCTCTATATAAATGTTGTATATTATTATTATTATTATTTAGCCATGCATTGACTGACTTCTGTTGGTTGTTGGGTTGTTTGACTGTGTGATATCTGATAAGATTCATTTGATCATCAATCATGGTTAAAAGGTCAAAAGTTGTACAAGAGCATTTTATTAGGGAGTAAGCAGGTGCACAAGAAATTTCTTGAACACAGCAAAAGATTTGTGATACATATATGCGATACATTATCTGGACTTCTCCTTTTGGTTACATTTTGAAGCTTGTCAGTCAAAGCTTTAAGGTCTAGGTCACATTTTTCCACCATTCAATTTTTCTTGAAATTTACTGCTAGTATAACAACATACACCACAAATTGGAAGGTGATGAGTATGGAAGTGGAGAGTATAGATTATTGGTAATCTTAAATAGAAGTGATTTTCTGTAAAGATCCAATTTGATAATGTATTTTTAGCTCGCCTGTCCTGAAATGCTGTTGGTGTGGCATCCTCAATCCTTAGTCCACTCGTCTTTCTGTCCGTACGTCCGTCCTTCCGTCTGTCCTTCCGTCCATCTGTCCATCTTCTGTCTGTTGTCAACTTTTCACTTCAAACTACTTCTTCTCCATAGCAGAGAAGCCCAGGGTACTGTTATTTGACCTGTAACATGCTGAGATGGAGGGCTATCAAGTTTGTTAAAATAAATTACCTTGACCAACTTTCAAAGTCATGTGGGTCAAATATAGGAAAATTTTCTTTAAACTTCCTGAAATCATATAAACAGCCCAAACAACATCAGACATCAGTCACCTTTTATTGTTACACAAGTTAATGTCAATTAACAAATAGTTGGGTGATGTAGGCCCATTGGCCCTCTTGTTGTTTAAATGCATATATTACATTTTGCAGATATTATATTTCTATTTCATAGCAAATTTGACAATGGCAGCTTGGAGTTGATGGCATCAGTCTTTTTGCCAAGACATCTGCAGCAGAAACTAATTTGCTACACATACGGTGTTGAGGATAGGAACAAGGAATTTGTTGCAGAGTTTGTTAATGACACCTACATTGCTAATAATGCTGAACGCTATATTAGCATGCCAAAGAGTGCTGTTCATGAAGGTATTGAATAACTTCACAAATACTTTGTAGACACTTGTGTCAGGGTTGGAGGGGAGTGGAGAGAATACTGGAATCAGCTCGGCCGGCCGTCTGTCTGTCGGTAGATGAACTTTTGTTCATGCTAAGGCAAATGCTGGGCTCTGATTGGTTGAATTTTAGACATTGCCTGACTTTGACCAAATTGTATTCACAGAGGCATTAGGGGATGGTAAAAATTTCTGTATAGATTTCATTGTCATGACATCTACACTGAGGCAAATTGTTGCCTCTTATTGGTTGAAGTTTCGACATTATCTGATTTTTTACCAAATTTTGTATATAGAGGTATTAGGGAATGCCAAAAATCAGTTCTTAACTGTTTTTGACTTTTTAGCTCAACTGGCCTATCTGTCAACTTTTTCTACAAATCACTATTACTTTTCTACCAAAGTTTGTCAGAAGCGTCCTTTATAGAGGGGAACAAATTTGTGTAAATGATGGGTCTCAACCAACAGGACCATTAAAAATCTACTCCTCCTGTAGAAATAATTGAATTTTGACCAAATTTGGTCAGAAGCATTCTTTGGCGAAGTGGAATAAATTTTGTATAATTTGGGTCTCAGCTCCCAAGGGCAGACGGATCAGGGCCCAATATGGGAAATAGAACAAATAAGTTAAAATCTTAGAAATAATTGGATTCACTGTAGGAATGATTGGATTCTCCTGTAGGAATGATTGGGTTTATCCCGAGTTCATTCTGAAGCATTCTTGGGGAAAGAGGAATCAATTTTGTATAACCGATGGGTCTCTGCTGCCCTTAAAGGGGGAGGGTGGGTAATTAGAGCAAATGCTTTAAAGTCATACTTCCCCTGTAGGAATGATTTTGTCTGAAGTATGAATGGTCTGGCTGACTCTCTCAGGACAGATGATTGGGGTCCAATAGGAAAATAGATATGTTTTGTGTTGTGTGCTTGGATATTCAGAATTCCTTCCTGTTTTAATGAAGCAATTTCAGCCAAGCAAAACCAGATCAGTGATACAGGCCCTATCCTCAGGATGACAGTTCTAGTTTAAATCAAACTTGGTTTGAATCCTTAACATAGGATGTCAGTTAATCGCACAACAAGGTTATTTCTTTGATATATTTGTTAAACATTCATGGAATGCAGGTGACATTAAGAACCATGGATCTCTTGCTTAGCTCACATGGCCTGAATCATCAAATTAGTTTATCTATGGATGAAGCCTTAAAAAGGTAACAATAAGGAATGGCTTTGACCCACATTAAGGTGACAAGTGTCAAATTGGTTAAAACACTGGAATAACTTCTTGGGCCTCTTCTTTGCAAATTAATGTAATTCTAACAGCATTTACACTTCAAATGTTCAACTTACCTATCCAGGATTCATTCTGACTTTAATAACCTAAATACAACAGACTATAAAGGGAAGAGAAAGAAAAATGTCTCATTGATATAGAATCAATGAAGATCATAGAAGTTGGTTGCCAAGATCTATCTGAGGTCCCTTGTTTGAGTGATTCTATCAGATTTCATCATGTTGCAAGGCAATTTTTTCAACAAATATTTTTCATTAGTAATGTTTACATTGTTTAGGAATATGGCACCAGTTTGACGGAGTGGTTTATGGCAAGCTGGAGTCCTCATTTTACCACAAGGTCAGAATGTTTTTGAAACTAGATGATCATGTGAAGAATATGAGAAAGGATGCAGAAATTATGTTGAAACACTATTTTGACCAATTCCTAGCTGAGTTACAGACACAAAATTTGCCTCCAGAAGAATTTATAGACTTTGTAAAAAGTCTGACAAAGGGCTTCAGCAATATATACCAACTGAAAGGGAAGCTTTGGTATTCAGCGAATGATTTTGAGGTTTTTGCTGGAAAGGTATGGCAGCTTTTTACTCAATAATTTGACATTTATCATTTATAACAAACTAGAAAGTTTTCTTCAATCATGTCATTTGTTTACACACTGAGCAAACCATCAGCTGTGTAAATCTTGATTGTAACTGTTTGTTAAGTAGAGGTACATAGTTATCGCTTTGCCTGTGAACGAGTTCCCAGCGCAAAGCTTATGTACAAGATATCTTAAGAAATATCAACAGATTTAGCATATTATTAACATCATAGCATTGTGCCAATATGTTCTATACCTGATTCGACTTTGGTGGTCATTAATTAAATTTAAAAGTGGAAGGTGACACTTAACCACTTTTGAAATAAAAAGCTGGTGTACAAGGTAGCTCAGGAAGCAGTCAATAGAATTAGTGATATTCATAGCATCACATTATCTTTGGTACCTAATTTGTTATCTTTTTTCTTAAATGTGTCACAGATATTCCAGCAGTCGTCAGTGTCTTTCATGGAAAGGATTGCCAGTGGAGGTTCAAATGTACCAGATCACTTGAGATTTGATATTGTTATCTCCCTAGTTCATATCATCCAGTGTTATAAACCATTTAGTGAAAAAGATGAAAAGGATATGGAATTGATTTGCAAACTGCTGAAGCTTCCAAATTTGGAGAAAGACAGCATGACAACTTTGATAAAAGATATTGCAGCTCACTTTCCAAAATATCTGAAGTAGGTATAAGCTTTCAATAATTTTTGTAATAAATTGATATTTCATTATTCAATTACCAGATTTATCATATAATAATTGTATGGAGGCAACATACAAATTCTGACTCAAAATTGTGTGTAAACTTAACTTGTATATGGGCAATGAAATAGCTTCTGTTTGTGATCACAATGTATACAGTAACAGAGATAAGTGATATGTTACCAGACATGGACTTAATGTTTAGGTAAAAGTCAAACTGAAAAAAATGGTGATTGATGTATAATAACATTGCATCATGGAACCCATAGCTTATTTAGTTTATTTTTATGCTGTGGTATCACAACATGAAGTTCCACACCAAAATGAATCTTGGTGGGTCATTGGTCAAGGTTAGAGGCTCACAATTCACAATTGACTAGACTATAGTAATCACAGAGTCTATGCCTGTCAGTACAACAGCAGTTTCACTTCCATAGAGCTTTAAATAAATTACTTGCCAGATCTTCACAATAATTTACCCTTATTAGTGTTTAGGAATCTGTTTAAATTTCAGCATAAATGATCTTATTTATTTGTTTGATGATGACAGATCAATTTTCAAATATTAATGGATGGCTAACTAATATCTTTTTCTTCTTCACTCACCCTATGGTGTGGCATCCACTCTGTGAATGTCATCCTGTGTTCCTTCAATGGCTTAAAAGGCCCAGAACCATGATATGAGGCTAGTATTATAGTAGGATGTAGGGCTACGAAATTTGGTAAAAAAAAGCAATTTTTATCATCTTTGCAGGTTGCAAGGGTCATATGTGTGAAATTCTTCTAACAACCTTTCAACAACCGAGATGCCCAGGGTCAAATTTATTACAAACTTTGAATGACTTTCTTTTGCATTTATCCTCTCCCATGTCTGATGCTTGAATAATATATACAATTTGTAATAATATACATAAGGAACCAGGAAAGGTGTAATGGTTAAGAAGTGGCAGACAGTAGTTTTTAGGTAATCTGACCAAAGGGTCTGACAACCTATTGCGATCGCCTTTTGTCTTCTCAAGTTCTACATGTCTCATTGAGCTGAAACTTACCTGAAATGATTGTGACATGATCCTGACCAAAGTTTGTTAATTTCGTGTTGGTCTGAAATCCAACATGGCCGCCATAGCCGCCATCTTGAAAACACATTTTTGACTTCTTCTCAAGTTCAAAATTTGAAATCATGTATTTTACATCAAATGACCGTTAAGGCCCATGGGCCTCTCGTTTAGGTTGTTTGGTTCCATCTGTCCTCCAAACGGTCCTCATTCTTAAGGTATTTTTCACCTTGGTGTGGTGACTTTTTACCTACATCATAGAAAAAGTCAGTCTGGGCTCTACTTGCTACCCTACTTGTTACTGAAACTTTATCCTTAAGGTATAGGTTTACTTTGGTGAGGCAGTGTGTGTCATGTATAAAACTATGTCACTTTAACCTACATTTTGTCTTTTGACCTACATAAAACAGAAAGTTTGCTCTATTTCCTAAACTACTTTTAACTGGAACTTTATCATTCAGGTATAGGTTCACCTTGGTGAGGCAACATGTCATGTATCAAAAGTAGGCTACTCTGATCTGCAAAGATACTGGAATCAAGTTGACTGTCAAAGATACAAAGATACTTCCTGGCTTTAATCCTTATGCTTTGTAGATGTGTGCAATCTGTATCACATTCAGTCACCTGATTTTTGGAAAGTTATGTCCCAAAGATGTATCTGCTGCTCCTCCTATACAACTGAAATTTTCCATCTGTCCTTTTGTGTCCGGAGCATGACTTTAACCACAGTTAAGCAAGGATCATGAAACTTGGTGTATACATACTAAGGGAATGTTCAGTGTACCAACATCAGACTCCTGACTCCTCAATCAAAGAGTTATTTCCCTTTGTTAAAATTTTGTGTCCAGAGCATTATTTTGCTTTCATTCAAGCTAGGATAGTGAAATTGGTGATTACATTGATCATACAAAGACAATGTACAAATGCTAAGGACATCAACCCCTTAATTACAGAGTTATTGCCCTTTGCCTTGTGTCCAGAGCATTACTTTGCCTGATTTAAACAAGGCAATTGAAATGTGATGTATACATGTCATAGAAAAGCAAGGTACAGTGGAGCAAAGTCGAGGCCCATGACCCCTCAGTACAAAGTTATTATCCTTTGTAAAAAAATTTTGTCATGAGCATAACATTGCTTCATTAAAACAAGGTTAATGAAACTTGATGTATACATTGATCATAATTAAAAAAATATGCTTCTTATCCCCTTTGTGGCAGGGCCCAAAAGGGGAAATTTTGCAAGTACTTTAAAATCCTGCTCCTCCTGTAGGAATGAATGGATATTGCCCATATTTGATCTAAAGCATTCTTTGGTGAAGAAAAATCAATCCTGTATAGACATTATGTCTTTGCCACCGAGGGCAGGAGGGGCAGGGCCCAATAGGGGAAATAGAGTAAATTCTTTAAAATTCTGCTTCTCCTGTAGGAATGATTGGATATTGCCAAAATTTGAACTGAAGCATTTTTGGGTAAAGGGGAATCAATTTTGTGTAAACAATTGTTTTCAGACCCATGGATGCAGAGGTACGGAGTCAAATTAGAGACATTTAGCGAATTCTTTGGAATCCTTCTTCAGTAGGAATGACTAGATTTTATCTGCATTTGGTTAGAAGCATGGGGAAAAGGAAGAAATATTACAGAAATTGAGGGTACTGGCTCCTTTGATCCAGATGGCAGGGTGCCGGGCCAATATAGGACTTTTACCAAATTCTGTAAAATCATTTTTCGTCTGAAAGAATGACAAGATTTTGTTTTAATTGTGTCAGAAAGCCTTCTTGGGGGAATAGGGAACTGATTTTTTGTAGATATAGGGCGTTGCCACCCCCTGGGGTCAGAGGTGCATGGCTTAATAAGGGAAATGGAAGATCCCTTTAAAATTTTTCTTTTGTTGGAATAGGGAGTAGGTGAATTTATTACAGTACATTGTTACCATCTGGTGTATTGTTTTGGTCTATAATCAGTTTACCATCTTGTCACACTACTTTTGACCTTAGTGTATGTAGGATTATAGTGCAGCTGAAAAAGTTGGTCTATTCCGTACTATCTCGTACACTATGTACGTCGGTGCTAGTATGCTCCACACTTCTAATTTGTCTGATGAAGGTGACCATGTAGTCATCAAAACGTCACACTTCAATCTTCTACTGGTTGTATTATAAGAACTTCTATTCTAGTGTTTTTATCATATTTGTTCAGAAGTATTCTTGGGTAAAGAGGAAACAATTTTTTCATAAATGATAGGTCTGTGTTCCCTAGTACCAAATAGGTGTCAGTTTCTTTAAAATTCTTTTGTAGAATTGACAAGTTTTTGTCCGCATTTGAACTGTTCATCATAGCCTAGTACAATTGTTAGTTCACTTGGTCCAAAGGACTGGGGAGCTTATGCCATGGCACAGTGTCTGTCATTGGTCTGCATCTGGTGTAATGTGCTTGACATCTGTCAACTTTTCCCTAAAAATCGCTACAAGTCATGAATGACTGAACAGATTTTGACCAAATTTGTGTAAATATTGGTTCTCTACCTCCAGAAACCTGAGGGGCAGGACCCAAAAGGAGAAATTATCAAGTTCTTTAAAATCCTACTCCTGTAAGAATCAACAGATATTGCCCGAATTGGGTCTGAAGCATTCTTAGGTGAAGGGGAATCAATCTTGTATAAATGGTTGGTCTCAGCCCCTGTGGGCTTGAGGGGCTAGTCCCATTTAAAATCCTATCCCTCCTGTAGTAATAATTGGATATTGCCAATTAAAATTTGATCTGAAGCATTCTTGGGTGAAGGGGAATCAATTTTGTATAACTGTTAGGTCTCAGCTCCCTTCAGAGGGAGGGATGTGACCGAACAAGGGAAATTATTTGAATTATTTAAGATTTTACTTCTTCTGTAGAAATGATTGGGTATCATTCAAACTTAGTCTCTTGGTTGAAGGGGAATCAGTTTTGTGTAAATGTTGCATCATGGCCCCCTGGAATGGGAGGGATGGGTAATGTAAATTCTTAAAGATCCTTCTTTGGTACAAGGATACTGTCTAAGTTAGGTCTGATGCAATTTTCCTATTTGACCACAGGGCTTGGACTGAATAGGAAAATTATTTCAGAAATTATATGTCAAATATGTCATATTTAAAATTCTTTGTTAAATGACTAAATAGCGAAATTAGCCAGTGAGTGATGTAGGCCCCTTTGGCCTCTTGTTTTTGTATACCGTTGGTAAACAGTGGGTCAGACCTCCTTGGGGCAAGAGGGGCAGAGCTGAATTAGTGGCAATAGAGCAAAATCTATAAAATCTTTTGCTGTAGGAATGCCAGGATTCTGGCCCAAGTTGGATTGAAATTTGGTCAAAAGGAGAAATAGCAAATTCTTTGAAATCCTTCTACTGTAGATCTGAAGCATCCATGGAAGAAGTTGAAGCAATTTTGTATGCACAAGTGGGTCTCTACCCCTGGGATGTGAAGGAGTAGCCCAATTGAGAGAATATAGCAAAAAATTTAAAACCTACCTTTCTTCTTAAGTTGGAATGATTTGATTCACTCTAAATTTCGTTTGAAGCATTATTAGGTCAAGGAAACTTTTTTATATATGGTTTTGCTGACCCCCGTGGGGGCAGAGGGATGTTGCCAAACAGGGAAAAGGCATAAACCCCATAGAATTCCTTTTCCTGTCATTTTGAGTAATCAATTTCTTCCAGGCCAGGTGAGTAAAACAGGCCCTTAGAGCCTCATGTAGATAAAGATACCTTATGAACCTATTGACTGATTTAGTTCATATTAACACTATAGCATCAACCCAAATGTTAAAGTCAAAAAATGAAATCTTGTGTTGCTTGTTTCAGAACAAACTGAGTGCTTACAATGGATTCATTCTAATTTTAGACATGTGACAGAAAATTTACAACTTATGAACAACTTACTTGCTGGTAAAACTAAGAACACCTGTTGGCTGCTGGTTGTTCCTCTGCTGCACTTTCTGTTGGGAAGGAGTACTCCATATCAGCAACCTTCAACAGAAACTGAACATACTAAACGTGAACCTGTATGGTGGGGTGTTCAGGAGTACAAAAAAAAAAATGACTATTTTGCTGGAAAATCATCATGGAATATGTAAGTACTCAGTGAGATTGTCTCTCTATCTCTCGATTCTGTTGAAGACAAAAAATCGTACAGTAAGGCTTATTACTCTACTGATGAAAATTGGTATGCATGATGTGTACCTAAAGGAGATTGTGTGAGGTTAAGTTTATTTTTCAGTCAACAAAACAACTTGATTCAAAATTATGACAACTGGGATATTGCATTATGGACTTATATATCAGATTTACATTCATACACAATTTAAAAAAAATTTCCTTGGGTTTATTAAATCCATCCTTTTATCTCACATGATGGTTGAAAGATCACACTTCACTACTATTGAAATAAAAGGCTTGTGTATGGATATCTCTGAATTCCACGACATATTAGGTAGGTTTGGGGAAGGGGAGAGGTCCATATGATGAGCCTCTACTTACCTGGTGGTTATTCTCACTTAAAAGGGGGTAAATAGTAAATGCATTGTCTGTGCATCCATTGGTGCATCCTTGCATGTTAACTTTTTTCAAAAAGTATCTCAGAAATCTTTCAACAGATTTATATTGATATTCACAGCATCAAGCGTTCAAGTTCTGCACCTGATTAGATTTTGATGGTCATTGTGAAAGGTTTAAGGTAATCTCAGGAACTCTTGGACAGATTTATTTTGTACCCTCACAATAGCATCATACCTTCAAGTCGTACCCCTGAGTACATTTTGGCGCACTTTGGTTAAGGTGTAATAGTTGACCACTTTTGAAATAAAAGGCTTGTGTACAAGATATTTTGTGAACCTTCTGGAATTGTGGTTAAAATAAAAAGATCAGGACATGAGGATATATCTGTTTGAGCCATAGATGATTGACCTTGACATATGCTGAAGGTCACTGTAGTGGAATGTGAAAAAAACTTTTATTCATAGAAGCAGTAAAATGTCTCATGTCGCCAGTGCTCACTGAAAAGTGTTTTTTTATTTATCTGAAAATAATGATATTTTGCAGCAGCAAATAGGAAAGCAATAAAAATACATTATACTGCTAAATGTTTGTATCAACAGGCAGCAACATAATCATGAATATTTTTTTTTTAAAAAGCATAGTCTAGCTTGTTAAGGAAAGTAACTCTAACCAAGAAAAACATATAACAAGGGACATGACTCCAACTGAGAAAAACACAACAATTGTAACTCTTAAACACAACAATTGTAACTCTTGTGTGCGTTCACAACTCATGCAGTAGTGTGCTTTACTGAAAATGTGTATTGCATTGCAAAAAGTTTAATCAAACTAGACCTTTAGAAGTATACATGTACATGCAGTGAGATCGCTTGACCCTGGCCAAGTTCGTACATAATCAGCTCATAACTAGTTTAGAAAAATCAAACTCTTAAGTGTATGGAAAGCTAGACACATTGTTTTAAGCACATAAATTTATAGACAAATTTAACTCTGAAATCCCCAATTGTATGAACACTTTTATTTTTTCATCTATGTTTAGGAGTCCACCAACTACCAAATCTCTTAGCTCCTTGTTTCCACATGTTGTCCTGTCCATTCCTCTGTCCACATGATAACTTGAGAAAGGGATGACCAATTAGATTGAAAGTTGATACAAGATTAGTTTAGTAGGAGACCTAATGTGGGATATTGTTTGGGGTCAAAAGGTCAGCTTCAAAGATCACTGTTGCTAAAAATTGATTTTTGCTTTTCAGATGATAGCTTGAGTTAGGAATGACCAATTAGGTTGAAACTTGATACAATAGTAGTTTAGTAGGAGACCTACTTGAGGATTTTGAGTTCAAATGGTCAACTATGAATGTTGCTGTTGCTAGAAAAAGATTTTTGGTTTCCAGATAATAACTTAAGTTAGGTATGATTGAGTAGGTTGAAACTTGATACAGTGTTAGTTTAGTAGGAGACCCCGTGTGGGATTGTGTTTTTGGTTAAAAGGTAAACTACGAAGGTCATGGTTGCTACAAATAGATTTTTTGTTTCTAAATGATAGCTTGAGTTAGGGATGATGATTAGGTTGAAACTGATAAAATGAAATCTATGTTAGTTTATGATCAGATCGAGGGTCTGATTGTTTTTAAGCTGCTGTCACTAAATCAAGATATCCATAACTTGTTCCAATCATGGTATTTGAAAAGTTTCTTCAATAATGTTAATTATGGCACGGGAGGGGACCTGTGTTGTTTACAACATGAACTGTAAGCTTGTTTTAGTTTTTCTTGATTATTTAAAAATATGTACCTAACGTTGTGTAAATAAAGAATTCAATTTCTGAAAATATCATATTTATTAGATATGTGTAGCCTTTAACATAAGTGTATATCATATTGTTCTTCACTCTATTTGTAGAGAATTCAAAGAACTTCTTCAAATATTGGAATCATTGTTTGAAGTTGACTACCTGTTACCCCGAACTTTGATGACTGTTATCAAACTCTGTGACATGCCTTATGCAGTGAAGTCAGGACTGTTTTCACTGGATTTGTGTATAGCCAAGCTGTATTACTTCATGAAATCAAAATATTTGCAAGAAAAAGAGCGTGAGGTAAGTCTTTGACTCATTGAAGTGTAATCAACATTTAGAATAAAGACCTGTAAAATATGCAGTATATTCAATGAATTACCAAAAAATTACCTGTTTTTCTTTTTAGCTCACTTGGCCTGAAAAGCCATGTGATCTTTTGCCTGATGCATCTTCTGTCGTCCATCTGCTTTCTTTCCAGTTATCATCAGCTTTTCCATTTCAATGACATCTCAATATCATTGTATTCGGCTTTTGGGTTGCTGGGAACAAGCATGACAGAGAATGCAAAAAGAAGTGACCTTGACTCATATTCAAGGTTGCAAGGGCTGAATTTGTTTTAACCTTGACCTCTTCAAAATCACTGTATTCAAAATTGTTTGAATATTTATTCAAAATTGTTTTGTGAATCATCTGTTCGTATATTTGAGATATGCTTTTAATATCAGGTGAGTGATGCAGGTCTTCTTGTCATCATCATCTGTTTTTCTATTGATTCAAAAGAGTAATTACTTTCCACTTTTTTGACAGGGCATATTATGGTAGAGCATATGCCTGTCTGTCCATCAACTTTTTTTCTGAAATTCGTTACTAGTTAAGAATGACAGAGCAGATTTGAACCAAATTTGGACAGAAGCTACTTAGGGCGAAAGGGTTTGGACCCTATATTGGAAATTTTGCAGATTCTTTAAATTCTTTTTTCTCTAAAAAATTACAGGAATCTGTCCAAATTTGGTCTGAAGCATTCTTGGGTGAGGGAACTCAATTTTGTAAAAACAAAAAGTCATATAACTCACTAGAGCAGAAGAGGCTGAGCCCAGTAGGGGAAATAGAGCAAATTCTGTAAAATCCTTCTTCTGTAGGAATATCAGTATTTTGTACCAATTTGGGATCCCTCTGGGATCTCTTGTTGATAATTTGATGTTGTTATTGCTTCAATTTCTAGATACAATGTAACATTGAAACGTTATATCTCTTAATCTGTATACAGGATCTACAGAGCATGTTAGCTGAAATTTCACTCCAAGTGTTGAAGAGAGCTGAAAGAACAAACACCATCGATAGGCAAGATGATGGGTATATACATTTTGTACATGTATTTCACCAATAAAGTGAGAGGTGGGGCACAGATTTTGCATGTAGGTACAAGGGCTGATTGATAAATTGACATTTTGCATTATGTTTCAACATAATTTCCTTCAGTATTTATACACTTTGGCCTGTGATGTTTAAGGTCCTCAGTGCCACTTTCAAAGAAGTCCTTTCCTTGACCATTCAGAAAGTCCTCCACTGCATGTATGATGTCATCGTCTGACCACAAGTGGGTACTGGAAATGATCATTTTCAGTTCTGGAAATCATTGATGGCAGCCATGGCAATGACAGACTGGTGAATAGGGGCATTGTTCTGATGGAACAACACACCTTTACTGAGTTTTCTGCAGCGCTTGTGTTTAATATTTTCCCTTAATTGCTTAAGAAGTGATGCATAATATGTGCCATTGATTGTTTGTACCTTTTGCAGATAATCTGTCATCAGAATACCATCAGTATCCCAGAAAACTGAGGCCATAACCTTTCCAGCTTATGGAACATTCTTTGCCTTCTTTGGTGATGTTGAACCAGGGTTTAGACTGTTGTTTGACCTCTGGGGTGAAATGATGGACCCACATTTCATCCATAGTCACAAACCTCTGCAGAAAGTTAGCAGGATCTTCCTCTAAAAGGTTCAGATAAGCACCTGACAAAGTCCGTCTGGTGTGCTTCTGATAAACTGTCAGAAATCTTGGTACCCACGAGCTTCCTCATTGCAATGTCTTCCATAAGAATGGAATGTATTCTAACCTGTGAAATCTCAACTGTACTGTCTTTATCTCTTTTTGTAAGTCGTCAGTCAGCAATAGCAATATCGCTGACCATTTCTGGGGTTGCAACAGTGACAGGCCTTCCAGGGCGGATGTCATCACCATGGCCCTGCCCACCATGCTTAAATTCCGCCACCCACCTTTTCACTGTAGCATATGAAGAGGCATCATTCCCTAGTGTTGCTACCAGTATGGATATCCTTAGGTGTTGAATATTGAATCAATGCCCTTTCAGCAATTTTGTCCAGTTTGCAAAAGTCACTTGCCTAGTTTACTTAGGAGTGCTACCTGTTTGACATAAACTGACCAAATGACACCAGTCTTCAGGAACAAAGCCTTAAATAGTCAGGGAATAGTAGAGCTGAAAATGACATCCCTGCTTACTTCTTTTATACAAGGCTCACAACTTATCAATATGCCCTCATATTTACCTCCAAACCAATCAGCTCATGAAACTGAGTAAATTAGTTATGTATAGAATGGTGTCCTCTTTATCATGCTCCCCGAAAATTTTCAGGGGGAGCACATAGTTCCTGCCTTGTCTGTCTGTCTGTCCTGCCATCAATCTGTCCTTTCTTTCTTTTTTGTCTGGAGCATAACTTTGCCCACAGTTAAGCAAAGGTCATGAAACTTGGTGTATCATTGATCATTCTAAATTGATGTGCAGTGTACCAAATTCAGGACCTCCAACCACTTAATTACAGAGTTAAAGTTTCGTTTGCAGAGCATCACCTTGCTTGCATTTAAACTAGGTTCATGAAACTTTGTGGATGTATTGATGATATTAAGACAATGTGCAGTGTACCAAAGTTAGGGCTCTTGACCACTAAATTACAGAGTTATTGCCCTTTGACAAAAGATATATCGTTAAGAGCATAGCTTTGCTTGTATTTAATCTAGGAGGGTAAAACTTGGTGTATACATTTATCATACAAAGACAATGTACAATGTATCAATTTTAGGGCTTGTATCTTCCACAGAGTTATTGCCCTTTGTTTTAAACATTCTTTTTCAGAGCTTAAATATGCCCACAGTTAAGCAAGGGTCATGAAACATTCATTGTACTAAGATAATGTGCTGTTAACCAAAGTCAGGGCCCTTGCCTGCTAAATTACAGAGTTATTGCCCCTTGTTAACGATATCTTGTCCAGAGCATAACTTTGTTTTCATCTAAGGTAGGATTATCATACAAAGACAATGTGCAGTACAAATGTTAGGGCCCACAACCCCTTAATAACAAAGTTTTGCTCTTTGTAAAAACTTTGTGTCAGGAGCATTACCTTGCTTGCGTTGAAATCAGGAAATTGAAACATGATTATGCATCAGTTATACAAAAATAAGGTGCAGTGGAGCAAAGACTGGGCCCATGACCCCTCATTTCAGAGTGATTGCCCTTGGTTAAAATTTTGTGTCATGAGCATAGCTTTGCTTATATTTAAACTAAGATCATGAAACTTAGTGTGTACATTGGTCATATGCAGTATACTAAATTCAGGGCGTCAATCCCTTAACTGCATAATTATAGCAATTTGTTAAAAATTTGTGTTCAATAAAGTCGTTTTCTTGGAACATTCATCAGTTTCATTGATACTCTTGTTTTAGTTGAAAAAAAACTTCCCAAGACCGACCCCTTCTAATTCCAAATACTGAAAAGAACGTTTCTCTAAAATGCTTGTACCACATACTGCGGCTATACCTGAGTGAGTGCTTGTACCGAATACTGCAGCTATACCTGAGTGAGTGCTTGCACCAAATACTGCAGCTGTGCCTGAGTGAAGGCTTGTACCGAATACTGCAGCTATACCTGAGTGAGTGCTTGCACTGAATACTGCAGCTGTGCCTGAGTGAGAGCTTGTACCAAATACTGCGGCTATACCTGAGCAAGTGCTTGTACCGAATACTGCGGCTATACCTGAGTGAGTGCTTGTACTGTATACTGAGGCTATACCTGAGTGAGTGCTTGTACTGTATACTGTGGCTATACCTAAGTGAGTGTTTGCACCGAATACTGCAGCTGTGCCTGAGTGAGGGCTTGTACCGAAAACTGCAGCTATACCTGAGTGAGTGTTTGCACCGAATACTGCAGCTGTGCCTGAGTGAAGGCTTGTACTGTATACTGAGGCTATACCTGAATGATCAAGACTCCAACCACAGCCCTTGGTATCAAAGTTTGAATTCTATTCTTCCTTTTAAAGTTTGTCCTTGTATACAATACCTGCCCCAATCAGGAGTATTTTGATTAACATATTTATGATTTGGACCACTGACAAAATGGTCAAAAAATCATACTGAATGAATCAATTGTTTCATCAAAGCAAACTGGTGAAAGTCATTGTGAAAATAGTGACTTTTGTTGAACTAGAAACCCACAGTCACAGTTTTGCATCAAATTTTCATGAGTGAAAAAATATTACATTTCATTGTAACATTTACATAATGAAAACTTCATTACAGTGTTTGTTAGCTCAACTGATCCCTTTTATACTGTTGAAATGAAGGTATTTTGTGCATTTGGTCTGAAAGTTTTAGGGAGTAGAAAAAAATTTTTGTGTAAATGTTGGATCCCTGTCACCTTGGGCTTGAGAAGAGGGAACCCAATAGAGGAAATAAAGTGATAGTGTTAAAATCCTTTTTACTCTGTAGGCATAATTAGATTTTGTATAGATATGGTCTGAATGAGATTTGAGCCCTAGCTGCTGTAGCCTCTTCTTGTCTGGCTGTTGTCTGTCACAACTATTCATAAATGAGTTTTGGTCAGAGGCATCCTTTGCAAAATAAAATCAATTCTGTATCCATGGTGGGTGTCTGCTACCTGGAGCAAAAGGGGCAAGGCCCAATAGAGGAAATAGAGCAGATTATAAAAATCCTTCTCTCTCTTTATGAATCCCAGGAATCTGTCCCAATTTGGTATGAAGCATTCTTGGATGAAGGGAAATCAGTGTTGTATAACCTGTGGGTCTCAATTTTGTATAAATAGATCTCTGCTCCCTGGGATGGGAATGATGGGACCCAATAGGAGTCATAAGCCCATTTGACTTAAAGGATTTTGTCTAAAGTTGGTAGGGACAAGGCAGAAAGGAGAACAATTGTAAATCTTTTAGATTCCTAATCCTTAAGTTAAGATAGAGTAAAACATGGTGAGGGACGCAGGTCCTATGGACTTCTTGTCCCTCTTATTGACAAATGTAAATGTTGATTAAATTAATGTAATGTGCAGAACAGAATCAAATCTATCATAACCACATCTGGACTGGTCTGGACTTTTGTTTGCTTTTACAAACCAAATCCTTCTAAATCCTGGCTAGTTAGGAGGTGCCCCATTGTATATAAAATTCGGTCAATTACCAGCGCCATGGGTATTGTATTTTTAGCTCACCTGTTCTTGGGCAAATCAACTGCAGTTGCTATTGTATCTGTTCATCCTTCTTTGTTTTGTTGATGCTATCAATTTAAAAATATTTTTGTTTGGTGAAAAAGACCAATTTTATGTATTTTGAAACTTTTAGCTCATACTAATAAAAGGGACAGGTGACACATGTAACTTGGTATACAAGAAATTACTGTGTTCCTTTGAAAAAATATGTTCTCTGTTATGAAGATGTACTATGTCATAGCAGTGAGTCAATAGCTTGCCATGATGAATTACTTTGACCAAGATACCCTTGGTCATGATGTTAGGTTAGTAGCCTGCTGAGATAGAGGGCTCTGCTACCTAGTTTGTTCAGGTAAATTGCTTGCTGGTTCAATTGTTGTATACCTTGTTTTCACATATTTCAAGTGTGATTTAATCTTCAAACAACCATCTCTCCATAACCAGAAGACCCTGAATTTATTATTTCACCTGCAACATGTATACCATTAAGAAGAGTTTCAAAGTTTTTTAGATAAACATGATAGATCCAGAATTTTTGTCCCATAAAGTTGTCTCTTATGTTTCCATTTGCAGAGCAGGTGAGCAGTACTGACCATTGAGTCTTTTGTTACTTATAGACTGGGAATACCTTTAAGAATAAGAGTAGTTTATCGATGCCTTTTATGTTTCTAATAATTAACTTACTCCATTTAATAATATTTATTTGATACTAAGTATTCTTGAGACAACAATATAAACTTAATGGAGTGCACTGTACTTGTAGACATCATTTTAATGTCTTACCAGTTATTTGTTGTCCTTGTATTGATACATGTTGCAGTAACATTTATTGTTGTTAATTGATATTTAATGGACAGTGCTTTTTATATTGCAGACAACAAATCTTGCATGACATGTACCGCCTGTATACAATAAGCTACGATTTGCTGAAACTTTCAATGGATAAGCGATACCTAATTACAAGTGTCTGTGTAGCCAAAATTGTACTGCAAGCTCTGGCTGTATTCGAGGAAAGCAAAGACATGGGAAAGGAAGATCAAACAAGGAAAAATGACTCCCTGGTTGTGTATGACAATTTCAGGAAAGACATTGTATGCTTTCTTCGCAGTCAGTGTCCAATGCATGACAAATACAAATGTTACAACAGCTTAAAAGTAAGTATGAAAATATAGATTTGGACATCTGTTATTTGGTCAAGGTATGGAGCATCAAATGTTGCCCATGTCCATCGGCCATTTCCCTGTCCCCCTCCCCTACCCCTGTGCTGACTTATTCACAAGACCACCAAAGGGCTAAACAAACCCTATCATGGTATTTCTCCAGTCTGCATGAAATGAGGCAGATAAGATCTGCAGACAGCCCATTATCATGAGCAAAATCTAATTATCTGTATCTCTCCAAGCTCACCTTTGGGTGTCCTTCCAATTGTTCAGATTGTCAACCTTTTAGGTACTACTCTCTGCTTGATTTTATTAATTAAGCACCAGATGGAATACATAATTCACTGCCTGGATGACTTTCTGACAATTGTTGCACCACGTTTGTTAGCTGAACGAACAATGGCCATTCTGTTAAAAGTTTTTTTTTTTAAAACGAAATTGAATATCCCTGTATCTCCCCACAAAACTGTATGTCCATGTGAAAGTTTAGAAATTCTAGGAATTACCCTGAATACTAATAAAATGGAAGCATGTCTACAGGCAAATAAACAACAGAGGATTGATCAGACAATCAAATCTTTCGTTAGAGAAAAACAGTAACAAAACATGAACTTTTAAGCCTCTTAGGTCACATGAGCTTTGCTAGCTGGGTGATCATT
This sequence comes from Ylistrum balloti, assembly GCF_031769215.1. NCBI lineage: Eukaryota > Metazoa > Mollusca > Bivalvia > Pectinida > Pectinidae > Ylistrum > Ylistrum balloti. Next base: position 464,164 of record NW_026782902.1, on the reverse strand, counting down.
CAAGGACACTTCTTCAATTCATATCTCTTAAAGCTTGCTGCCTCAGCCAAAAAGTTTCATCATCACATACATCTTACCCAGGCCTGCCAGCAAGACTTGTTTAGGTGGTTTTCCTTCATGGATCATTGGAACGGAAACTCTGTCTTCTTGCAGGAGACGACATCCTTAGCTCACAATAGTAATATTTACCGCTGGCAACATTGGATTCGGTGCCAATTCCACTACATGGCCTCGTTAGCAGAAAAAACCCAAAATCCAATTCTAGATTACAACAATGTGCCTCTATATTAGGACCAACATTGCATGTGACATTCAGGTAGCAGCTAACAGTAACAACATGACATTGTGTCTTAAAGCATCCAAACCTGACATGTTCGACATGGGGTCACCATTAACCTGTATCATACACATCAGCAAGTACTTGCAGTAGCTGCAGGCATCAGGATGCTTACGGAAAGATACATGAAAGATTGTTTTCCTTTGGAACCTCTGTTTGCCACTCATTCTGTAGCCTTACCTCACTAGATGTTCATTGACAACTTAAGACAGACCTTGATCCGATCAGGACTAAATCATTCATTTTCCACAGGTCATTCTTTTAGAATAGGAGCTGTGACTACAGCAGCACAGTCAGATGTCCCAAACCATCTCATCAAGATGCTTGGACGTTGGCAATCAGATAGCTACTTTGATGTATCATTACCTCTTATCACTTTCTCCAAAAAGCTCTGGTAGCAAAGTGCAAGATCTCACCTGATATTTAATAGCACTATGACTTCATTGGTGTTATGTGAGTATGGAAACTTATGTACTCACTACAGGGCGAGTATACCTGTAATGAGTACTATATATCTCGTGCAGTGATATGCATGTCTGTCAAGGGTTACTCTGGATCTACGTATACCCGGTCAGGGCGAGTATATCTGTAATGAGAACCACACACGTCAGATTAATGTACGTAGTGACATTCTATTAAATTTGTCAATTTCCCAGGAATTGTGTGTGTGTCTGTTTAAGGCAAGTATATCTAAATGGTACAACTGTGGCTTTAACTCCTTCCTAACATATAATGGAGCTTACAGAACACACACTGTAATAACAGTCACTAGGTCGGCCAGTTTCCGATAGATTACAAATGGACCTACATCACATGATGCTGAGCCAAATATTTAACTAAATCCTGACATTCAACATGTGTACCTACACAGAGGTAGCATACTAAAATTTATATCATACTGTATAAAAATGTCATAATTTTCGGGATGGCACTGGGGATGATATTTCTAATACTCCCTTTCCCTTTATGGGGTCCTCATATCATCACATGCTTACTAATCATAAATCTCATACTCATTTGGGCTTGTGGCTGTAAACTAGCACTATGTAATAACATATAACATGTATTGTTAATGATGCTAGTCTGCTGCTATATACCCCAAATCGGTCAATCCAACTCTAGAACCTATTGTCAGCTGACTGTATATATCAACTACGGCTCAGGGTAAGAAAGTTAGTCAAGCCTCAGTCCCAAGTGATGTAACTCACAACCCTCACTGACTCCTGGACATTTGAATAACCAAGCTAAAGTATCCATCCCCATCAGTTGTACACAATAAATTTTTGAACTGATTGTAAAAACAAAATGGTCAGCAGATGGCCTGAGAAGTCCTTGATGCACATTTTTCTATTTATCAAATTACATAGACTTCCCTTAGTCCCTGGTTATACATTGTCCATTAATATAGGATTGATTTGTATAACAAAATTAATGGCTGACAGTTGATAGGTTTGGGATCTCTTCTCTATTGTGTCATCAAACAACTTCTTTCTGTATACATCTGAAGTAAACATCATCTATAACATTGTAAATACTTGGTTACTACTGTTTTAATTTCAGGTTTGGAATCAGATGTTGGATGTTGAAATACCATCCAAAATGATACTTGAATCATTCAAGGGGGGAGTGGTAGAAGAAGTGGAGAAGATTCTTACAACCAAGGTATATATGTATATCTTAAGTTTAAGTATATCAAATTATAGTATATGAGACTGTATATTACAATTCGTAGTGATTTTGTCAATGTAAAAATATATACCTAAATGACTTCTACGTAAACTAAAATGGCAAACTAGCTGTCACTTTCTGTATCAAGAAACTGACTACTAAAATATCCAAAGTATTTAGGCTCAAAAGACATCAAAACGATAAAAAAAAACCAAGTACAAATGTAACTTTACACAGCTGTGAAATTATAACAGAGCACATTTATTGTAGAATACCTGATTTACCACAAAATCCTTATCACCACAACAAGAGATTACTAAGTTAGTCAACATTGTCAACTAGACATCAATCTGACAGTCCACTCACAGAATTCCTCTACAACAAAATGGTTGTGTGATCTTTGTTACTTACTGTCAGAAGTGACTTTGCATTTATAAGTTCCATAGTTAGTCTCTTATGAAAATCACACTAGTTCACTTCATGACAGTGAAAAGTTAAGACACTAGACACTTCACATCCTGAAATATGATGAGTGTCTCATCACTTCTTAATAAACTTGCTGATGTCAGTATTTGCTTAAGCAGGAAATTTATATGCAATTTTTGTTTAAGATAATGAAAATTATGTATGAATGCAAATATAAGCATTAATGGGTGACATATTTATCTGTTGCCCAAATTGTATTCATATTGACTATATACTACCATCTGTGTACTGCTTAAATATCTGATGTGTTTAACCACAGACCTATATGCTTTTCTGACTATGGTACCATAAAAGAAGAGACAGTTAAAAATCTTCAAACTGTTCATATTTGGGAAACTTTAAAGAAATACACATCACTTATGCATGAATACAAGTAAGAAAGTTTCATATTTATCCATAGGTCTGAAACTTTAGCATGCAGGTAGGGATACTCCACTGAATATATGTTACACAGGCTGAATTTGACAGATATCTCAAGCTTTATTGACTTTGAATAAGATCCTTTGTTTTGTATATATATGGGTAACAATAAGTGCCACTTTGATTCAACAGGCTTCAAATTATTTACAGCTAAGGTTTCTCTAATGAACATGAATTGAAGATACTAAATTTGAATTACGTCATCATAAGCTTCCTTGCAGCATATGTAGGACATTTTTAGGTCACCTGAGACAAAGTCTCAAAGTGACCTATTGCGATCTCCTGTTGTCCAGCATCATCCAGCATCCGTCATGCATCCATAAACTTTTCAAATTTAGACTTCTTCTGGAAAAGGATTTCAATTAAATTTAGCAGGAGCCTGCCATGGCTGAATGGGCCAGAGGAGCGGGATATAAAAGGGTCAAATTGACAGAAATTTGATAGCATTATTTCAATACCCAAATACAACTTAATAGAAGAAATTAATTTCTAAACACCTGTCTTAAAATCAACAACACTGTCACGGTAACAAACTACTTACATTTCAGCAAATTCCAACTCAGAACTCTTTCACTACCTGACCACGTCTAAACACTGAAAATTTCACTTTCTGTAAACTAGTTTTCGGTGCGTAGACACAGATTAGAGACTGCCCAAATAGTTATCTCCAACACAAAGCTGAAATATTATTCTGAAAATTTTCCACTTCAACATGCCAGGACTAATTTCAGCAAGGATTTATTATTTTATAATGGGGTAATTCTATGAACAAAAATGTCACCCATGGCAACACCGAGAAACTGTACTGCTACCAATAGTATATGTGAGCTTTCGGTCAGCCATGTTCAGTTTTGAGGGCCTATGGCAGTAAACTGGCACTCTTTAATAACGGATAACAGGTATTATTAAGTATGCCAGTCTTCTGCGATACACCCCAAATCGGTCATGTTACATGTCAAACATCCTCTCAGATATGATGAAATAACCTAAGAATCCATTCTCGGATGCCAATGTTTTGTAATCGTCATGTGAATCAAAAATTCAAGAATGAATAATAGGCCATACCCTCTTGCAATTTTATGGCTACAGAAGTCCAAACATGCATGCATGTATTGAAAAATCATGATTTTAAAATTAACAGATTTGGTGACTTATTTCTGATTTTAACTAACTAGCAAGTTGTAGACCGAAAGATGATAAGTAACTTTCTTCAAATAGGTTTTGTTATAAAAAGAAGTTTACTGAAAAATATGACTGAAAAGGTTCCCATATCAACACAGATAGCCATCATTTTCACACCATTATTTTTTTTGATGTTTTTGTCATCAAAATGTAGTTCCCATTCAAATGGTGATTTTATGTAAAACGGGTAATTATGGGTCCCTCTAAGCTAACCCAAGCATCTCTGTGATTTAGTGATATTTACTGCAATTTTTTTTTTCCTGAATGATGATTTTACATTCTGTTTATCACTTATAATAATGATTGTTATCTACTAAGTGTTACAAAGTTTATAACATTGATATCCATGTTGATATCACTGGTGGAACATTGTGTTTCTCTAGCCTTATTTAATATACCAATTTTATAAAATTGACTTTGTTTACTAAATTCTCCGCCCTTCTCCCTAGACTTCATCTTGTATATTAGCACACAGTCAATCCAAAACACCAAGGGGTGAAAGTTAAACTCCAAAACTGGATATGTGTAGCTCGTTATATAAAATGAAAATCTTATATCTGATGATGAGTTTTTGAAATGTTTGATCTTAGAAAGTAGATGTAAAGCAAAAAATCAAGATATTTCTGCACCACTTTTCCCAGTATGGCATCAGAATATGTATAACAGGAAATGATTTATTTTCACATATTGTTCTAATTTTTTACCTAAAAAACAAACATTCCCTATTCTTTTCGTGGCAACATCTTTAAAATAGATTTTGTTTTTCCATTATAAGATAAGGTATGATACTTGGATGTTGCTTTAAGGAGCTTTTAAGTGCATAGCAACCACACCTTAATCCTTCATTCAGCTTATCCTAGTATTGAACTTTTTTGTATAAGACTACCAAAGCCCAAGATATTATGTCCAAATTAATTTCATATTGAATTATGTCCTACTTTCGGTCAAACCATCTGAGGAGTGCATCCTTAAGTATGTTTTATATCTGATTTGTTAATTAATTGTATCAACCTAGGATCAGTATCTGTTGTTCTGTATATACATGTTTACAAGCTTTTAAGTTGTGCTTGATATGAAAACAAAAATTGTTTTCCTTTTACTGTGAATATTCTTTACACAAAACATAATCAATGTTTATCTGTTTTGGATTGCAGAGATCACTAAATGATGTCGTTGAGGTTTACGTTGAACATGTTGATGAGTTTGGAAGTCACATTCAAGATATTCTGAGTAAAATAGCATTTGAGGTACAAATTATCTTCAATGCAGATCCCATATCCCAGTGTATACACTGATTCTTTTGTAAACATTTTATGGCAGTCACTATTAGATTGATTTATCATAATGTTTTTGCATTATCATGGACAAATTTTCAAGGGTCTGAAGAATCTGTCCCTTGAAGCACTTATTGAATGTGTTGTTCATCTACAGTAAAATAACCAACAAGCTGCAATCATCAAAACTGAAGAATTAATCCACTGAAAATTGATGGTCTTGCAAAAATATATTGTTGGATAATTTGAAATATAAATTTCAATAGGTGTTAAATTTATAAATAAATACAACTTTTTGAATATTTGTTGAATCATTAGAGAGGTTACAAGTTTTGTCTGTAGTAGACAATTAACCACACACCTGTACAGAGTGTTAAATGAACACTATTAGCTAATCCCTTGTATACCATTTCAGGCATTGATGAAAGGATATGTAAACATCAGGTATAGCTCTCACTCAGGAAAGGAGGAGAAGGCTAGATATGCAAGACTTTTGTCTGATGTATTTGAGAAACATTGGAAAGGGTTGACAGAAGAAGAGATGTTTCATGAAGCTCTGAAATGGACTCCATTTGAACATTTCATGGACATGTTTTGTAAGTTCAGTATCTAACTCGGCAGTTGCCATATCTGGTCATAGTATCACCAATTCTCTAGATACAGATAACTGTATTTGTTTGGCTCAGGAGGCACACATCAGTATGAATTGATACTATTGTATGATGTCCTAGCCTAGGTCATTATTAATTATCTTTCTTTTTTTTCATTTTGTTACGTTTTCAGTTTATAACTTTTTTAAAAGCAACTGCAAAAATCTGTTTGGCTTGGAGACACCATGGATATGTAGTAAGGCATATTTTGTAAAATAACAACAATTCACCTTTGTGAAAGTCATTTTTAACAATTCGGTCTTCTGAAGCTCAAAAGACCTAAAATTTTTGTACTTGGTCATGAGTATAATGGTATGGAATGCAAAAGAATTTGTGAAAAACAATTGAAATATTGACACAAAGCTATGTATTAAAAAAAAGAACAAGTCAAGTCATGAAATTTAGACAAATAAATTAGTCAACAAAGTATCTGTCACTTGGTGTCATTGACAGTAGCAAAGTCAGAAACAAATATTATCATGACATATACCAATACATATATAGGTAAGTGTAGTCAAATAAGCCCTAAACCAGAATCATTTTTTATACAGAAATGACACATTCTACCGTATTTTACCGGGTATAAGCGCAGGGGCTAGCGCACTGAAAATGAACAAAAGTCGGGTATGGGTTTATTCCTGGATAATGCCCTATGTCAAAGGGAAGATAATGACCACCATATTTGATTATGATAAGGATAATCTCCATCTCAATATGTATAATTGAAATGTTTTTTAAAAACTAATGCAATACAGTGAAACCCACTTAATATCGCGTTCCATTTCTCAGGGGGAAATGTGAAAATAAGGGAAACATCAACAATGCACACATTTTTTCTGGATGTCTAAACCTGGAAATAAATTTTGTGATGTGCCAAACTGATTTGTTTCCGACAGAAATTGTTTAAAGACAAGAAATTTGATATTTGAATTGTTTTTCTCATAAAAAACACTGATTTTCCTTGACTTTTGTTTGTTAATTCTTTGAAATATCTGAACTACTATTAGAAATTATTGTGAATGATCATGACATGATTCATGCCATACTCGATTAGCACATTGGCTGTAAAATTAGTGGTTATTTTCAATGGCCAATTAAGTGTCGTGAAACACAGCATAGAGAAAACCTCATTTCAGAACATTTTACTGTCGCTAATGCTCACGGTAATGCAAGCTATAAATGATTTAAAGAAATGTTATAATGGTAAGATTCTGATATTATGAACCAATGGGTTTTCAATTTTCATTCCATACGATTCATTTTTTCCCATAAATGGATTTCACGAAACAAATTGATTATTTTAGCATTTTAAGCGTTTTATGGGAAATGTGTTCACATGAATTTAAAGATGTCAACTTTTGTAATGAAGCTATTGACATGCTGAGGTTTGGTGTTGTAATTTAATAATTTATCTTTAATTATGGTTGATAGTTGATTATTTTCTTAGATATCTGTCTTTTGCAAAATAATCTTTTTTGTTTTGAAATGATACCAGTTACCTACTAAAGACTTATTTTCAAGAAGTTTGGCAGTACGTTGGACATGTCAGAAAACTTATCGGCATGGCACCCACTCCAACAATGGGTGCAGCGTGACAATTTCCAAGTGACAAAGGTTTAAAACACATATCGAGTTTCTGGTTGACAACATATTTGTCGGATTTGGTGGTAAGATCATCCAACAGGCTATTAGCATATATATGGGAACCAAATGCGCCCCTCTGTTGGCTGACTTGTCTTTGTTTTCATACCAGGCCGAATATATTGAAGAGCAAAACAGGTCACAAAGACCCTGCAAAGTTGTTTAATTTCACCTTCAGATATATTGATGACATTTTGTCATTAAATAACAAGAAAATTATTGACTACGTCCATCATATATATCCACCAGATCTGGAAATCAAAGATACGACAGACGCCTCTACATCAGCTGCTTATCTTTTTTTCCCCAAAAAATTAAACCAACATGGATAGTTTTTCACCAAGCTGTATGATAAACGTGATGATTTCAATTTTCTTACTGTGAATTTTCCATTTCTGGATAGCAATATTCCTGCATCTCCAACATATGGTATTTACATGTCACAGTTGATTTGATATTCAAAGACCTGTTCCCATTATCATGATTTCCATGCAAAAAAGTTGTCAACTGACTGACAAACTCATAACACAAGGGTTCAAAAGATGCAGGTTGATGATAAATATGGGAAAGCTTTATGATCACCATAGTGATCTCATTAAGAATATTCTGTTTCTTTGTGCCACGTGAAGCTGGACGTGGGGGTATTTTCTTGGTGGTTTTATTAACACTTGGAATGCACTAGCCAGTTAAAAAAAACAAATGCACTAGGCTTCCTTTGAGCTAGCTGGACCTTACAGGTAAGCAGGTCAATCTTATTGTTTGGGAGTTGCAAGGTGTGAAAAGTTGGCCAATAGGGCCAATATGTGTCCAGGTGTGATATATAACTCCTCAGGCATGAATCCATAGTTCCTGTCGTCACTTACCTTTGATTTACCTGTGTTTTTTGGGGGATAATCGGCAAAATGAAGTGAAAATAAGTGACATTATCAGATGTTGGATTACATAGAATATCTTAGGAAAAAAAACATGTTTCAAGAAAATGTGATATTAACCAGAGAGTGACATTAACAGATGTGACATTAAGTGGTTTCCACTGTATATCGTTATTTCCATTAAAATATTGACAAGTGTATTATGTACGACAAGTATTGTTACTTGATTTAGGAGTTAAGGAAAATGTGTTGTGTCCAGACTTCAACCACAACATCATTTGTTGAGACAAATATTGATATATATGTATCAACTTTTCTATAGTTTTATTTCTCAAGTTAATAAGAAGATTTGATTCGATGAGAAGGCTACAGAATGATTAGGCCTACATGCTGCCTAAAATGATGCTGTGGGTTAACAAAATCAAAAACGAAAATTAACTTGTCTGAATTTTTTTATTAGGTCTAATTAAATGAGATAACAGTGAAAGAAAGACGTTGTTTTTTTCTCAGTTTTAGCTCACCTGGCTCAAAGGTCACTGGGGTCAGATTTCATAAGAAACTTTAAATGACTTCTTTTGATGAACTAAAAGGCCCAGAGGCATGAAATTTGGCTGGTATGTTTCTTGGGTGAAGCCCAACAAAGTTGTGAAAAGAAACAACCTTGATATGTATTCAAGGTCACATTGGTCAGATTTCTTAAAATATTTAAATGACTTCTTCTTATGAACTAAAAGTCCTAGAGGCATGATATCTGGCTGATAGGTTCCTAGGATGACTCCCAACAAAACTGGTGAAGACAAATGACCTTAACTTATATTCAAGGTCAAAAGGGATCATATTTGTTAAAACTTTTAAATGACTTCACATGAACTAAAAGGCCTGGAGACACAATATTTGGCTGGTATGTTCCTAGGAAGAAGCCTGACAAAGTTTGCTAAAAAAATTACCTTGGCCTATATTCAAGTTACAGGTGTCAGATTTGTTAAAACCTTTAAATGACTTCTCCCCATGAACTAAGAGGCCTAGATCCAAGATATTTGGCTGGTATGTTCTTAGGACGAAGTCCAAAAAAGAAGTGAGCACTACAGGCCCATTGGGCCTCTTGTTTAAACAAAATGATTATCGTTACTCTGTAATTTTCACTTTTTTCATGCTAGACCAGACATTTTAAAAGTGGGATGGGTTTTTTCCTGAATGTGGGCACGGAAAATATGAAAAGTAGGGGACTGGATTATTCCTAGGCATGGGCCTATACCTGGTAAAATACGGTATCCTAAAGGTCCAAGGGCTAATTTTGTTCCAGTTACTTTGCTAAATATCAGAATATCTTATTTACATGTGTTACTTTGTTTACAGCATACTGAGATGATCAGTTTTATTATTTCACTATCATGATTAAGACTGAGAGGATTTCATCTTACAGCCAGGAGACCTTGAATAGTGTGACTTTAGAAGTAGCTTGAAAGGGTGATCTTTTTGACTTTGATAAATTGTGAAACAAATTTTAGGCACAAGATAGTGACATTTGGTCAATAGCATGCTGCAAGGTCTTGATATAGCAATTGAAGAATCTTCCAATCATAACAAAGAAAATGTAAGATAATTTAGGTAATTCTGGGATTAAGAGCATTAAGTGTTGTTGAGCTTAATGTGTGGTTTATTATTCTTAATTCATTCATGATTAATTGTCTTTGAAATTCTGAATGACCTAGTGTCCTGTTTGGCCAGTAGATATAAATGATAGAATTTAAGGAATTGTATAACTTGTCAGCTTGGGCTATTATGTGTGAAAATATATCAGAATCTTAAGTTTCATAAGCACTGGTGTATTATATTCCTTGTATATAGCTAGGATGTGTTCTTTAAAGGATGCCAGTTTTACTAAAAGATTGAGAAAAGTCATAAGTTCTGGATGATTAAGTGCTAGTAGCTAAGTTCAATAAAGCCCACAACTGGGATGATTATACGGTATGTAATTGGTTTTGAATACTGTCAGAATCTTCATGGAAAAAAAAATGTTTAGGCATGTTTTCCAAAATAGATTCTTTTTGACCCAATCTCTGGCCAACAGCATTAAAATTGGTCAGAGCTTAATAAACTATCAGGATTGCTCCATAGTCGAAACTTATTCCTGAGGACTTGTAGTCAGAGGGTCAAAATATTCAATGAATTAATCGTATATGGTTTAATCTGAAGTTTAATCAAAGTTGTTGGAAAGTGGTAATATATCCATAGAGTCTAAACTGGCAAAGTTATTCACAATATTTGAATTCTAGTTGTACATATTTGCTTATTATGATGTCTAATTCTAGATCTAACTGAGCAATCCAAGCACCTTAGTGAAGAAAGCGGTATACAACTTACCCAGGCCACAACTGCTATTCAGGACAGAATGGAACAGTTAGAATCAGGCCATATTTTGGTGAAAGATTTCAGTGTTATTTGTGCAAATTTAGAGAAATTTGACAGACTTATCACAATGTCATCAATAAAGAATAATCTATCACTGAAACCAGAGTATATCAAACAGATGGTTACCCTGCGACAAAAGGAATTGAAGTTGTTTCAAGAAACCTATGACCTTGTGACAGTTTTTTTGGATATGTGCTGCAGAATTCATGGTAACTATACCAAGTTTGTACTACAATGATTAAAATAATTCAGTTTAAAATATATCATTGATCTACTTATTCTAAAATCTCCAAAAGAACAATCATGACTCCAAGAGGAGTTCTTTGGAGAGTCAAAAAAATAATATGATAGACCTTAGTTTTATGTAAAAATTTGAAAAGTTTGTTGGTTATGACAGAAACCTGTTGTTTATTCAAACTTTTCACCCAAGGATGCTTCAGATTAAATTTGGACAAATTCTGATAAGTCCAAATGAAGAAGTAGGATTTCAAAAAGGTTGAAGAGCAACTTATGTTGTATAAATGGAGGGGTTGGGCCCAATAGGGGGAAATATAGGAATTACTTTAAAAACCTTCTTCTGTAGGAATTCATGATCAGTCCCAATTTTATCTGAAGCGTCTATAAGTTAAGGGAAATCAGTTTTGTATAAATGTGGGTTTCTTCCCCCTGGAGCAGGAGTGGTGTTGCCTTAGAGAAGGAATGGAGAGAATTCTTCAAAATCCTTGTTTTCCTCTATGAATGCCTAGTTTTGTCCCAGTTTTATCTGAAACATTTTTGGGTAAACAAAACCTAATACTAGTTCTGTATAAATGATAGGTCTCAGTGCATAGGGGCCTGAGGAGTGGGGCCTATAAAGGCAAAATATAGCAAATTATTCTGAATCCCTCTTCAGTGAAAAGGAACTAATAATGTCCAAGTTTGGTCCGAAACATCATTGAGTGATGGGAATTTAATATATCGTATAAATGGTGCCTTTAAACTCTCATGGAGCAGAGCAGCTTGGTTTACATGCTATTATTAACCAGGGTAATTAAAGGGTATGGCAGTTTGGGATAACAACAGAGAAAAACCATAAAAACCTGTGGCCAGTATCTGGCAACTTCCCCATGTAAACCTCGAAGAGGAGTGGGGTCTAATAAGGGAAGTTGATATAAATCTTTTTTATGCTTTTCATGTAGTTTAGATGAAGCACTTTCAATGAATTAAACTATGTAAGCAATCCATGCCCTATAGGCCTTTTGTTTATGGTACACTAGTTAACAGTTAATGGAAAATCCTAAACTGTTGTGCTTGTTGGACTCTGAAATCACAGCAGGGACAGAGATTTTGTAAACCTCTTATTTCTTAAGTTCACAATACTCTTTTAAATGTTTTTAGTGAACATAGAAACTGTAGAGAGACAACTGAGAGATTTGAAGAACTTTGAAAAAGTGCCAGTGGCAGAGCTATGTAAACCTGGAGTGTTGACTGATATGATGCATCCTGATGAATACCAGCCAGTGGTGACAGCCTTTGAACTAGCTCAAGAAGAGCTGGATTTACTTCCACAGATGAAGCATTGTTTCCAGAGTCTCATCTTCACAACCAAATGGGACTTCACTGGCCAGAAGGTTGTGAAACAGAAAGAAAGGGTTTTGTCGATTGCAGAAACATTTGAACATGTTTGGCAGCCTACTCTAGATTGGTGGAACTCTGTTGTGGGAAAGATCAAACAAGGATCAATGACATTCAAGGAATTCAACAAGCTATTTGGTAACATGGAGAATAAAGAACTGGAAAAAGAGTTCTCTTCAATGGAGAGAAATGGAGCATGGATAGAGGAACGAATGAATCAAATCCAACTGTTCAGAGATCTGGAAAACTGTGTAGAAGGAGCCAGGATTATATTGCAGGTGGTAGAAACCTATAAACTGAATGGGGACTTTGGGCCTATAGAGCTTATCACATCTGTGGTAAGTATCTTTTAACATGGTAAATCAGTTGTTTTATAATCTGATTAATGTTGTAAACTGTAAGAATTACATTGTTTCAAATTAAATGTTCTTTTTTCTCTAGTTGTTAAGTTTCTTATTGATGCCCCAGCCAAATGGGAGGATGGGAATGATGATCTGGTATTACGGTGCCCATCCTGCCACAATGTTTTGGTTCATATTTACTCCATACAAAAATTGTAGTATCATAACAACAAGTTCTACACTTTATGATATTAAGGTTGTCATCGTTCAAGGGCCAAAGGTCACATTTAAAAACTTCATCTAACAATCTTGCTTGATATATGCATGGGACCATAGGAATTCATGTCTTTTCTAGTTCTTTGGTAAGCAGTGTTGCAAACCTCCCAGAGTGAAATATCAGGTCATGACTAGCTAAAATAAACGAACACGCAAAATGATGCGAAAAAAGTCATGATGCACATGACCCTTGTTTTAACTCTTGCACCCTGAATACAGTATTTATATCCTCATATATTTCATAATTCTTAATTCCTGAAGGTGCAATTGGCAGCTTTAGCTTCTAGTAACACTGTGAATTGTTTATTATCCCAAGGAGTACAAACAGACATATGTCATTACCTAGTTCCAATCTCTATCCCATTCTAAATTTTTTATTTGTATCATTCTCTTTACAAATAGCTGTGTTTTCCACCTTTATTGTCAATAAGAGGAAGAAATCTAAGACTATGATAACATGTGATGAACCTGTCAAAAGTAGCACATTCTCTTTATTCTTTCATGCCTGTTTCTAATCACATTTTGCAAAAAAACTTTAAAAGTCTTGTAAAAAATGCTGAAACTTATGATAAATGACTGTGGATATTTCTTGTGGAAAATGTTTATAATGTTTTTTGAATATTGTCCTGATTCAGGGATGACTTGCTAATGTTACAAGGGCTGCCATTTTCTTAGAAGAACATGGGTAGCAACAATTTTATAAACTATTTTGACACACAATTTGAAATATCTTAGTCTAGCAATAAAGACTCTCATAGACTATATCTTAGTCTAGTGCAATAAAGACTCTCATAGACTATATCTTAGTCTAGTGCAATAAAGACTCTCATAGACTATATCTTAGTCTAGTGCAATAAAGACTCTCATAGACTATATCTTAGTCTAGTGCAATAAAGACTCTCATAGACCATATCTTAGTCTAGTGCAATAAAGACTCTCATAGACCATATCTTAGTCTAGTGCAATAAAGACTCTCATAGACCATATCTTAGTCTAGTGCAATAAAGACTCTCATAGACTATATCTTAGTCTAGTGCAATAAAGACTCTCATAGACTATATCTTAGTCTAGTGCAATAAAGACTCTCATAGACTATATCTTAGTCTAGTGCAATAAAGACTCTCATAGACTATATCTTAGTCTAGTGCAATAAAGACTCTCATAGACTATATCTTAGTCTAGTGCAATAAAGACTCTCATAGACTATATCTTAGTCTAGTGCAATAAAGATTCTCATAGACTAGGTAAATTATGATATCCATAATAAAAATATTGTACATGAACTGGCAGTAATCACTTACATTGGGCAATGTCTATGTATTCAAAACAAGTTGAACTAGCAATTAAATCACAAATATAAGATTATCTTAACTGAAAACTACCTATCTTTTATGCATGAAGAGTCTCTCTGTCCTAGCCCGTCATTATGCCATGGCTAATATCCTTATCTTGCTCATTCAGACTCTAGATCATGGTGTGTGTAGATGTACAGACAACAAGAGTATGGTTAAAAAAGACTACTGATATCTGAGTTAATAGGATTCATAATGGTAAATCTAGAGATGTTCCAAAGCAAGTTGTCTTGAATAAAAAAAGATGGGTTATTTGATAACCCAATGGGTCAAAAGGAGTGATTTATTAATGGTATTGTAAGAATTGAGTTGGCAATGGGAAATACGATGATTTAGCAATACTGTGTATGTGTTTAGATGTTTGGATGTCTAGATGTTTCAGAAACTAACATGGCAGATTTATGATGAATGAAGATGTTTTATGTATGTGCTGTAATCTATTTCATTTTACCTGAAAAGTTTGATGTGATCAAACAGAGATGTATGTTAGATAGACTTAGCTTACCGGTAACTTCTTTATTTGCAAAAGTTACTTATTTTAAAAAAAACCCAGTAATAACTAACATAATAATTACTTATCTTCAGATGACAGGAAGAGACATAGCCATGAAGGACCTGGATGAATCCCTTAGACAGACCTGTTCAGTCCTTAGTGGAGTACAGGAGAAACATGTCTTATGTCTCCAAGAATTCATCGACTGTGAACCACTTATACTGTGGTTAAAGGAATCGATGCCTTGTAAGTAACCATTATAGTACCTTAACACCGATATTCCACACTGATTGTACTGCAATCAGGAAGTGTTCAAATAAAGATTCTAGATATTAGAAATCCATGATTACAAAGCAAGTGGACCAAATATATACTGCTTACATTTGATTGAATCTTGTGTTAAATCATACATGCAAGATTAATTTTCAGTGATCTCCGATGATTGTTAGTTTGAAAATTCTATTACAGCTGGTTTGAAGGAACTGAAGGTGTTTGTGGATTTAGCCACTATCTCTGCTGGAGAAGGAGATATAGAGATAGCCAAGGTCCAGTGTCTACACTCTGCCACCACAGGATATGCTCCACTGATTTTCAACCTCACTGATGATATAGGCTATCAAGGCTTCCTGGACAAATGTAAATTGGTATGGAATGAGCTGGAAGCTGATCCAAACCTCCACAAGAAGTTGGTATGTATTGTTTATTATTACTTGTATTTGAATTTACATAGAACTGTCTGATTTGGCACTTGTTTTCCTTTCAATCCTAGCTGATTTTTATTCCAAACCCAATATGGATATCATCATTCCAGGTAATATATGTTATATCCTTCGTGAAAATGGTGATCTTTGCTAACTGTATCCCCAGTGAATGGCAAACTAGCAAATTTTGATTATATATTCATCATACTTAACAGTCTGGTCCATGATTTGTCATAATTTATTTCTTTTGTTTGAAGCATGATACCAACAGACAAATTGAGTGGTTGAAGACTGTGAAAAAGGCCCACGGCTCTGTTGAAGTTACCTCCCTTGCACAAACTGAAGCAATAAACTCTGTTGGAATTTATCAAGTGGGGCGATTAACAGACCAGGAATGGGATCAAAAACCTGTAAGTAAAAGTGACTTTTTATTGTTCTTAAAATGGTAGCTGATAAATGATTTTTATGGAGTATTAACTTATCATTGACAAAACAAAAAAAAAAAACAGTACAAAAACCTACATTAGTGTATTTTGAAATTTAAATTTCATTATTTTTGTTTTTTTGGATCTTAGAACATGACTGTTTCCTGTAAGAGCTATAAACTCCTATATATTTGACTTTTTGCTTTAAATATTCTTCCTTCAGAGCATGAACATTTCAAGAAAATAATGCTTTTTAGGTCATCTGAACCCTAAGGGTCAGATGACCCATTGTGATCGCCTTTTGTCCGGTGTCGTCCGGCGTCTTTTGTCCGTCATCTGTCGTAAACATCTTCAACTTCTTCTCAAGTTCTACATGTCTCATTGAGCTGTGACTTACCTGAAATGATCGTGACATGACCAAAGTTTGTTAATTTCGGGTTGGTTCGGAATCCAACATGGCTGCCATGGCCGCCATCTTGAAAACACATTTTGGACTTCTTCTCAAGTTCCATCAGTACGATTGAGCCAAAACTTGCATAAAATGATCATGACTTGGCACTGACCAAAGTTTGTTAATTTCGGGTTGGTCCGAAATCAAACATGGCCACCATGGCTGCCATTTTGAAAATAAACCTGTGACATTGAGCTGAAACTTACCTGAAATGATCATGACATGGTCCTGACAAAAGTTTGTTAATTTCGGGTTGGTCCAAAATCCAAGATGGCCTCCATGGCCACCATCTTGAAAACACATTTACAACTCCTTCTCAAGTTCCACCAGTGCGATTGAGCCAAAACTTGCATAAAATGATCATGACATTGCACTGACCAAAGTTTGTAAATTTCAGGTTGGTCCGAAATCCAACTTGGCCATCATGGCCGCCATTTTGAAAATAAATTGAAAACACATTTTCAACTTCTTCTGAAGTTCTACCTGTGATATTGAGCTGAAACTTACCTGAAATGATCATGACATGGCACTGACCAAAGTTTGTTACTTCAAACATCTTCTGAATAACCAGAACACCCAGGGTGATGATATTTGGCCTGTAGCATGCTGGGATGAAGGTTTACGAAGATTTTTGAAATGAATAACCTTAACCCACTTTCAAGGTGGTGGCTGAGTGCCTTTTATTCTTAAATTCAAGTGAAATCAGTTCAAAATTTGAAATCTTGTATTTTATGTCAGATGACCGTTAAGGCCCATGGGCGTCTTGTTAGTATTTTGTAGCTGAAAGTCTATCATAGTGATCGGAATATTCTGTGTAACTGTGTTCAACTTTGTCACCTGTCTTAGTAGTTTGTATGCCTGTTAACCATGTACTTTTAATCAATGTGCTGTGTAATGAATACTTGTTTTTCCTTTTAAAGGTCAAATTCACAAATGTGTGGTTTTTCATGGGTACCCTTATATTGAACTAAAGAAAGCTAACAGTCCAAAACATGCCATGTCTACTCTATAACTTTGTAACCATTCAATAGAAAGTAGTAGAAAATGTGTCATATACCAAGAGACCTCTGTATTGAACTTTAGAAAGTTTGTTTCATCACTTTGTAACCAGTCATAGTAGAAGGATGAAATTTTGCATGGTTGTCAACCACTTTGAGAGTGTGAGTTGCATACTTAATTTATTTTGCCGTTTAAAGGTCAAGGTCTCAAACTTAAGGCTTCTCATTGTACCCTAAATGATAAACTACAAAAAGCTATGTCTGCTCGTTGATTTTATTCTAAAATGGTGAGGCCCTGTGGCTCTCATCTCTGTATCATTTTATTGTTGAATATTTTTGTAGGAGTTGAAAGATGTGATCAGTCTACATGTGTCTGAAGATGAGAATGGAGCCAGACAGAGGAAACTTTATCACTATGATCAGCTTCATGACTTGCAGAGTCGACTTATGTTAGTAGCTGGCAAGGCAGAGAAGGGCAAGGATGATGTGGATCGCTTTACATTGGTAAATTGTGTGTTCTTCACTGAAGAACAATCTGTGTTTTAATATCAAATTTCAAAATGACTGTAATTTAAGAAAATAAATTCAACTCAAAGTTTTCCATTTTTCTATATCAATTATATATATAACAACAAAACAGAAATAATTTCATTTTTTTGATATCTGACAGAAATCAGCAAAAAGAAAATATCTAAAATCTTGGTCACAGAAGTTTATGTAATATATAATAATGATCCACCAATTTAGAGAAATCCATATATTGTTGTACTCATTTCTCACAATTATGCATCATACAGTATGTTGATATCTTTATTTTTACTTTGTGTGTAATTAGTCAGACAAGTAATGACACAGATATGAATATAACTGGCTGATTCTTTTTTACTCTGTTGTAGATTTTGGATTCAGTTGTTCGCCTTGCCAACACTTACATCAAACTTGTATCATCAGGATGTGTGTTGTTCTCAGAATGGAAAGCAAGATTCTTGTGTGACAAAGATCGAAGGGCTTGCTGTTTTATAAACTTTGGGATGGGAGATAACCGGAATACCTTAAAAGGACGTAAAGCTACAAACAATGATGATGTGAGCTCTATCGTACCACGACTTGCTAAATTCATGGAGAAGTGCTATGAGCAGTGGCTACAGTATATTGCAGATAAGAGAGACGAATACTATGAACTGAACTATCTAACCATTGACCAGATGGTTATCCTGCAGAGAGAACTTGTTAAGGTTGGGACCGAGCAGGAGCCCGATAATCTCATCTTTCCACTGCTGTCAATGATCAAAAAGGACTGTAGTTTGTCCGACCTTATCTCTGCAATGAAGGCTGCACAGAGAGAAGTGGAACATATGGATGAACTTAGAGATGAAGAAATGACAGAAACATCTTCTGAGGGAGAGATGGAAGAGGTTGAGGAGAAAGAAGTCTTCATCCGGGAAGTGATTAAATCAGGCTACCCAGAGAAACTAGCCAAAAAGGCTCTACTTCATTTCAAGCCAGATGAAATAGATGATGGTAAGATCCAACACAAGATATTTCTATTCATTTCTCATTGGGACTTCATGAAGGCAGGCAGGTCTTGTGTTATTCATTTCTCATTGGGACTACATGGAGGAGGGCAGGTCTTGTGTTATTCATTTCTCATTGGGACTACATGGAGGAGGGCAGGTCTTGTGCTATTCATTTCTCATTGGGACTACATGAAGGCAGGCAGGTCTTGTGTTATTCATTTCTCATTGGGACTACATGGAGGAGGGCAGGTCTTGTGCTATTCATTTCTCATTGGGACTACATGGAGGAGGACAGGTCTTGTGTTATTCATTTCTCATTGGGACTACATGGAGGAGGGCAGGTCTTGTGTTATTCATTTCTCATTGGGACTACATGAAGGCGGGCAGGTCTTGTGTTATTCATTTCTCATTGGGACTACATTAAGGAGGGCAGGTCTTGTGTTATTTATTTCTCATTGGGACTACATGAAGGCGGGCAGGTCTTGTGTTATTCATTTCTCATTGGGACTACATGAAGGCGGGCAGGTCTTGTATTATTCATTTCTCATTGGGACTACATTAAGAAGGGCAGGTCTTGTGTTATTCATTTCTCATTGGGACTACATGGAGGAGGGCAGGTCTTGTGTTATTCATTTCTCATTGGGACTACATGGAGGCGGGCAGGTCTTGTGTTATTCATTTCTCATTGGGACTACATGAAGGCGGGCAGGTCTTGTGTTATTCATTTCTCACTGGGACTACATGGAGGAAGGCAGGTCTTGTGTTATTTATTATAAAACAGTAACACTAAAATGCCAGCATCAAAGTGGCTATAGAGGTTGCAAAACAGTCAAAACATATTGACCATCCTTACAGTTGACCATAGAGGTTGCAAAACAGTCTAAACATATTGACCATCCTCACAGTTATCCATAGAGGTTACAAAACAGCCTAAACATATTGACCATCCTCACATGTATCCATAGAGGTTCCAAAACAGTCTAAACATATTGACCATCCTTACAGTTTACCATAGAGGTTACAAAGCAGTCTAAACATATTGACCATCCTCACATGTATCCATAGAGGTTACAAAACAGTCTAAACATATTGACCATCCTTACAGTTATCCATAGAGGTTACAAAACAGTCTTAACATATTGACCATCCTTACAGTTATCCATAGAGGTTACAAAACAGTCTTAACATATTGACCATGGTCACATTTATCCAAAGAGGTTATAAAACAGTCTAAACATATTGACCATGGTCACATATATCCATAGAGGTTATAAAACAGTCTAAACATATCGACCATGGTCACATATATCCATAGAGGTTATAAAACAGTCTAATCATATTGACCATGGTCACATATATCCATAGAGGTTACAAAACAGTCTAAACATATTGACCATCCTTACAGTTATCCATAGAGGTTACATAACAGTCTTAACATATTGACCATCATTGCATGTATCCATAGTGGTTACAAAACAGTCTTAACATATTGACCATGATCACATGTATCCATAGAGGTTACAAAACAGTCTAAACATATTGACCATGGTCACATGTATCCATAGAGGTTACAAAACAGTCTAAACATATTGACCATCCTTGCATGTATCCATAGAGGTTACAAAGCAGTCTTAACATATTGACCATCCTTGCATGTATCCATAGAGAATAAATTTATCATTCTCTGTCCTATGCATACAAATAATCAATTTTCTTTATCTGTTCAACACTCTTTAAAATTCTGTTGGCTAGCTAGATAGTTGACATGTTCCATAATGCACCAAGTGCTAATACATATTGTAAAGTCATTTTTATGATGAGACAAGGGCTTGTCCACATGATGACATTAGTCATCGTCAAAGCAACAGAAAGATTATCACTTCAGAATAAACTTAAAAAGAATTTCATCAGTCATATCACAGGATAATTATCACCCTTATCTTGAAGGAATTTGAATATTCATAAGTACTCAGATAGAAATTTGAGCATAATAGTGGTTATTACCCACTGGAAATAACTTTGTAAGAATTATGAGTGAAGGATGACAGTCTTAATGATATGCATATATTGACACTAGCTTACTATACTCAGTGTTACAATTTCTTTTTCATGACACTAGATAACTATCTTTTAACTTTCAGATTCAATATTGCTTATCTCAGGTGGCCGTCAAGGCCACAAGGCCCTTGTTATGTTTACTTACAATGTTCTTTTTTCAGCTGTAGTGTGGTGTATGGACCATGATGATGAGTCCGACACTGAGGAAGCCATGGATGTGACAGAGAATAGAAATAATGAACAGCCTGAACTGCCGTCTGAGGAATTTAAGGGCTGGACAAACACACCTGTGTCTATCTCAACCGTCACTTCAGAACTTCTAGCTACTTTGGAGCACATCAATGAGTAAGTTTTTTGTAGTTGTTAACTGGATAATTGATATCTTCCTAATAACCATTATCAACTTGTTTTAAAGAATTCTTTCACAAGGATTTGTATTTTTCATAATAAGTTGATGAGCTCAAGGGGGAGGTGTAAAAAAGTAGGTAATATAACCATACTGCTGCTTATTCCTTGACACATGATAGATATGAATCCTAATGATATTAACCAAATTTCAAATTAAAATCAGATTTAAAGTTTATATAGATAGAAGGACATACCTCAAGATTTAAAGTTTGTATAGATAGAAGGACATACCTCAAGATTTAAAGTTTGTATAGATAGAAGGACATACCTCAAGATTTAAAGTTTGTATAGATAGAAGGACATACCTCAAGATTTAAAGTTTGTATAGACAGAAGGACATACCTCAAGATTTAAAGTTTGTATAGACAGAAGGACATACCTCAAGATTTAAAGTTTGTATAGACAGAAGGACATACCTCAAGATTTAAAGTTTGTATAGACAGAAGGACATACCTCAAGATTTAAAGTTTGTATAGATTAAAGTTTGTATAGACAGAAGGACATACCTCAAGATTTAAAGTTTGTATAGATAGAAGGACATACCTCAAGATTTAAAGTTTGTATAGACAGAAGGACATACCTCAAGATTTAAAGTTTGTATAGATAGAAGGACATACCTCAAGATATAAGTTTGTATAGATAGAAGGACATACCTCAAGATTTAAAGTTTGTATAGACAGAAGGACATACCTCAAGATTTAAAGTTTGTATAGACAGAAGGACATACCTCAAGATTTAAAGTTTGTATAGATAGAAGGACATACCTCAAGATTTAAAGTTTGTATAGATAGAAGGACATACCTCAAGATTTAAAGTTTGTATAGACAGAAGGACATACCTCAAGATATAAGTTTGTATAGACAGAAGGACATACCTCAAGATTTAAAGTTTGTATAGACAGAAGGACATACCTCAAGATTTAAAGTTTGTATAGATAGAAGGACATACCTCAAGATTTAAAGTTTGTATAGATAGAAGGACATACCTCAGGATTTAAAGTTTGTATAGACAGAAGGACATACCTCAAGATTTAAAGTTTGTATAGACAGAAGGACATACCTCAGGATTTAAGATTTGTATAGATAGAAGGACATACCTCAAGATTTAAGGTTTGTATAGACAGAAGGACATACCTCAAGATTTAAAGTTTGTATAGATAGAAGGATATTCCTCAAGATTTAAAGTTTGTATAGACGAAAGGACATACCTCAGGATTCAAAGTTTGTATAGATAGAAGGACATACCTCAGGATTTAAGATTTGTATAGATAGAAGGACATACCTCAAGATTTAAGGTTTGTATAGACAGAAGGACATACCTCAAGATTTAAAGTTTGTATAGATAGAAGGATATTCCTCAAGATTTAAAGTTTGTATAGACGAAAGGACATACCTCAGGATTCAAAGTTTGTATAGATAGAAGGACATACCTCAGGATTTAAGATTTGTATAGATAGAAGGACATACCTCAAGATTTAAGGTTTGTATAGACAGAAGGACATACCTCAAGATTTAAAGTTTATATAGACAGAAGGACATACCTCAAGACTTAAAGTTTGTATAGATAGAAGGATATTCCTCAAGATTTAAAGTTTGTATAGACAGAAGGACATACCTCAAGATTTAAAGTTTGTACAGATAGAAGGACATACCTCAAGATATAAGTTTGTATAAAGTTTGTATAGATAGGATACCTTAGATTTAAAGTTTGTATAGACAGAAGGACATACCTCAAGATTTAAAGTTTGTATAGACAGAAGGACATACCTCAGGATTCAAAGTTTGTATAGATAGAAGGACATACCTCAGGATTTAAGATTTGTATAGATAGAAGGACATACCTCAAGATTTAAGGTTTGTATAGACAGAAGGACATACCTCAAGATTTAAAGTTTGTATAAATAGAAGGATATTCCTCAAGATTTAAAGTTTGTATAGACAGAAGGACATACCTCAAGATTTAAAGTTTGTATAGATAGAAGGACATACCTCAAGATTTAAAGTTTGTATAGACAGAAGGACATACCTCAAGATTTAAAGTTTGTATAGATAGAAGGACATACCTCAAGATTTAAAGTTTGTATAGACAGAAGGACATACCTCAAGATTTAAAGTTTGTATAGACAGAAGGACATACCTCAAGATTTAAAGTTTGTATAGATAGAAGGACATACCTCAAGATTTAAAGTTTGTATAGACAGAAGGACATACCTCAAGACTTTAAGTTTGTATAGATGGAAGGACATACCTCAAGATTTAAAGTTTGTATAGACAGAAGGACATACCTCAAGACTTAAAGTTTGTATAGATGGAAGGACATACCTCAAGATTTAAAGTTTGTATAGACAGAAGGACATACCTCAAGACTTTAAGTTTGTATAGATGGAAGGACATACCTCAAGACTTAAAGTTTGTATAGACAGAAGGACATACCTCAAGATTTAAAGTTTGTATAGATGGAAGGACATACCTCAAGATTTAAAGTTTGTATAGACAGAAGGACATACCTCAAGAAGACAGAAAAGCCCAGATGGCAAATCATTATCACTATAAACACCTTCTTCTTTCAAACTATCCAATAGATATCAACTGTTTTAGGGTGAAAGAATCAGAAAAAATGACTGACATCCAATGGCCTGAAGTCCAAAAGGAGTAAATTACTAAATTGCTGAAGAGGCTATGTACACTTTGGAGTTTGTGCTTTGGCTATATTTGCTCATTATTCCAAACTAGAGTGTCAGCCTTCTAAACAAGGTTAGACAGGCATAGCAGTATCAGCAGATTGCTATTTCAAGATCAAAGACTCTCACTTTCTTTTGAAGAAGGTTGATGCTGAAATGAAGTGAAGAGAGATTTGTGGGAAAAAAATTCCTGTGCACCTTCAAGCTGTTTTCTGATTAAATGATAATTTGTGGTATAAAGAATATTTGTATTGGTACATTTCAGAGAAGTGCGAGTAGACCCACTCATCAAAGACCTTGAGAAGCTATGGGAAAGATTTCTCACTTCTATTTCCTCAAGTGTGTCCGACTATCTCAGTGTAGAGCACCTTGGACTGGTCCTCAGATGTCTTGCAAGCAAAGGTTTTTAATGCTCCTGAGTGTCTTTGGTTTTCCTTGTTTAGAAAAGTGTTGAATCTAAAATGGATAACAATTTTTTTAAACCAATTTATTGCTACCAAATATAGCATAAACATCTCAGTTGTTAAGATCTTGAAAGATAAAAGAAATTGAGTCAAAGCTTTGAATTTTTGTGATCCTTCTGGTTGGATAAAGATTTTGACTAAATTTGGTTTCGTGTATCCTTGAAAAAGGGATTTATGAATAGAGGGTCCATTAGGTCCCGGCTAGTGTATTTCCTTTGTCAAAACGAACTCGGATTTGATTGGGTCCAATTGCGTAAATAGAGGGAAATCATAATTTTTTTTCTTTTCTGATAAAGATGAAAAAAATTTGAAAAATAATGAAAACATAGAATGCAACATAGTATTATGTAATTATCTTCTAGACCTACATAAGCGAGTCATACACTTTTTTTTAACTCATTTGATTTTGGTTTTGATAAAAGAGTCTATCTATATTTCAGAAACTTTTGCTGTAAGAAGACACCTTATCCAAAGTTTTAAGGAGGGTGTACCAAATTTGATCATTTGTCCGCAAAGTAAGTATTGCATAAAGACGCATGACGTCCGCAGTTTATTTAGTACAAGTAAAGATTTATAGCATTTTTTTTTTGATTGCCTTGTCCAAGGGTGTGTTCATCACTTATAGCATTACTTTTTATATTGGCTTGTCCAAGGATGTGTTCATCACTTATAGCATTACTTTTTATATTGCCTTGTCCAAGGGTGTGTTCATCACTTATAGCATTACTTTTTATATTGCCTTGTCCAAGGATGTGTTCATCACTTATAGCATTACTTTTTATATTGCCTTGTCCAAGGGTGTGTTCATCACTTATAGCATTACTTTTTATATTGGCTTGTCCAAGGATGTGTTCATCACTTATAGTATTACTTTTTATATTGCCTTGTCCAAGGATGTGTTCATCACTTATAGCATTACTTTTTATATTGCCTTGTCCAAGGATGTGTTCATCACTTATAGTATTACTTTTTATATTGCCTTGTCCAAGGGTGTGTTCATCACTTATAGTATTACTTTTTATATTGCCTTGTCCAAGGATGTGTTCATCACTTATAGCATTACTTTTTATATTGGCTTGTCCAAGGATGTGTTCATCACTTATAGCATTACTTTTTATATTGCCTTGTCCAAGGGTGTGTTCATCACTTATAGTATTACTTTTTATATTGCCTTGTCCAAGGATGTGTTCATCACTTATAGCATTACTTTTTATATTGCCTTGTCCAAGGGTGTGTTCATCACTTATAGTATTACTTTTTATATTGCCTTGTCCAAGGATGTGTTCATCACTTACAGCATTACTTTTTATATTGCCTTGTCCAAGGGTGTGTTCATCACTTATAGCATTACTTTTTATATTGCCTTGTCCAAGGATGTGTTCATCACTTATAGCATTACTTTTTATATTGCCTTGTCCAAGGATGTGTTCATCACTTATAGCATTACTTTTTATATTGCCTTGTCCAAGGATGTGTGATGAACTGATTAGCTTGTTATAAGTTATGTTTTTTATAAAGTAATACATTATGTACAATTATATACTTAACTGGGATGTATTAGTGTTAGAATTCCCATATTTATATGATCACTGAAAATATTTGGGGAAGCATACAGTCGCTGTTTTGTCCATCCATCCAACCTTTTGTGTCTATAGATAAGTTTACCCAAAGTTAAGCAAGGATCATGAAACTTAGTGTATGTATTGGTCATATATTATGGCAATGTGCAGTGTTCCAAATTTAAGGTCATGCATGACCCTTCTATAACAGAGTTAGTGCCCTTTGATACAATTTTGTGTCTGGAGGATAACTTTGCTTGCATTTGAATTAGGATGATAAAACTTTGTGTATATACTGATCATATTAAGATGATGTGCAGTGTACCAAAGTCAGAGCCCAAAAACCTCTTAATTATAGAGTTAGTGCCTTTAGTTGAAATTTTGTGTCCAGAGCACAACATTAAATTGCTTGCAATTAAACTAGGATTATGAAACTTGGTGTTTACTTTGGTCATACTAAGAGAATTTGCAGTGTGCCAAATTCAGGACCTGCCACCCCTTAATTACAGAGTTAGTGCCCTTTGTATGGTTGATGTTGTTAGATATGAAAGGTGAATCCCTCTGTCTCAACCCGTGGGTGAGACAAGGAAATTTCATACTGATGAAAGTCATGACTCCCACTTCAGGGTGGGAGTAAAACAGGGTATTGTGCGAGTTAAAACCCATTGATCAGTTTTGATGTCACAGTTTTTTCCCTGTGATGGAAGGCTCTAGACTTCTGGCAATGATTTGTCTTATTGTTTATTTAAATTTTAAAATATCAGTCAACATCCATTTGGTGTAATATTTCAGATGATATTCTCAACACAGTGCTGACCATTTATATGAACGATAGACAGGAACCATTGCCACAGCCTGATGAAGTCCTTGTTTGCTCCAGTCATACAACACTGGACCAGGTAATTACACCCTGACCACAATCTGATATAGTTCTTATATAACACTAGACCAGGTAATTACACCCTTACCACAATTTAATTTAGTCCTACAACAACACTAGACCAGATAATTACACCCTTACCACAATTTGATTTAGTCCTACAACAACACTAGACCAGGTAATTACACCCTTACCACAATTTGATTTAGTCCTACAACAACACTAGACCAGGTAATTACACCCTTACCACAATTTGATTTAGTCCTACAACAACACTAGACCAGGTAATTACACCCTTACCACAATTTGATTTAGTCCTACAACAACACTAGACCAGGTAATTATACCCTTACCACAATTTGATTTAGTCCTACAACAACACTAGACCAGGTAATTACACCCTTACCACAATTTGATTTAGTCCTACAACAACACTAGACCAGGTAATTACACCCTTACCACAATTTGATTTAGGCCCACAACAACACTAGACCAGGTGATTACACCCTTACCACAATTTGATTTAGTCCTACAACAACACTAGACCAGGTGATTACACCCTTACCACAATTTGATTTAGTCCTACAACAACACTAGACCAGGTAATTACACCCTTACCACAATTTGATTTAGTCCTACAACAACACTAGACCAGGTAATTATACCCTTACCACAATTTGATTTAGTCCTACAACAACACTAGACCAGGTAATTATACCCTTACCACAATTTGATTTAGTCCTACAACAACACTAGACCAGGTAATTATACCCTTACCACAATTTGATTTAGTCCTACAACAACACTAGACCAGGTAATTACCCCTTACCACAATTTGATTTAGTAACAACACTAGACCAGGTAATTACACCCTTACCACAATTTGATTTAGTCCTACAACAACACTAGACCAGGTAATTATACCCTTACCACAATTTGATTTAGTCCTACAACAACACTAGACCAGGTAATTACACCCTTACCACAATTTGATTTAGTCCTACAACAACACTAGACCAGGTAATTACACCCTTACCACAATTTGATTTAGTCCTACAACAACACTAGACCAGGTAATTACACCCTTACCACAATTTGATTTAGTCCTACAACAACACTAGACCAGGTAATTATACCCTTACCACAATTTGATTTAGTCCTACAACAACACTAGACCAGGTAATTATACCCTTACCACAATTTGATTTAGTCCTACAACAACACTAGACCAGGTAATTACACCCTTACCACAATTTGATTTAGTCCTACAACAACACTAGACCAGGTAATTACACCCTTACCACAATTTGATTTAGTCCTACAACAACACTAGACCAGGTAATTATACCCTTACCACAATTTGATTTAGTCCTACAACAACACTAGACCAGGTAATTACACCCTTACCACAATTTGATTTAGTCCTACAACAACACTAGACCAGGTAATTACACCCTTACCACAATATGATTTAGTCCTACAACAACACTAGACCAGGTAATTACACCCTTACCACAATATGATTTAGTCCTACAACAACACTAGACCAGGTAATTACACCCTTACCACAATTTGATTTAGTCCTACAACAACACTAGACCAGGTAATTATACCCTTACCACAATTTGATTTAGTCCTACAACAACACTAGACCAGGTAATTACACCCTTACCACAATTTGATTTAGTCCTACAACAACACTAGACCAGGTAATTACACCCTTACCACAATTTGATTTAGTCCTACAACAACACTAGACCAGGTAATTACACCCTTACCACAATTTGATTTAGTCCTACAACAACACTAGACCAGGTAATTACACCCTTACCACAATTTGATTTAGTCCTACAACAACACTAGACCAGGTAATTACACCCTTACCACAATTTGATTTAGTCCTACAACAATACTCATGAAAATTATTAAAATCAAAATCCTTCTACCGTAGTCAACTTTATAGACATTGATAGAATTTTGGCAAATGTACGGATGGATTTTTGTCAGATATTTATATAAAGATATATAGAAATGTGGATGAGAACTAAGATAAATGTTTCTGTGAATTGTAAGTTCTTTCATTATGTACTTTAAGTTGGATATATTCTGGAGACGTGCTGTTTTCAACCAGAGTGATCAAATCTACTGTCTTGCTAATTCTGACCTTCTGGACTACGAGGTCAGTGACAAAGGGGAACAATGTCTGGAAAAACACATGCAAAGAGCAAAAGACAAGGGTAAGGATAAATTCTTCCATCTTTTTTCAATGTACAAAATGTTTGTGTTCTGTAGAAATGTTTGTCATTTTTGTGGCTATGAATTAACCAAGAAAATAAGAAAGAAGGAATTAACTTCCTTTGAAATTAGTATATGCATACTTATGTAACATCCAGGAAAGATTTTCACCCCCGAAAGGATACCTGATCAGGCTTGAACCACATTTTAAAGAAACTACACACAAACTTTTGATGTTACACAATATCTCTAGATATATTGATTAAAATGAATTGATTGTTATGATAAATTTTTCAGAAGTTTTTATTGCTCGACATTTTCTGAACTGTAATCAGAACCAATTATTAGTGGATATAGAGGGTCTATTTGTACAACAGAGGTCAGATCTGGGAATCATTATCAGTGGATTTAGAGGGTCTATTTGTACAACAGAGGTCAGATCTGAGAATCATTATTAATGGATATAGAGGGTCTATTTGTACAACAGAGGTCAGATCTGGGAATCATTGTTAATGGATATAGAGGGTCTATTTGTACAACAGAGGTCAGATCTGGGAATCATTATTAATGGATTTAGAGGGTCTATTTGTACAACAGAGGTCAGATCTGGGAATCATTGTTAATGGATATAGAGGGTCTATTTGTACAACAGAGGTCAGATCTGAGAATCATTATTAGTGGATATAGAGGGTCTATTTGTACAACAGAGGTCAGATCTGGGAATCATTATTAATGTTGATTTAGAGGGTCTATTTGTACAACAGAGGTCAGATCTGGGAATCATTGTTAATGGATATAGAGGGTCTATTTGTACAACAGAGGTCAGATCTGGGAATCATTGTTAATGGATATAGAGGGTCTATTTGTACAACAGAGGTCAGATCTGGGAATCATTGTTAATGGATATAGAGGGTCTATTTGTACAACAGAGGTCAGATCTGAGAATCATTATTAGTGGATATAGAGGGTCTATTTGTACAACAGAGGTCAGATCTGAGAATCATTATTAGTGGATATAGAGGGTCTATTTGTACAACAGAGGTCAGATCTGAGAATCATTATTAGTGGATATAGAGGGTCTATTTGTACAACAGAGGTCAGATCTGAGAATCATTATTAATGGATATAGAGGGTCTATTTGTACAACAGAGGTCAGATCTGGGAATCATTATTAGTGGATATAGAGGGTCTATTTGTACAACAGAGGTCAGATCTGAGAATCATTATTAATTTCTGAGGATATTTTTTAAGTCCTGTTGACAGGCAATGGTCATTTGTCTGATGAAGGTGACAGAGTAGTCATCAATACATCACCTAAAATACAAGATATATGAAAATCTGTTTTTAAATGTACAAATGTATGATATTCCTTTGAATTGTGAAGTAATTGTGCCTTAATATATTTGAATTATTTTCATTTTGTTCCAAACTTAATTCAGTTGAATAAGACTATAGAATATACATAGGAATTTCTACTACAATGTAAATAGTAACCATTACAGAGGTATTCTGTTATTTATTGAGTAATAATGCGATATCATGTGACATTGGAGAGCCATTCTTCCAGTGATATTATCTCCTTTGATCTCCATATGTAGGTCCTGTGTAGTATAGTACCCTACAGGTATAAAGTACAGACTGGTGGTCCTTTGTAGTACAGAACCCTATATCCTACAGGTATAAAGTACAGACTGGTAATCCTGTGTAGTATAGTACCCTACAGGTATAAAGTGCAGACTGGTGGTCCTGTGTAGTATAGTACCCTACAGGTATAAAGTACAGACTGGTAGTCCTGTGTAGTACAGTACCCTATATCCTACAGGTATAAAGTACAGACTGGTAGTCCTGTGAAGTACTGTATCCTATATCCTACAGGTATAAAGTACAGACTGGTAGTCCTGTGTAGTACAGTACCCTACAGGTATAAAGTACAGACTTGTGGTCCTGTGTAGTATAGTACCCTACAGGTATAAAGTACAGACTGGTGGTTCTGTGTAGTACAGTACCCTACAGGTATAAAGTACAGACTGGTGGTCCTGTGTAGTACAGTAGCCTACAGGTATAAAGTACAGACTGGTGGTCCTGTGTACTACAGTACCCTACAGGTATAAAGTACAGACTGGTAGTCCTGTGTAGTACAGTACCCTACAGGTATAAAGTACAGACTGGTGGTCCTGTGTACTACAGTACCCTACAGGTATAAAGTACAGACTGGTAGTCCTGTGTAGTACAGTATCCTATATCCTACAGGTATAAAGTACAGACTGGTAGTCCTGTGTAGTACAGTTCCCTACAGGTATAAAGTACAGACTGGTAGTCCTGTGTAGTATAGTACCCTACAGGTATAAAGTACAGACTGGTAGTCCTGTGTAGTATAGTACCCTACAGGTATAAAGTACAGACTGGTAGTCCTGTGTAGTATAGTACCCTACAGGTATAAAGTACAGACTGGTGGTCCTGTGTAGTATAGTACCCTACAGGTATAAAGTACAGACTGGTAGTCCTGTGTAGTACAGTACCCTATATCCTACAGGTATAAAGTACAAGCTGGTAGTCCTGTGTAGCACAGAAAATGAATACAAGTCCAGGATTGTTGCCGCACTGGAGAGATTTCGCAGACCACAACTTCCTGTAGCCAACCAGCAATTGATCAAAAGATA
The DNA here is from genome assembly GCF_031769215.1 of Ylistrum balloti. NCBI lineage: Eukaryota > Metazoa > Mollusca > Bivalvia > Pectinida > Pectinidae > Ylistrum > Ylistrum balloti. Next base: position 432,110 of record NW_026782902.1, on the reverse strand, counting down.
CCTACAAGAGAAATTGAAAGTAGATAAAACTCACCTGAAAACTAATCCAGCATCTTTTGTGGATTTTGGACGGTAAGCATCTTCAGTGATTTTTGATAATGACCAATGAAGAATAACAGTAGTATAACAAGAAGTTGTTGTTCATCTGGCTTTGTAGTCTATTTTTTTTTTTACATTTTTCACAATGATCAAGAGGTCTTGAGTTCTTGTAGTAATAGAGCCATTAGAATGTTTTGATGATCTGCTCTCAAAGTTTGTTGAAAAGCTGACCTTGACCTTCTTTCTAGATCCCGCCTGAAGTAAGATTTGTTCAAATCTCTGAACAACTTCTTCTGAAAAATGCAAGAATCCAAGGATCAAGATATCTGTTTATGTATTTATGGCAAGAAGATTGTACAAAGGACAAACAAAATGAAAAATGCATTTTCTTTTAATTTGCAATTTGAGACCGGTTTTTCAATCATGTCATCATTTAGTTACCACTTACATGAAAGAAACAAATTTGTCTTATTGTCTCCTGAAGTTCAACGGTACGAGTGGTTAAGTCCTGGAGAGCTGGGGTAGGTAAATCCTTGTACAAGACAAGGAAAGCAGCAGACCTGAAGGAACTGTATCCAACCAGTAAAAGGACAACTGGAGCAGTAGTATCTATTCCCCTCCATGAGAAGGAGATTGATGTGGATACAATCATGGCCAGATTACTAGAGTGTACACTGTCAGTGGGACAAGTAGAACCAAGAATCTTCCACATTGACATTTCATATGAGGTGAGTAGCAACACCTTATTTAATAATAGAAATTACATTTTAAAAGACTATTTTTAGAGAGTGGAAGCTTCAGTAACCTTTTTTCTCTACCTTTTTAGTAAATGCTGTTGTGATGTATTGCAGGTGTATATAGGTGTGGATGCCTTTTTGTTCCAATTGCTGGTCCTGGGCTGTCTCATTAACAGTGCTGGCTATGTGTGGATCAAGTCGCCTTGTGACCACTATCTGGTGGAAGCCATGCCTCTTCTCACCACAGATAATTCTAAACAGGTATTATCTTCATTTAGGTATCACTTCTTCTCATCAGACAAAGTGAGTGTTTTCCACAAGTATGTACTGTATACACCAATATGTACACCAATATGTACTGTATACACCAGTATGTACTGTATACACCAATATGTACTATATACACCAATATGTACTATAGACACCAATATATACACCAATATGTACTATATACACCAATATGTACTGTATACACCAGTATGTACTATATACACCAATATGTACTATAAACACAGATATATACACCAATATGTACTGTAGACACCAATATGTACTATATACACCAATATATACACCAATATGTACTATATACACCAATATGTACTGTATACACCAATATATACACCAATATGTACTATATACACCAATATGTACTATATACACCAATGTATACACTAATATGTACTATATACACCAATATGTACTGTATACACCAATATATACACTAATATGTACACACCAATATGTACTGTATACACCAGTATGTACTATATACACCAATATGTACTATAAACACAGATATATACACCAATATGTACTGTAGACACCAATATGTACTATATACACCAATATGTACTGTATACACCAGTATGTACTATATACACCAATATGTACTATAAACACAGATATATACACCAATATGTACTGTAGACACCAATATGTACTATATACACCAATATATACACCAATATGTACTATATACACCAATATGTACTGTATACACCAATATGTACTATATACACCAATGTATACACTAATATGTACTATATACACCAATATGTACTGTATACACCAATATATACACTAATATGTACTATATACACCAATATGTACTATATACACCAATATGTACTGTATACACCAATATGTATACACCAATATATACACTAATATGTACTATATGCACCAATATGTACTATATACAACAATGTATACACTAATATGTACTATATACACCAATATGTACTGTATACACCAATATGTACTGTATACACCAATATATACACCAATATGTACTGTATACACCAATATGTACTGTATACACCAATATGTACTGTATACACCAATATGTACTGTATACACCAATATATACACTAATATGTACTATATACACCAATATGTACTGTATACACCAATATGTACTGTATACACCAATATATACACCAATATGTACTGTATACACCAATATGTACTGTATACACCAATATGTACACCAATATGTACTGTATACACCAATATGTACACCAATATGTACTGTATACACCAATATGTACTGTATACACCAATATGTACTGTATACACCAATATGTACTGTATACACCAATACTGTTTACACCAATATGTACTGTATACACCAGTATGTACTGTATACACCAATATGTACACCAATATGTACTGTATACACCAATATGTACACCAATATGTACTGTATACACCAATATGTACTGTATACACCAATATGTACTGTATACACCAATATGTACACCAATATGTACTGTATACACCAATATGTACTGTATACACCAATATATACACCAATATGTACTGTATACACCAATATGTACTGTATACACCAATACTGTTTACACCAATATGTACTGTATACACCAATATGTACTGTATACACCAATACTGTTTACACCAATATGTACTGCATACACCAGTATGTACTGTATACACTAATATGTACTGTATACACCAATATGTACTGTATACACCAATATATACACCAATATGTACTATATACACCAATATGTACACCAATATGTACTGTATACACCAATATGTACTGTATACACCAATATGTACACCAATATGTACACCAATATACACCAATATGTACATACACCAATATGTACACACAATATGTACTGTATACACCAATATGTATGTATACACCAATATGTACTGTATACACCAATATGTACTGTATACACCAGTATGTACTGTATACACCAATATGTACTATATGCACCAATATGTACTATATACACCAATATATACACCAATATGTACTGTATACACCAATATATACACCAATATGTACTGTATACACCAATATGTACTGTATACACCAATATGTACACCAATATGTACTGTATACACCAATATATACACCAATATGTACTGTATACACCAATATGTACTGTATACACCAATATGTACTATACACCAATATATACTATGTACTGTATACACCAATATGTATATACACCAATATGTACTGTATACACCAATATATACACCAATATGTACTGTATACACCAATATGTACTGTATACACCAATATGTACTGTATACACCAATATGTACTGTATACACCAATATGTACTGTATACACCAATATATACACCAATATGTACTATATACACCAATATAAACACCAATATGTACTGTATACACCAATATGTATACTATGTACTATATACACCAATATATACACCAATATACTGTATACACCAATATGTACTTTATACACCAATATGTACTATATACACCAATATATACACCAATATGTACTGTATACACCAATATGTACTGTATACACCAATATGTACTGTATACACCAATATGTACTGTATACACCAATATGTACACCAATATGTACTGTATACACCAATATGTACTGTATACACCAATATGTACTATATACACCAATATGTACACCAATATGTACTGTATACACCAATATGTACTGTATACACCAATATATACACCAATATGTACTGTATACACCAATATATACACTAATATGTACTATATACACCAATATGTACTATATACACCAATATATACACCAATATGTACTATATACACCAATATATACACCAATATGTACTATATACACCAATATGTACTATATACACCAATATATACACCAATATGTACTATATACACCAATATATACACCAATATGTACTGTATACACCAATATATACACTAATATGTACTATATGCACCAATATGTACTATATACACCAATATATACACCAATATGTACTATATACACCAATATGTACTATATACACCAATGTATACACCAATATGTACTATATACACCAATATGTACTATATACACCAATATATACACCAATATGTACTATATACACCAATATGTACTATATACACCAATATATACACCAATATGTACTATATATGTACACCAATATGTACTATATACACCAATATGTACTATATACACCAATATGTATATACACCAATATGTACTATATACACCAATATATACACCAATATGTATATACACCAATATGTACTATATACACCAATATGTACTGTATACACCAATATATACACCAATATGTACTATATACACCAATATGTACTGTATACACCAATATATACACCAATATGTACTGTATACACCAATATATACACCAATATGTACTATATACACCAATATATACACCAATATGTACTGTATACACCAATATATACACCAATATGTACTGTATACACCAATATGTACTGTATACACCAATATATACACCAATATGTACTGTATACACCAATATGTATACACCAATATGTACACCAATATATACACCAATATGTACTGTATATACACCAATATACTGTATACACCAATATGTACTGTATACACCAATATGTACTGTATTCACCAATATATGTACTATATACACCAATATATACACCAATATGTACTATATACACCAATATGTACTGTATACACCAATATGTACTGTATACACCAATATATACACCAATATGTACTATATACACCAATATGTACACCAATATGTACTGTATACACCAATATGTACTGTATACACTAATATGTACTGTATACACCAATATATACTGTATACACCAATATGTACTGTATACACCAATACTGTTTACACCAATATGTACTGTATACACCAGTATGTACTGTATACACCAATATGTACACCAATATGTACTGTATACACCAATATGTACTATATACACCAATATATACACCAATATGTATACACCAGTATGTACTGTATACACCAATATGTACACCAATATGTACTGTATACACCAATATATACACCAATATGTACTGTATACACCAATATGTACTGTATACACCAATATGTACTGTATACACCAATATGTACACCAATATGTATGTACACCAATATGTACTGTATACACCAATATGTACACCAATATGTACTACACCAATATGTACTATGTATACCAATATGTACTGTATACACCAATATGTACTATATACACCAATATATACACCAATATGTACTGTATACACCAATATATACACCAATATATATACACCAATATGTACTGTATACACCATATGTATATACATATATACACCAATATGTATACTATATACACCAATATGTACTATATACACCAATATGTACTATATACACCAATATATACACCAATATGTACTGTATACACCAATATGTACTATATACACCAATATGTACTGTATACACCAATATATACACCAATATGTACTATATACACCAATATGTACTATATACACCAATGTATACACCAATATGTACTATATACACCAATATATACACCAATATGTACTGTATACACCAATATGTACTATATACACCAATATGTACACCAATATGTACTGTATACACCAATATGTACTATGTACTATATACACCAATATGTACTATAGACACCAATATATACACCAATATGTACTGTATACTCCAATATGTACTGTATACACCAATATGTACACCAATATATACACCAATATGTACACCAATATATACACCAATATGTACTGTATACACCAATATATACACCAATATGTATATACACCAATATGTACTGTATACACCAATATGTACACACCAATATGTACTGTATACACCAATATACACCAATATGTACTGTATACACCAATATGTACTGTATACACCAATATGTACTGTATACACCAATATATACACCAATATGTACTGTATACACCAATATGTACACCAATATGTACTGTATACACCAATATGTACTGTATACACCAATATGTACTGTATACACCAATATATACACCAATATGTACTATACCAATATGTACTGTATACACCAATATGTACTATATACACCAATATGTACTGTACTGTATACACCAATATATACACCAATATGTACTGTATACACCAATATGTACTGTATACACCAATATGTACTGTATACACCAATATATACACCAATATGTACTGTATACACCAATATGTACTGTATACACCAATATGTACTGTATACACCAATATATACTGTACTATATACACCAATATGTACACCAATATACACTACACCAATATATATATACACCAATATGTATACACCAATATGTACACCAATATGTACTATATACACCAATATACACCAATATGTACTATGTACACCAATACCAATATATACACCAATATGTACTGTATACACCAATATGTACTATATACACCAATATATACACCAATATGTATATACACCAATATATACATACACAATATGTACTATACACCAATATGTACTGTATACACCAATATATACACCAATATGTACTATGTATACACCAATATATACTGTATACACCAATATGTACTATATACACCAATATGTACTATATACACCAATATATACACCAATATGTACTGTATACACCAATATGTACTATATACACCAATATGTACTATATACACCAATATATACTATATACACCAATGTACTATATACACCAATATGTACTATATACACCAATATATACACCAATATGTACTATATACACCAATATGTACTGTATACACCAATATGTACTGTATACACCAATATGTACTATATACACCAATATATACACCAATATGTACTATATGCACCAATATGTACTATATACACCAATATATACACAATATGTACTGTATACCAATATGTACTATATACACCAATATACTATATACACCAATATGTATATACACCAATATGTATATACACCAATATATACACCAATATGTACTATACACCAATATGTACTGTATACACCAATATATACACCAATATGTACTGTATACACCAATATGTATGTATACACCAATATGTACTGTATGTACATACACCAATATGTACTATATACACCAATACTATATACACCAATATGTACTATACACCAATATGTACTATGTATACACCAATATATACACCAATATGTACTATATACACCAATATGTATGTATACACCAATATACACCAATATGTATATACACCAATACACCAATATATATATACACCAATATGTACTGTATACACCAATATATACACCAATATATATACACCAATATGTATATACACCAATATGTACTGTATACACCAATATGTACACCAATATGTACTATATACACCAATATATACACTAATATGTACTATATGCACCAATATGTACTGTATACACCAATATGTACTATATACACCAATATGTACTGTATACACCAATATATACACCAATATGTACTGTATACACCAATATGTACTGTATACACCAATATGTACTGTATACACCAATATATACACTAATATGTACTGTATACACCAATATATACACCAATATGTACTACACCAATATATACACCAATATGTACTGTATACACCAATATGTACACACAATATGTACTGTATACACCAATATGTACTGTATACACCAATATGTACTGTATACACCAATATGTACACCAATATGTACTGTATACACCAATATGTACTGTATACACCAATATGTACACCAATATGTACTGTATACACCAATATGTACTATATACACCAATATGTACTGTATACACCAATATATACACTAATATGTACTATATGCACCAATATGTACTGTATACACCAATATATACACTAATATGTACTGTATACACCAATATATACACCAATATGTACTATATACACCAATATGTACTATATACACCAATGTATACACTAATATGTACTATATGCACCAATATGTACTATATACACCAATATGTACTGTATACACCAATATGTACTGTATACACCAATATGTACACCAATATGTACTGTATACACCTATATGTACACCAATATGTACTGTATACACCAATATGTCCTGGGATTTAGGAAAATGAAAACAGATATCAGGAACTGTTTTTTTTTTTACTACTAGTCAGTCTATTTAGCATTGGATTGTTGTACAGTCTACTTAGGTATGATATGTTTTCATTAATAAAATTAATGTTTTGTCTTTAGAGAGGAGGAGAGCAGATCTGTTTCCATCGTTGTTTTGAGATCCTTCCTGATGTAACGTGTCGCTCTCCAGAAGAAAGCATGTATATCCTACAGGGAAAGAAGCCACATGGTAGGAAAGCTTAGTTTGTATGTAGTACATGTAATCAAGTTTCACTTCACAGTAAGAAGATTTATTAACATCTTTACCTCACATTTAATAGTTACATATTCAGACATTTTAACACAAAGTAAGGATTGAATCTTCAGAATTTCATACCATTTTAAAAGTGATAGCAAATACAAAAATGTATTTCTTGCTACTTCAGAAATACATCCAACTGTTATCACATTCTGTTACAGATTATGCAGATAGTGACTTACTGTTTGATAAACAAGAGTTTGAAAGCTCTGTATTCCAGCGGCCCTATCAATACCTGCGACGCCTAGATGAAAGGAGAGGCCTTGCTGATATCAATGCCTATCAACCAGAGGGAAACCAGATCAACTGTCTCCAAACATTTCTAAGGTTCAAATTTCAGTTTTTGTGACTCAACACAGTTAATTCTATAATGTACCCTTTTTTATGATTTCAGGATTTATTTTTGTATTATCAATTTCCTTGGTTGACTCTGTTTCTGTAGCCATGAGAATGCTTTGTATTTTGTAAATATCTGGTTTTGTTATGAATGTATGTGGTTAATAACCTTGTCTGTAACAAAACATATGGGTGTATTAAAAGAGAAGTTTGAATTACAATACTCTACTCGGATCAGGGTGATGCAGGGTTACCCTTGTCTGTCATATTGTCATAATTTTATTTCTGCTCATCAAAGGAACATTAATCTAGCTATAGAGCTGTAATTTGGTAGTAATTGTATAATTATGCCGATCAGGTTTTGATTTTGTTGTGGTCAGTTATGTTTTCCAAAGTTGGATGAGGCCCTTAATTTTTGAGAATTTTGATAAAATGTTCACAAAAAACAGTAAGACCTGAATTGGAAATCTTTGCCTTTGGGATTTAAAAAAGAAATCCAAATCCAAATAAATCCATTGCTCCAAACTTCATCCAGGTTGATGGCTGGGACTTTTGTGTGTTCCAACACTGTTTATTTATTTTTTTTGGTCAAAGAAACTACATGATTGCATCGATCATTCAACCATGGCTTCTATGTTACAGTATAGACAGTAGTTATAGATGCATCATGGGATAGAAAAACAAAGGGCAATAGCTCCTGAGTAATGTGTCACCTTTTTGAATATAGATACTTCTTACCTGTTTTAACACCTGTTCCCAGAACCATTATATAAATTCTGTTTATAACTTAATTACATTTCCTTAATTGTTACAGACACTGCGGAGTAAGGGATCCGTCATGGGCCGAGCTGAAACACTTTGTCTGTTTCCTCAACTCCCAGCTACAGGACTTTGAGGTTTCTGCCTTTTGCGGAGCTGCAGCCAAAGAAGACTTACCAGGATTTGACAAATTTGTATTAAAATTCCTCATACAGATGTCAAGGGTATGTTGTGTTTAACTGTGGTATCAAATCATCACAGAAATTACTACTAATTAGCTCACTGGTTTCAAGTGAATGTGAGCTAGTGCTGTTTCCCCGTCTTCTGCATCCCATCCCAAAATTTTAAAGTTTAGGATAGCTTCCAAGTCCATAAATTATACATCTCTCACTTCTCTTATTTGGTATATACAATATACACATACTATCATCAGTGATAGTCAAAGATAAATGTTTCACCAATTTAATGCTTATCATTAGCTCACCTAGTCTTAGGGCATACAGTGGTGTCTCTTGTCTCTCCCTCTGTCTGTCTTTCTGTCTGTCCTTCTGTCATTCCATCCATCCATCCATCCATCCATCCATCCATCCATCCATCCAGTTTTTGTATAGATGATGGGCCTCAGCCCCATAGGGTCAGTGGGGTGGGGGCCCAATAAGGGAAATAGTGCAATTTTTTAAAAATCCTCTTAATGCTGAAAAGGTGTCAGAATTCTTTCCAAGTTGTTCTGTGACAATTCTAAGGTGAAGCAGAAACAATTTTGTAGAAATGATGGTTGTCAGCTTGCAGGGAACGGAGAGGCAAGATCCAATAGGAAAACAAATTTTAGAATATCCTTCTTCTGTACGAATGTCAAATGTCTGTCCAAATTTGGTTTGAAGCATCCTTGGATGAAGGGGACTCAGTTTGCTGTAAATGGTGGATGTCACCCCCATGGGTGCAAGGGTTTCGGCCCAATAAGGGAAAAAGAACAATTCTTTAAAATCTGTCTTCTGTAGGAATGTAGAGTCTCTGTCACAATTTGTTGTGAAATATCTTGGGATGAAGGAGAAAAGACTTTGTGTACATGTTGGGGCAGCGGTAAGTGAAGACTGAGTGATAATGTGTATCTATGTTGACTGTGTTACAGGACTTTGCCACTAGATCACTGGTGATGAGTGAAGACTGTGTGATAATGTGTATACATGTATATGTTGACTGTGTTACAGGACTTCGCCACTAAATCACTTGTGATGTGTGAAGACTGTGATAATGTGTATATATGTTGACTGTGTTACAGGACTTCGCCACTAGATCACTGGTGATGAGTGAAGACTGTGTGATAATGTGTATCTATGTTGACTATGTTACAGGACTTTGCCACTAGATCACTGGTGATGAGTGAAGACTGTGTGATAATGTGTATCTATGTTGACTATGTTACAGGACTTTGCCACTAGATCACTGGTGATGAGTGAAGACTGTGTGATAATGTGTATATATGTATATGTTGACTGTGTTACAGGACTTCGCCACTAGATCACTTGTGATGTGTGAAGACTGTGATAATGTGTATATATGTTGACTGTGTTACAGGACTTTGCCACTAGATCACTGGTGATGAGTGAAGACTGTGTGATAATGTGTATCTATGTTGACTATGTTACAGGACTTTGCCACTAGATCACTGGTGATGAGTGAAGACTGTGTGATAATGTGTATCTATGTTGACTATGTTACAGGACTTTGCCACTAGATCACTGGTGATGAGTGAAGACTGTGTGATAATGTGTATACATGTTTATGTTGACTGTGTTACAGGACTTCGCCACTAGATCACTGGTGATGAGTGAAGACTGTGTGATAATGTGTATATATGTTGACTATGTTACAGGACTTTGCCACTAGATCACTGGTGATTAGTGAAGACTGTGTGATAATGTGTATACATGTATATGTTGACTGTGTTACAGGACTTCGCCACTAGATCACTGGTGATTAGTGAAGACTGTGTGATAATGTGTATATATGTTGACTGTGTTACAGGACTTCGCCACTAGATCACTGGTGATGAGTGAAGACTGTGTGATAATGTGTATACATGTATATGTTGACTGTGTTACAGGACTTCGCCACTAGATCACTGGTGATTAGTGAAGACTGTGTGATAATGTGTATCTATGTTGACTATGTTACAGGACTTTGCCACTAGATCACTGGTGATGAGTGAAGACTGTGTGATAATGTGTATCTATGTTGACTATGTTACAGGACTTTGCCACTAGATCACTGGTGATGAGTGAAGAATCCCCAATCAAAAGAATGCAGAGACTTGTGCTTCATGATGAAGAGACCGAAGGAGCTGTTGAGGATAATATTATAGAACAGTTCCAGATGAGGAGGACGTGGGAAAGCAGGTGTGTAGCTGCATCATCCATTACAGAATGTCTCCAATATGTTTATTGACCTAAAACGCCAATCTCTCTGTGTTCTGTAGGTGTAGGTTTGTCTGCCTTTGCTTTATAGGACTAAGAGAAGGTTAGTTATTATACAGGTATGGCTTATCTAACTTGGTTACTAAAAATAGAACTGGGAATATACTGTCAAATATCCCCAAGTACAAATCAAGGTGAGAGGTCGTAACATTTAATGATAAATATTTTGTTCTGACATTATGAAGCAGGAAGAGTTTGATCAGTGGCTGAAGTCAAAGGGTTCAAAGTCAAGGTTACATTTTGTATCTTGTAAATGACAGATATTTTAACAATATAAAGCAGACTTGATCAATGAGAACTTCACCAAAGGTCAAAATTCGTAATTGAAGCTAGATCAAAGTCAAATATTAAGTATTTTAAGTGGGAAGTGATGATAGTGTGAATTAGAAAAAAACAAATCAAAACAAGAAAGTGCATGGTCACATTGATGTACTTTGTTCTGCTGTGGTCAGTCTAACGTCATTCTACTTATTAAGTGGTAAATATTTTTGTTTAAATATAATGACTTCAGCCTGGATTTAATTGAATGAAGAACCACTATCCAGCAGGAGGATATATAAAATAAGAATCAAAAGGTAGATGACATCAAACAACACACAATTACCTGATAATTACCATTTAGTTTGTAGTTTTAGTGTCTTTATACTTGTAGTAATTGTTTATCAATGTAACCTAGTTAAGCTCTGGTTAAGAGTCTGACACATTGTGGAGCCCATTCTGTGCATTTCTTTGCCTTTGTACATGGCATCTGTAACACATGCTTGTGTACAAGATATGAACCTTGTGACATATTTAGGCGCTGTTCACACCATCTAATTCTACACTCGAATAGAATTGTTGTGGTCAAAGGTCACACTTAATGACTTTTGAAAGATAAGGCTCCTGTACAAGATATCTACTGAATGCTGCAATATATTTACTCCATATACATTTCCTTTCACTCTATCGTTATATTAACAAGTTTTACACATGGTTAGAGTTTGGGGATCTTCAATGTTAAAGAATTGAAGGTGACGCTTCATGAATTGTGAAATAAAAACCACGTTTGAATCCTTTCCTATTTTCTTTTTTTTTTATGCAGTCCTCATCCATACCTTTTCTTTAACCCTGATCATCATTCAATGACATTTGTGGGGTTCAAGATCCAGAGAGCAACAGGTGACCTGATGGATCAACAAACTGAGACAGTTCTTGAGCCTCGCATAATGCAACGAGAGCTTCAGGACAGCCTCATCAGAAACAAAGTCAACATTGACGAAAACTTTGACAGACTTGAAAGGTTTGGCAGAACTTGTGATAATCAATAGATTTTGATGACTTTAGTGGTAGAAAGGATGATTCACTTCTCCTAGAGGACATTAATTACCTCATGAAACATGATTAAGAAAACTGGTTTGTGATTGGTCAGTACCTTGTCTGGACATGACTCTGCATCCGTTACAACAAATATTACATGGAAATATAGGATGTGTTTGATTGTTATATGATGAGTTGTTGAGTTGAACATTTCACTAATGATACATGTATGTGTAAATTATACCCATGGTTACTGAAACTGGTCTAAATCAATGGTCATTATCCACATGTATAACAGAAATAGGAAAGGTAAGGTTTGAGTATGCAGTTCATCCAAAAATGAAAGCCATTACAATGAACATCACTGATAGGTTGTTACAGATAACATACTCTGTTTATCTTGTGAGGATGCACATAGATAAGTTATCTTTTACCCTTTTTTTTTCTTTTTTGTTTAGGTGTGAGGAGGGGTGTGTGTGTGTATTATTATTTGTCCTTTTGGGTGCCTCTCATAGAAAGTTTAGTATGGATTCACTAGTGTTTATTGGGGGTATGGGGTGGGGGTGGGGGTGTGGAGATCATTTGTCCTTCGAAGGCTTTTATTAGATAGCTGAGGATGAACATCCAGTTTAAAAGGGAAGTGTATTAGTTATCCTTACGGTTTTATTGTCACTCTTAAAAGTTTATTTAGAAGTATAATCCTCCATTGTCTTCAGACATGAGAAGATATTAAAACTATGCAGTGTGATGGGAATGGATTTTCCACACGATCCAGATGACACCTATGAATTGACCACAGACAATGTGAAGAAAATCCTAGCCATCTACATGAGGTTTAAGTAAGTTCACTTTCTCTCTGTCCTGGTACTGTTGCTATATAATGGATTGAAATAATACCCTGATTTACTGAATGAAACATACCCCCTTTATCCTTCAGATGTGATATCCCTGTCATCATCATGGGAGAAACTGGATGTGGCAAAACTCGACTGGTCAAGTTTATGTGTGCTCTTCAGTGTCCCCCAGGAGTGAACCTAAAAAATATGATCCTCATGAAGGTAATAAAGCTATTTCTGCCAGACAGCTTTGAAGCTATGATGTATAACACATTTTTGTAGAAATAATGATAAAAGTAATTATGAAGACAGGGATGTGATGTTTTCTACAGCTGGCTGTGATGAAGGGCTGTCAGGTTGATGTTTTCTACAGCGGGCAATGATAAAGGTCTGTCAGGTTGATGTTTCCTACAGCGGGCAATGATGAAGGGCTGTCAGGTTGATGTTTTCTACAGCTGGCTGTGATGAAGGGCTGTCAGGTTGATGTTTTCTACAGCTGGCAATGATAAAGGGCTGTCAGGTTGATGATTTCTACAGCTGGCAATGATAAAGGGCTGTCAGGTTGATGATTTCTACAGCTGGCAATGATAAAGGGCTGTCAGGTTGATGTTTTCTACAGCGGGCAATGGTACAGGGCTGTCAGGTTGATGTTTCCTACAGTTGGCAATGATAAAAGTCTGTCAGGTTGATGATTTCCACAGCTGGCTGTGATAAAGGGCTGTCAGGTTGATGATTTCCACAGCTGGCTGTGATGAAGGGCTGTCAGGTTGATGTTTTCTACAGCTGGCTGTGATGAAGGGCTGTCAGGTTGATGTTTTCTACAGCTGGCAATGATAAAGGGCTGTCAGGTTGATTATTTCTACAGCTGGCTGTGATAAAGGGCTGTCAGGTTGATGATTTCCACAGCTGGCAATGATAAAGGGCTGTCAGGTTGATGTTTTCCACAGCTGGCTGTGATAAAGGGCTGTCAGGTTGATGATTTCCACAGCTGGCTGTGATGAAGGGCTGTCAGGTTGATGTTTTCCACAGCTGGCTGTGATGAAGGGCTGTGAGGTTGATGTTTTCCACAGCTGGCTGTGATAAAGGGCTGTCAGGTTGATGATTTCCACAGCTGGCTGTGATGAAGGGCTGTCAGGTTGATGTTTTCCACAGCTGGCTGTGATGAAGGGCTGTCAGGTTGATGATTTCTACAGCTGGCTGTGATAAAGGGCTGTCAGGTTGATGACTTCCACAGCTGGCTGTGATGAAGGGCTGTCAGGTTGATGATTTCCACAGCTGGCTGTGATGAAGGGCTGTCAGGTTGATGTTTCCTACAGCTGGCTGTGATGAAGGGCTGTCAGGTTGATGTTTCCTACAGCTGGCTGTGATAAAGGGCTGTCAGGTTGATGATTTCCACAGCTGGCTGTGATAAAGGGCTGTCAGGTTGATGATTTCCACAGCTGGCAATGATAAAGGGCTGTCAGGTTGATGTTTTCCACAGCTGGCTGTGATAAAGGGCTGTCAGGTTGATGATTTCCACAGCTGGCTGTGATGAAGGGCTGTCAGGTTGATGTTTTCTACAGCTGGCTGTGATGAAGGGCTGTCAGGTTGATGATTTCTACAGCTGGCAATAATAAAGGGCTGTCAGGTTGATGTTTTCTACAGCTGGCTTTGATAAAGGGCTGTCAGGTTGATGTTTTCTACAGCTGGCTGTGATGAAGGGCTGTCAGGTTGATGATTTCCACAGCTGGCAATGATAAAGGGCTGTCAGGTTGATGTTTTCTACAGCTGGCTGTGATGAAGGGCTGTCAGGTTGATGTTTTCTACAGCTGGCTGTGATGAAGGGCTGTCAGGTTGATGTTTTCTACAGCTGGCTGTGATGAAGGGCTGTAAGGTTGATGTTTTCTACAGCTGGCTTTGATAAAGGGCTGTCAGGTTGATGATTTCCACAGCTGGCAATGATAAAGGGCTGTCAGGTTGATGTTTTCCACAGCTGGCTGTGATAAAGGGCTGTCAGGTTGATGATTTCCACAGCTGGCAATGATAAAGGGCTGTCAGGTTGATGTTTTCCACAGCTGGCTTTGATAAAGGGCTGTCAGGTTGATGATTTCTACAGCTGGCTGTGATAAAGGGCTGTCAGGTTGATGATTTCCACAGCTGGCAATGATAAAGGGCTGTCAGGTTGATGTTTTCCACAGCTGGCTGTGATAAAGGGCTGTGAGGTTGATGTTTTCCACAGCTGGCTGTGATGAAGGGCTGTCAGGTTGATGTTTTCTACAGCTGGCTGTGATGAAGGGCTGTCAGGTTGATGATTTCCACAGCTGGCTGTGATGAAGGGCTATCAGGTTGATGTTTTCTACAGCTGGCTGTGATGAAGGGCTGTCAGGTTGATGTTTCCTACAGCTGGCTGTGATGAAGGGCTGTCAGGTTGATGTTTTCCACAGCTGGCTGTGATGAAGGGCTGTCAGGTTGATGTTTTCTACAGCTGGCTGTGATGAAGGGCTGTCAGGTTGATGTTTTCTACAGCTGGCTGTGATAAAGGGCTGTCAGGTTGATGTTTTCCACAGCTGGCAATGATAAAGGGCTGTCAGGTTGATGTTTTCTACAGCTGGCTGTGATAAAGGTCTGTCAGGTTGATGATTTCCACAGCTGGCTGTGATGAAGGGCTGTCAGGTTGATGTTTTCCACAGCTGGCTGTGATGAAGGGCTGTCAGGTTGATGTTTTCCACAGCTGGCTGTGATGAAGGGCTGTGATACTGATGTTTTCTACAGCTGGCTGTGATGAAGGGCTGTGATACTGATGTTTTCCACAGCTGGCTGTGATGAAGGGCTGTGATACTGATGTTTTCCACAGCTGGCTGTGATGAAGGGCTGTGATACTGATGTTTTCTACAGCTGGCTGTGATGAAGGGCTAAGTTATATTAATTGATAATTGCATTTTGTAAAAATTAAAAATCAAATCAATTGAAAATCAGGAATTTTTTATGTTGATGCTGATTGAAATACTTTTAATCATTGTTCACAAATTCATATCAAATGCAAGTATGGGTAGATTACTGAAATATTCTGTTAGGTATACATGTGGAACTAATAGCCACCATTTAATTAATTAATATGATTTGCCAGTTTGGCGTAGAAAATATCTTACTTAGTTATCGTAAACGTCATAACCGTTTTGATGAGATGTTATACTGAACTTCTGGAGAGAATGGACATTGCTTGCTAAATAGGAGTGTGTTTTGATCTTATAACCTATGCCTTTATCAAAATATTTGAATATTGATAGAATTTATGACTGGCGCTGTACCAAAGTGATACAAATTTGGTAGCTAGTTTACCCTTATCAACTTCATTTCCATTCTGTTTGTTTGGATGATGCCATCACTATTGCTTTTTCGGACAGGGAGGGGTGAAACTGTTACAGCTGGAACGGGCTACCCAGGGGCACCTCCAGTGATCATTACCAAATAATCAATCTCACAACAAACAGCCCAGGTGTCAAATACGAACACTTGCTTAGAGTTACAGCTTTCAAAATTCAAACATGAACAGATTTTGTTTTTATTAAAAACAAATAAGAGAAGAAAATAATGAATAAGTTACAATTTTAAAGAACAAATGGAAATAAAACAATGTGCATCGAGATCCCTCTTATTTTACAGATGGAATCATTTTTGTGGGTATTTTGGAGGTGTATATAACCCAGTTCTGTCTGACAGTTTGTGTTGGAGTTTTATCCATAAGATGATACAATTAACCTTTAACTTCTGGTAATATTTTTTCTAACCTACACTAGGTCCATGGTGGAACAAGAACAAAGGACATCATCAAGAAAGTAAAGGAAGCGGAAAAAATTGCCAGAGAAAATGCAGATACATATGGGCACCACATCCAAACTGTTCTCTTCTTTGATGAAGCCAACACCACAGAAGCCATTGGTCTTATCAAAGAGATCATGTGTGACCGTACCATCGGCGGAAATCAACTAAAACTTTGCCGTAGTCTCAAGATCATAGCAGCATGCAACCCCTACAGGAAGTAATCAAACTTACTAATCTATAAATAGTTTTAGTCCTGCTTAACACCATATCAGGCTACAACCTCTACCAACATTAGATTTTGGTGGCCATATTAACACAGTAACTTCACCTCTACCAACATTAGATTTTGGTGGCCATATGTTAGGGTTAATAATCTATGTTCACTGTCAACCACTTTTGAAATAAAAGGCTTGTGTACAATGAACGCTGTAATAGATGAACCCCTCTATAGATTTAGATGAGAAGGAAAATTGATGGGATGATGTGTATGATTTGATTTGATTTCTGTTTGTGATCCTGGTGAGATGAAAGTAAACAAAGGCAGCATCAAGTAGAAATATATTTAAAATGAGCAGTACAATTTAATATTGTTACATAGTGATTTTGACAAATGAGTTGTTGTGCTGAAAACATTGTTTTCATTCCAAACATATTCAAAACAAAAGTTTTTGATTTCTTTGTATTGATCAGAAGTTGAATGTTGTAAACGGGATTATACCACCACATAACTACATAGTAATGGTTCTTGTTTTCAGACATTCAGAAGAGCTGATTAAACGCCTTGAGCAGGCAGGTCTGGGCTATCATGTAGATGCTGAAAAAACCACAGATAAGTTAGGTAAGATATATTGAGATATTCATCATTAATAGTTTAAATAAATAGAGATACAAAATCTTTCTTTTTTTTTTCTTCTTTAATGCACATGACAGAAGCTTTCCATTTTTCTTATGAATGTAATAGAAACTTTAAAATCTATGTTTTAATTTCTTTATCTTGAAACCAATTTTCATTTAAGGATTGAGATTTTGATCAAGCTATAGATACACTTGTCTCTTTAAGATAATATTATTATATGTTTTGATCTTAAGAAGTTAGTTTAAACATGAGATAATAACAATTGTATTAGAGATACGTAGGTCGTTGTTTTACATTTCTAATGGAAATCTTCGGAAAGGATGTAGCAGGAAAAGAATGTCATATTTCAAAATTGTCATTCTTGTAATATCATGAAAAAGGCAATGATAATTGACCAATAAATTGTAATTTGATATTTGTTTTGAAGATGTTAAGACACAACTCTTCATTACCTGTTCTGGAGTATAAATCCAAAATTAACAACACCAAAATCATCTTCAAGTTATATTGTTTTGGGTTTAAAAAACAACTATATATATACTCTTTATTTCCTCCACAAGGAAGATTACAGAATTAGAGAACATCAAATACATTCAATATAAATAGATATTTACAATATTGTTATACACATTGAATAACAATGATGAGGTAGATGTTTAGGCTGACAACATCAAACCTTTTTGATTAATCAAATGTTTTTAATATGTCATTTGTAATATGACGTTATCATTCGAAAGATTATCCTGACTATCGGAACTCTTCCAAGTCGGAGTTACATAAGTCATAAGATAAGCTTCCTCCAATCAGAACATGAAATAATCGACTTTCCTCTAAGGCGCGTAAATATACACTTAACAAAATTTCACTAATATTGATAATTTCGCACCAAAATTCGTCTCTTAATTCTTCCGTTGAACTACAATGTAACACTATATGAATGACATCGTCATTATACAACTGACCACACTTAAGACATAATTCATTATGATCTAACCATCGCATGGTCACAACTTATTATCTGTCTTATTATGTAATCTTGGTGAAAGCTGAGTGCTTTGCCCCACCCAACCACCCAATGTCCTATTTCTCCCCTTCCGCACAGTGATTTTATGTACATATATTTGATAGTGTATCTGTATTGTAGGGCGTGTACCTCTGCGTCGCCTTGTGTACCGAGTACAGCCTTTACCCCAGAGTCTATTGCCCCTGGTGTGGGACTTTGGACAGTTAGACACTCGAATTGAAGAGCTCTACATCAGGCAGATGGTTCTCAGATATGTATGTGTTAGCATGACATGATACTAAAATCAGTCCTCAAGTGCAGAAAAAAAGTGAAGTTTTTATATTTAAGAAACAAAAAAAAAAAAGAAGAAAATTAAGGAAATTTTTTTTTTTTTTTCTAAATATGAAACTTTCCATATGTTTGGTTTTCTTGACTCGTCCTTTGTAAAAAAAAAAAAAAAAAAACTGTTGTGTTAAGTTTGATTGATGATATTTTCAGATCCGAGCTAACAAGCTGCCTCTCCTTGACAACCTGGAAAATGTTGTCAGTAAGATACTTACTGTTTCTCAGGACTTCATGAGGCAACAGAAGGTATTTCTCTTCAAAGGTTTTTCTTAATGTCGGTTATTACTTTTAGAATTGTTGAGTAGACTATGAAATGTAATTGGTTCATCAGTGCCTTTAAAAAGTTTTTCAGGTCACTGAAGAGAAATTTCCAAATTATAATAATAAAAATTGATTTTATCAGTAAATTTTTGTTTAAGAAAGTTTTTGTAGACAAGCTTTACATGTTTTTGGGATTTTAAAGTTAACACCAAGCACCAGTAAAACATATCTATCTCTGTGTTTCAGGATGAGTGTAGCTTTGTGAGTTTACGAGATGTAGAGAGGGTACTAGAAGTAATGAGTTGGTTCTACAACCAGAGTCAGACAAACTCTGTCCTTTTTAACTTATTAGCTGAGGAGAATTCAGATGATGATGATGATGATGATGAGGAGGAGGAGGAGTTGATGGATGAGGATGAAGGACAAAACAATGCACAGGTAAAATCTATAATGTCCTGACATTTATCCTAAATAGGAGCATCTTCAATATGATGGTATAGAAACTTAGAAGCAGTATTTTAACAGAAATTTCAAACAGAAATTCAACAGAAGCAATTAAACTTGTGTCAGATAGGAATCTTTTATTCCAGTTAAACTTTGAATTGAGATCAATTGATTTTGATGAGAAAATTTTTACAGGATATTACTGAAGTAGCCATGTCACTGATGCTAGCTTTAGGAGTATGCTATCATGCCTGTCTGAAAAAACGGGAGGAATACAGGAAAGCTGTCACACCACACTTTGTCCGGCCATGCCACATACCAGGTCCTGACCCGGCGCAAAGGATGTTGGAGGAAATAGAAAAGTGTCAGGATGTTTTCTTGGAGAATGTGCAACTTGGAAAGAATATAGCTCATAATCAGGCTCTGAAGGAAAATGTGTTTATGATGGTAACTTGTATAGAACTAAGAATTCCCCTGTTCTTGGTCGGCAAACCAGGAAGTTCCAAGTCACTGGCTAAAACTGTTGTGAACAATGCCATGCAAGGACATGCTGCACACTTTGATCTCTTCCGTGGTTATAAGGAGGCAAGTTTTATGAGATGATGAACTATTGATAATTATGTCAGTGGAGAGATAGGAAATAAATTTGTAAATTACATAATGCTTCTGTCTAACAACGGTTTTGTTCCATACTTTTCACTTTGACCTTAAAGACAAAATGTTGCTTTATCTAATACAGCATATAACACTTTGACATATTTTCGATGTACATATTTGATATTAATGAAATACTAGATTGTATTTATTTGGGGGATACCTGTTTAAAATATAGTCTGTATCTATACTACCAGGTCCAGATGATGTCTTATCAATGCAGTCCATTGTCAACTCCTGATGGTATTTCTGGAATGTTTAGACAATGTGCCCAGTTCCAGAAGGACAAGGACTTGACCAGATTTGTATCTGTTGTTGTCCTGGATGAGGTTGGCTTAGCAGAAGATTCGCCACGTATGCCACTCAAGGTATAAAATACTTAATAGGGGATGTATTTAGTATGCAGTTTAAGTATTGACTTGAGGGATAATGGTGCAATTTTCTGGTTTCTTGAAACAGGCCAGACATAAGTTTTTGAGGCACAACCTGAGGAAACTACAAACATGACAGATCCATCAAACCAATACTTTAACCAATTTATGATACATTACAAAACTTGTAAGATATTTCCATATTGAAATATTTTGCTTAACATAAGTTATATACAGCAAATCTCCATCTCCTTGATGAACTGAAGCCAAATGCAAAGCATAATCAAAGACACAGAACTGGAAAAAGAATGTGTCTTGTGCTCATCCCAACTAAAGACACTGAACTGGAATTAGAATGTGTCTTGTGCTCATACTAACTAAAGACACTGAACTCGAAATAGAATGTGTCTTGTGCTCATACTAGCTTAAGACACAGAACTGGAAAAAGAATGTGTCTTGTGCTCATCCTAACTAAAGACACTGAACTGGAATTAGAATGTGTCTTGTGCTCATACAAACTAAAGACACATAACTGGAAAAAGAATGTGTCATGTGCTCATACTAACTAAAGACACAGAACTGGAATCAGAATGTGTCTTGTGCTCATCCTAACTAAAGACACTGAACTGGAATTAGAATGTGTCTTGTGCTCATACAAACTAAAGACACAGAACTGGAATTAGAATGTGTCTTGTTCTCATACTAACTAAAGACACTGAACTGGAATCAGAATGTGTCTTGTGCTCATACTAACTAAAGACACTGAACTCGAAATAGAATGTGTCTTGTGCTCATACTAGCTTAAGACACAGAACTGGAATCAGAATGTGTCTTGTGCTCATACTAACTAAAGACACTGAACTGGAATCAGAATGTGTCTTGTGCTCATACTAACTAAAGACACTGAACTCGAAATAGAATGTGTCTTGTGCTCATACTAACTAAAGACACTGAACTGGAATTAGAATGTGTCTTGTGCTCATACTAACTAAAGACACAGAACTGGAAAAAGAATGTGTCTTGTGCTCATACTAACTAAAGACACTGAACTGGAATTAGAATGTGTCTTGTGCTCATACTTACTAAAGAGACTGAATTGGAAATAGGTGCTCATACTAACTAAAGACACAGAACTGGAAAAAGAGTGTGTCTTGTGCTCATACTAACTAAAGACACTGAACTGGAATTAGAATGTGTCTTGTGCTCATACAAACTAAAGACACAGAACTGGAATTAGAATGTGTCTTGTGCTCATCCTAACTAAAGACACATAACTGGATAAAGAATGTGTCTTGTGCTCATACTAACTAAAGACACTGAAATGGAATTAGAATGTGTCTTGTGCTCATACTAATTAAAGACACAGAACTGGAATTAGAATGTGTCTTGTGCTAATACTAACTAAAGACACTGAAATGGAATTAGAATGTGTCTTTTGCTCATCCTAACTAAAGACACTGAAATGGAATTAGAATGTGTCTTGTGCTCATACTAATTAAAGACACAGAACTGGAATTAGAATGTGTCTTGTGCTCATACTAACTAAAGACACTGAAATGGAAATAGAACGTGTCTTGTGCTCATACTAACTTAAGACACTGAACTGAAATTTGAATGTGTCTTGTGCTCATACTAACTAAAGAAGTGTTTGAATTTTGTACTAAAACACAGCTAAGTAAAGTGGAAAAAGTAGAGAAATTATTACTTTATAAATTTCTTCAAATTACAAAGAAGTAAATATTATTGATATTGATTTTTTTAAATAATGATCCCTTACTAATTGTCTTGATGTTTCTGCAGACATTACATCCACTTCTGGAGGACGGATGTGAAGGGGATGAGACACCAGAGCCTTATAAAAAGGTGAGATGTTGATGTATCAGCAGATCATTTTCTTACTTTGGACAAACAAGTGACCTATCAGTTGATAATTATTGTTGAAAATTACAATAAATGCAAATGAATAATGAAGGAGAGAAAAAAGTATATTTGCTACACTTTAGAATGAAAAATTCATTTATAAAAAGATCAGTTCACATAATATAGGAAAAGTTGAACGGTACAGACACAACTGTTACATTGACTTTTTGATGGAAATGATATATACAGACTTAGGGAACAGATCATATGTAGCATACTGATACAGAAGTAACAGTTACAGAATATTTATGAAGAGGTTGTTGCTGGACAGGTAGCATTTATTGGTACCTATCTGATATATTTTCTCTCATTTCCTTGTACAGGTAGCTTTCATCGGTATTTCTAACTGGGCTCTAGATCCAGCCAAGATGAACAGAGGAATTTTAGTCCAGAGAGAAGTCCCTGAACTGGAGGAACTCACACTCAGTGCCAAGTAAGAGTCAATTTTCAGTTTTTCACTCTGTTCCTCTGAGTGACAATTACCATTATTTTTTCACCCTTCCATCAACTAATGGTTAAACGTTAAACTCCCTTTGTTGTGTTGCCTGCAGAGCTGGCGGACACTTAGGGATCACTTTGTCGGTCGTCACGTGGCGGCGGCGGCGTCCATACAAAAGTTTTCCTGACTTTTTTCGGTTATTCTTTGAGTTATTGAAATGAAATCTGGTATATGGCTTCTTGTTGGAAGGGTACAGATTAAGTTTGATTCCTTGCTGTCTGTGACCCTTCTTTGCAGAGTTATGCCTCTTCGAAAATTCTTCAAGAATATGGTTTCTTGTGCTTTTCTTGATTATGCTGAGAGTTTTTGAAATGAAATATGAGAAATGGCTTCATGGTCGAACATTACTGATCAGGTTTGATTTATGGCATTTTTTACTTTGCACAGTTTTCCCTTTATGCTTTGAGTTATAGAAATGAAATTTGGTTTTAAAACTTTATGGTTGAACGTTGCACATCCGTATCGATTTCTTGGTGACAGTGACACTTTAAATTTATGCAGGCGACACATACAGTTCCGAGGAACTCTTGTGTCTGTAAACCTTGGTCTGTCTGCTCATCTGTCTGGTTGTATGTCCTGTTCTTGTTATTGCTGTGACTTGGATCCTAATTCTGCTCTTTTGATTTTGTAATTATCAGGTGTGAGGTGGCCATTTTGAATTTTGACTATCTCTATTTCATGAGAAGAACATGATTGATGTTTTTCTGATTTTATATGTCTCGTACCTTTCCCTTGGTCTGTACTTGTGTCCATTTGATTTTTGGACTTCAGAAAAAATAAAATATCTGTCATGCAGTGTTCTATTTTGACAGTTAAAGAATATTATTGTTATTTCTTAAAGAGAAATTTTCAAATTCATATAGATAAGAGCAAATAAGAAGAATCTAGTAAAAAGAAGGGAAAAGATCCATGTTAAAACAAAGATCAAACAATGTATGTTAGGAAGTAAGATCCCTTTGGGACCTCTTGTTTTATTTGTTTTTTAATTTAAAACATAATGTTGTGTAATAGGTGCTAATATCTCTCATCAGATTACTTACATCAAACTGTGTTGAAGCACTTTGAAGTAAACTATGTACCTTGAGAATATGTTACATTTCCTTATCATGAGATATATACCATTTCATTACAGAGGAATTTGCCAAACCAGCAAAACTGTTTACAAATTGATAAAACCTCTTATTCCTCAAATGGCAGAAGCCTATTTAGAGCTGTTCCAAAGTGCCTTAAAAATGAGAGAGTTTTTTGGGCTGAGGGACTTTTACAGGTATGTATTTTTACAGAGTGTGGTTCTATAAAAGTTATATTTGATGGACAGTAAGAGTTACTCTCCCTGGTTGTAAGTGTAACTTTCTGGACATGGTACTGTATACTTTATATATTTTACAACAATAATGAATCAAGTTTAATACTTGCCCCTGTTGGCCTGGATGGAAGTGTATGATGGGTCCTATTGTGGCAGGAAACCAAAGTAATTTGGGTGAAAGGTTAAACAGTTACCACTTAAGTGCCACTCAAGCACCCAATCTGACAGTCAGTCTGATGGACCACTAAACCCTAATGAGATAGACAACCTAGTACTCAATCTGATGGACCACTAAACCCTGAGATAGACAACCTAGTACTCCATCTGATGGACCACTAAACCCTAATGAGACAGACAACCTAGTACTGAATCTGATGGACCACTAAACCCTAATGAGACAGACAACCTAGTACTCAGTCTGATGGACCACTAAACCCTGAGATAGACAACCTAGTACTCCATCTGATGGACCACTAAACCCTAATGAGACAGACAACCTAGTACTGAATCTGATGGACCACTAAACCCTAATGAGACAGACAACCTAGTACTGAATCTGATGGACCACTAAACCCTAATGAGATAGACAACCTAGTACACCATCTGATGGACCACTAAACCCTAATGAGACAGACAACTTAGTACTGAATCTGATGGACCACTAAACCCTGAGATAGACAACCTAGTACTGAATCTGATGGACCACTAAACCCTGAGATAGACAACCTAGTACTGAATCTGATGGACCACTAAACCCTAATGAGATAGACAACCTAGTACTGAATCTGATGGACCACTAAACCCTAATGAGACAGACAACCTAGTACTCAATCTGATGGACCACTAAACCCTGAGATAGACAACCTAGTACTGAATCTGATGGACCACTAAACCCTAATGAGATAGACAACCTAGTACTCAGTCTGATGGACCACTAAACCCTAATGAGACAGACAACCTAGTACTGAATCTGATGGACCACTAAACCCTAATGAGATAGACAACCTAGTACTGAATCTGATGGACCACTAAACCCTAATGAGACAGACAACCTAGTACTGAATCTGATGGACCACTAAACCCTAATGAGATAGACAACCTAGTACTGAATCTGATGGACCACTAAACCCTAATGAGATAGACAACCTAGTACTGAATCTGATGGACCACTAAACCCTAATGAGATAGACAACCTAGTACTGAATCTGATGGACCACTAAACCCTAATGAGACAGACAACCTAGTACTGAATCTGATGGACCACTAAACCCTAATGAGATAGACAACCTAGTACTCAGTCTGATGGACCACTAAACCCTAATGAGACAGACAACCTAGTACTGAATCTGATGGACCACTAAACCCTAATGAGACAGACAACCTAGTACTGAATCTGATGGACCACTAAACCCTAATGAGATAGACAACCTAGTACTGAATCTGATGGACCACTAAACCCTGAGATAGACAACCTAGTACTGAATCTGATGGACCACTAAACCCTAATGAGACAGACAACCTAGTACTGAATCTGATGGACCACTAAACCCTAATGAGATAGACAACCTAGTACTGAATCTGATGGACCACTAAACCCTAATGAGATAGACAACCTAGTACTGAATCTGATGGACCACTAAACCCTAATGAGACAGACAACCTAGTACTCAGTCTGATGGACCACTAAACCCTAATGAGATAGACAACCTAGTACTCCATCTGATGGACCACTAAACCCTAATGAGACAGACAACCTAGTACTGAATCTGATGGACCACTAAACCCTAATGAGACAGACAACCTAGTACTGAATCTGATGGACCACTAAACCCTAATGAGATAGACAACCTAGTACTGAATCTGATGGACCACTAAACCCTAATGAGATAGACAACCTAGTACTGAATCTGATGGACCACTAAACCCTAATGAGACAGACAACCTAGTACTGAATCTGATGGACCACTAAACCCTAATGAGACAGACAACCTAGTACTCAGTCTGATGGACCACTAAACCCTAATGAGACAGACAACCTAGTACTCAGTCTGATGGACCACTAAACCCTGAGATAGACAACCTAGTACTCCATCTGATGGACCACTAAACCCTAATGAGACAGACAACCTAGTACTGAATCTGATGGACCACTAAACCCTAATGAGACAGACAACCTAGTACTGAATCTGATGGACCACTAAACCCTAATGAGACAGACAACCTAGTACTGAATCTGATGGACCACTAAACCCTAATGAGATAGACAACCTAGTACTGAATCTGATGGACCACTAAACCCTAATGAGACAGACAACCTAGTACTGAATCTGATGGACCACTAAACCCTAATGAGATAGACAACCTAGTACTGAATCATGGACCACTCTGATGGACCACTAAACCCTAATGAGACAGACAACCTAGTACTGAATCTGATGGACCACTAAACCCTAATGAGATAGACAACCTAGTACTGAATCTTGTCACTGAAGCTGCAGATTTAGAGTGATTTAATCTGACTTATCAAAAATAGATATTAGTTACTTTGACTGATTTTCATAGTGTTTTCAAATATCTTATTAAATTACATAAGTACATAGTACACATTCTTCCTGCAGGCTTTGGAGATACAAGTGCAAGTGTTTTCACATGAATTGCTTCCACCTTCTTGAAATTTCATCAGGGCCTTTTGACCTTTCAAAAATTTCTTGTTTTGATAATTCAGTCTTTTAAAAATGGTGTATGCCTTTGCTGACAAACAAAAGAAAAAGCCAAGTTGGCACCAGATGCAGCATGCCATTATGCGTAACTTTGGAGGAATGGATGATATCAACCCTGTTAATGTGTTTGCCCAGGTTTTTACGACAGTCAACATCACAGAAAAGGTCAGTATTATTTGTCTAGACAATGTTAAGTCAAGGTCAGTATTAATTGTCTAAACAATGTTAGGTCAAGGTCAGTTTAATATGTATAATCATTGTATAGGTTAAGGTCAGTTTTAACTGTATAATCAATGTCAGATCATGGTCAATGTTAATTGTCTAAACAATGTTAGAACAAGGTCAGTATTAATTGTCTAAACAATGTCAGATCAAGGTCAGTATTAATTGTCTTGACAATATTATGTTAAGGTCAGTATTAATTGTCTAAACAATGTTAGATCAAGGTCAGTATTAATTGTCTAAACAATATTATGTCAAGGTCAGTATTAATTTTCTAAACAATGTTAGATCAAGGTCAGTATTAATTGTTTAAAAAATGTTAGATCAAGGTCAGTATTGATTGTCTAAACAATGTTAGATCAAGGTCAGTATTAATTGTCTTAACAATATTATGTTAAGGTCAGTATTAATTGTCTAAACAATGTTAGATCAAGGTCAGTATTAATTGTCTAAACAATGTTAGATCAAGGTCAGTATTAATTGTCTAAACAATGTTAGGTCAAGGTCAGTATTAATTGTCTAAACAATGTTAGAACAAGGTCAGTATTAATTGTCTTGACAATATTATGTTAAGGTCAGTATTAATTGTCTAAACAATGTTAGATCAAGGTCAGTATTAATTGTCTTAACAATATTATGTCAAGGTCAGTATTAATTGTCTTAACAATATTATGTCAAGGTCAGTATTAATTGTTTGATCAATGTTAGGTTAGAGGATTTCCTTAATTACTTTTTCAATGTGTGTTGCTGTTTAAACTTGCAGCATAATTTTTCAATGCAGTTAGGATGCATGTATGATGAACAATTTTAAAGCCCATATTTAATGGTTTGGAGTTTTATTTTGATCAATGAAAACTTGATTGGTTAAACACTAATCACGCACAAAAGTAGGATTGTCACATTATTACTTGATCAATGCATATTGTGTTCAAAATTATGAAAAGACTACACTGCTGTGGTAGTAAGTTTTAAAGAATGTTGCCACATCATTTCAAACAACAGTAGTAACATTGTTGGTGCTAACATGCTGAATCATTCTACATTTTGCATGTAATGCTGGTCCATAATTGTCAAGGGTGAAATAGCTTCATCATTTTATGTAATGTTGTCATTTTCTCAGCTGATGGATATGATAAGGAACATTTTCAACAAATTCAGTTAGTTTTTGAAGGATAGTATTAAGAATTACGTAAATGGTGCAGAATAGGTCAGATATTCCTATCTTACCACCATTGGTATAGGTTTATTTAGACTCACCCAGGATGAGACAAGAAGGAGAACA
Source organism: Ylistrum balloti (assembly GCF_031769215.1). Lineage (NCBI taxonomy): Eukaryota > Metazoa > Mollusca > Bivalvia > Pectinida > Pectinidae > Ylistrum > Ylistrum balloti. Next base: position 402,226 of record NW_026782902.1, on the reverse strand, counting down.
TTGATGAGGTGGTAGACACTATCATTAATTGTTGTAAAATATATCATTTTTCAATCAGCTTCATGTGGTTTAACCAGGTGACAAAATTTACACCCTAGAAATTTGGAAAAACTTTATATACCGAGTATATGGGTTTAAATTTTTCCCCTGAAATCACCAATGTATTATGAATGAGTGATCACAAGGCTGATATTATCAGTATTCCATCAAAAGAATGTCTGGTGCCTTTATCGTACTCATTTCAAATAACAACAGACACAAATTTATTATACAACTCTTATATTATAGCCATAAGTTTATTAGATTAATTGAAAGTTCTTGTATAATATCCAAGCTATGTTTTAAATCATATGTAAATAGAGAGAAATGATTGGTTATTAGCTCTCAGGCTAGTTCAAGTGTTGACCTCAAATTAACATACTGATAACTGTTAAATTTATACACAAAATAATTCATTTATATCAAGGCATATTTATATCTTACATATTACTAATTCTATATGGTTGCAGCGAAAGCATTTTGATCCTGATTGTTCACCAGCTGGTCTCATCCAGGCCTGCCTTACAGGGGACACAAACGACAGGTAAATATTCTACACTTCTGGCATGGTTTCATCCAGGCCTGCCTTACAGGGGACACAAACAACAGGTAAATACCCTACACTTCAGTCATGGTCTGATCCAGGCCTGCCTTACAGGGGACACAAACAACAGGTAAATACTCTACACTTTTGGCATGGCCTGATCCAGGCCTGCCTTACAGGGGACACAAACAACAGGTAAATACCCTACACTTCAGTCATGGTCTGATCCAGGCCTGCCTTACAGGGGACACAAACAATAGGTAAATTCCCTACACTTCAGGCATAGTCTGATCCAGACCTGCCTTACAGTGGACACAAACGACAGGTAAATACCCTACACTTCAGGCATGGTCTGATCCAGGCCTGCCTTACAGGGGACACAAACAACAGGTAAATACTCTACACTTTTGGCATGGCCTGATCCAGGCCTGCCTTACAGGGGACACAAACAACAGGTAAATACCCTACACTTCAGGCATGGTCTGATCCAGACCTGCCTTACAGGGGACACAAACAACAGGTAAATACCCTACACTTCAGGCATAGTCTGATCCAGGCCTGCCTTACAGGGGACACAAACAACAGGTAAATACTCTACACTTCTGGCATGGTCTGATCCAGGCCTGCCTTACAGGGGACACAAACAACAGGTAAATACTCTACACTTCTGGCATGGCCTGATCCAGGCCTGCCTTACAGGGGACACAAACAACAGGTAAATACCCTACACTTCAGGCATGGTCTGATCCAGACCTGCCTTACAGGGGACACAAACAACAGGTAAATACCCTACACTTCAGACATGGTCTGATCCAGGCCTGCCTTACAGGGAACACAAACAATAGGTAAATACCCTACACTTCAGGCATGGTTTCATCCAGGCCTGCCTTACAGGGGACACAAACAACAGGTAAATACCCTACACTTCAGTCATGGTCTGATCCAGGCCTGCCTTACAGGGGACACAAACAATAGGTAAATACCCTACACTTCAGTCATGGTCTGATCCAGGCCTGCCTTACAGGGGACACAAACAAAAGGTAAATACCCTACACTTCAGGCATAATTACCTGCCTTACAGTGGACACAAACGACAGGTAAATACCCTACACTTCAGGCATGGTCTGATCCAGGCCTGCCTTACAGGGGACACAAACAACAGGTAAATACCCTACACTTCAGGCATGGTCTGATCCAGACCTGCCTTACAGTGGACACAAACGACAGGTAAATACCCTAATTTCTGGCATGGTCTGATCCAGGCCTGCCTTACAGGGGACACAAACAACAGGTAAATACCCTACACTTCAGGCATGGTCTGATCCAGGCCTGCCTTACAGTGGACACAAACGACAGGTAAATACCCTAACTTCTGGCATGGTCTCATCCAGGCCTGCCTTACAGGAGACACAAAGGCATGGGCTGGTCCAGGTTTGTCTGACAAGGGCATAAAGGACAGGTAAATACCCTGTACCTTGTGTAGTCTCATGCAGGCCCCCTTTACAAAGGATTCGTTTTAATTACATGCAATCTTTAGACAAGGCCTTATCTATGCCTAGTTGACAAGGATCACAAATGACAGGTAAATGCACTAAAGTATAGGTGTAGTCTGGGTCTGATTTTAAGTGATGTCAAGTGATGCACTGTTCATAAACTTTCTAAGTTGAAATTGTTCTCCATAACCAAAAGGCCAAGCATACTGATATTTGGCTTGTAGCATACTCACATGAAGGGCTACTACATTTGTTCAAATGAATGAAATTGACTCACTTACAAGGTCACACAGGTCAAAACTGTGTTAAAATCCTCACTTTTTCTCAGTAACCAAATAAAAGATACAGGGTGCTGATAATGGATTTGTATAACTCTGCAATGAAGGGCTATGGAGATTTTTCAAGATAATCACCTTGATATACAGGTCACAAGGGTTAATTGCCGACATTACAGATTTCTCACTATGTGAATTGGTTTGCACATGGTAGTCTGTGTATTTGCTTTCTTGTTTACCATTTCAATTTTGCAGAAATTGATTTATGGTAACCAACAATTTGTTTTTGTAAGCTGTAGAGCAAATGAGTGATTCAGGCTATTGGGCCTCTCTGTTAAAATATTCTTCAGTATTCCTAATCATATATAGGTGTTTAAGGACCATTAAGGTCTATGTGCCTCTTGCTTTGTCTTTTTATATCAATATAATTTTTTATTAACTGATACGATAGATATTAACTGTTTCCATGTTTTATTCAAAATCAGTGAAAGTCGTCAGGATTGTCTGTGGCTACGGGCATTGACAATTCTACACTAATCCTGGTGTCACAAAAAGCTATCACCATATTTGGTAGCAGCTTCCCAAGTGATCAGGATTATACACAAGTAAGGACTGGTTTCCCAGGGGGTTTTAATATACATTGTATTGTATATATATATGTATTGTATTGTATATATAGGTATAGGTATTGTATATATAGGTATTGTATTGTATATATATGTATTGTATTGAATATATATATGTATTGTATTGTATATATAGGTATAGGTATTGTATTGGTATTGTATAGGTATTATAGTATTGTATATATAGGTATAGGTATTGTATTGTATATATAGGTATTGTATTGTATATATAGGTATTGTATTGTATATATATAGGTATTGTATTGTATATATATAGGTATTGTATTGTATATATATAGGTACCCCATGGGTCTTCACTCGTGGAACCCATAGGGGTTGGTCTCTCCTCTAGGAGATGTTATAGCAGTGCGGAATCCCCCCAATGTTCTGCTACTTCGGGGGCCTTGTTGGCCGGTCCTATAAAGGTTTGCCAGACCTTAAGGACTTCCGCCTCCAGCGCGGACCCGTCGGTCTCCTGTTCCCAGGGGTCGGCTTCGGGTCTCCGACCCAAGCCTACAGCTACAGCTGTTGGTCGCGCTGCGTCCAAATGCCATAAAGAGGAGTTCCCCTCTGCGGAGATGGCTCCTCTGGCGGCCCCTGTTCCTCCCAAGGGGACTTCGGTCTCTATTGAGGAGGAGATGGACATCGAGGGTGCGGGCTCGGCAGAGGAAGACGATGTCATTCATCTTTCTCTTGGGCCAAGAGGGTTCACAAGGGGAAGATGGCCCTGAGACTGCTGAAGCTGAGGCTCAGCATGTGCTTTCTGGGATGCGGGTCCTCCGGGCCAACATCTCCCGGATTCTCAGGGCGGAGGTTTGCCCACCGCCTCAGCATCGTCGGCGCCTGAATCCACCATCCTTCTGGGTTCCCTGGTGGCTCCTCGGGCTTCCGTTCGCTCAGATCGGTCTCTGCCAGAAGGCAATATCATGTCTTCGGTTCTGGCCACGGCCCGGGCTCCGGTTTTAGAGAAGGACTCCTTCTCTACCCGTGCTCTCGGGTTTGTCGGTCTGCAGCTCAGTGTTGGTGAATTGTCGGAGGCTTCAGCTTCCGACTATGCCACACATGATGGGCAGCTGGCCTCTCAACCAGCACAGCTGGAGTTGAGACAGCTGGCTGCCTGGCCCGGCAAATCAGTGGACCAGGTGGTGCTCGATCCCAAAGAGCACCACAGGATGGAGAGAATGTTGCACCTCTCCATCCAAGTTCTGTCATACATAGACTTCCTGACAGTTTGTCTATACAGGGTATCCGATTTGCCTGAGTGTCGGTTATCCGAGACAGAACAGCCGACATACAGGACACGGCAGCCTTGCAGGTTCTCTGCTCGTCAATGCCGTGTTGGCTAGGCAGTTTTCAGTTCTGAAATTCCGCCCAGTCCAGTAACCCTACCGTTTCCGCTTGTTGAATGCCCCCTTCTAGGGCTCTACCCTGTTCAGGGGAGCTCTTCCTTGGGTTCAGAAGGATATGAAGGAGGACTCGGTCGCCTCAGCACTTCTGGTGAAGAGGTTTCAGGCTGAGAAGGCCAGTGCCTCGCAGGGGTCAGTGCCTCCTAAGAAGAAGGCGAAGTCTTCGGCTGCTCAGTTTTCTGCACAGCCCAAGTCCCAACCTCACTTCAACGGCAACAAGGGGAAGGGTAGGAAGGGTAAGAAACCTCCTGGGGGCAAGAAGAAGGGTTCCTGACTATTTCTGCTTCTTGGCCGCGAAAGGCGAAGGGTATGGCCGGGTGGACGGTGGTTCTCCTTTCCCGGGCTCATGTCCTTCTCCTGCAGGCTCAGGCTCCGGGTGGGCAGACGATTCTCTGGTCTGGCAGGGGCTCGATCTGCCCCATCCGGAACTCCCTGTGGGCGGACGTCTCTCTGCTTTCCTTTCCTAGTGGCAGGATATTACAGAGGACGCTTGGGCTTTTGTCGGTGGTCAGGGAGGGTCTAGGTATTCCCCTTCTTCAGGATTCGTCCCTCACCTCCTGGCCGTTTTTGTTTCTTTCCTCCTCCCGGGGATTCAGAAAGGGCACGGGTGCTCCAGGAGGAAGTAGGGACCATGCTGCCAAGGCAGAGATGCCCTTGGGGCTCACGACAGCTCCTTTGGTGTTCACCAAGTTGCTGCTGGTGTTTCCTTCACTCCTGCAGAATAGACGTCCACATCTATTTCGACGACTCCCTCATGCCTCTTTTGGTGTGGGAATCGTTAGTGAAGGACACTCGTCTGGTCCTGAAACTCTTGCTCAGAGTCGGCTTCATTCCTTCCAGAGAGAAGTCAGAGGTTCCTTCATATTAGGACTTCTTCTTCCTGGGGAACCATTTTGACATGGTTCGGGGCTTAGCCCTTCCACCTCTGGAGAAGTTTGAGAAGGTCAGGGCTCTGGCTCTGACTTTCATCACTTGGTCACTTGTCCAGGTACATTGGTTCCTCAGTTTTCTGGGGTATCTCAACTCCTTGGCATATGTGGTCCCCCTAGGGAGGATTCACATCGGACCTCTCCAGATGTTCCTCCTGTCTGACTGGGTTCCGTCATCCAGGAGGCCTGGATCCCGCTTACCCAGTCGGTCAGGGAGTTCTCTTGCTGGTGGACCATTCAGGAGAACGTTTTCCACGGGGTACCTCTGACCAAGCCTATCCCCTCTATGATCCTGTTCATGGACGCGTTCATGACAGGAATGTGAGCTTACCTCGATGGGGGAGTGGTCTGGCGAATAACTCTCGGAGCACATCAGTGTACTCGAGATGACACTGTTCATTTGGCTCTGCAGTCCTTTAGGGGTATCCTGCAGTCCAAAGTGTGGCTACCGACAACAGTTGTCGCGTATCTGGAGAGACAGGGGCCACCAGGTCTCATGTCCTGTGTGCCCTCTCCATCCACATCCATCTTCTCTGCCAGGACATGCAGTTGACCATAGCGGTCAAGCATCTTTCTGGCAGGCTGAGTGTGTTGGTGGCCACTCTCCAGGCGCCACCAGCCGGTGTTGACGGAATGGCAGCTGTGTCCCTTGATTTTCAAGGGGAATTGTCAGGCGTGGGACAGACCTATTATAGACCTGTTTGCCACTTCCCTGAACAACCAGCTGCTAACCTTCGTCTCCCCGGTCCCAGACCGTAAGGCGTGGGCTGTGGACGCCCTTTCTCTGGAATAGGAAGGGACGTATGCATATGCATTCCCTCCCTTCAACCTGGTGGGCAGGGTTCTACAGAAGTTCTGGGAGCATCACTGCTCCTTACTTCTGAGAGCCCCTCTGTGGCCGAGGCAAGCTTGGTTTCAGGAGCTCTTGTCGTTTCTGGTGGAGGAGCCCTTGGCTCTCCCCACCAGACCGAATCTCCTTCGCCAGCCTTGGCCCAGAACGACACACTCTTGACCAGAGATCCTCCACCTTCACGCGCTGAGGCTATCTCTGGAAGCCACGCCAAGGCAGGCTTTTCTCAAGAGGTGTCCGATTGCATTGAGCAATCAATCAGGGCTTCCTCTTCTGCCGTCTACCAGTCACGTTGGATGATCTTCTGTGATTGGTGTGTCGGCAAGGAAGCTTATTCATTCGAAGCCTCTGCATTTGATTGCGGAATTCCTAATCTCTCTGTTTAGGTACCGCTATCTGCCACCTGGCACTATTGCTGGCTATCGTACAGCTATTGCCAGAGTTCTTGCTTGTTATGGCAGGAAGGAGATCGGTTAGTCCTCCTCTCTTTCTGCCCTAATCAGAGGCTTTGCTATGAATAGAGTTGTTTTTAGCGAAGAATCAGGTTCCGGGGTTCTCGCACGATCCCATCAGGATCCTGGCTGTGACTAGCTCGGAGGAGCGAGATAGGTTGCTTTGTCCTTGTCGGGCTCTTAGGTTTTATCTTGATAAAACCAGGGGGGGGCGGGGCTCTCGATCCCGTCTGTTTTGCCCATTAAACAGGGGCAACGAGATATCTCCTCCCAGTCGGTTTCCAGGTGGGTTTGCCAGGTGATTTAGTATGCTTACGAGCATTTTGATGATCTGGCTCGGGCGAGAGTGAAAGCGCGGTCTCACGAGGTCAGGGCCCTTGCTTCATCCTGGGCCCTTCTCTCAATGAGTCCTCCTTTCAGGAGGTCATGTCTGCAGTATTCTGGCAGGGCAGGGATACCTTAACAGATTTTTATCTGTGATCCCTAGCTTCCCACTCAGAAGGCCTGTATCATTGGGACCTTTGGTGGTGGCATAGTCAGTGGCTGGGCCTCCTCGTTAGCCCCGGGCCATGTCTTTCCGTACGGCGGCATGTGGGTACACCTGCTCTTTCACAGAGAGGTCCCTTCCTTCACTTTAGCACTCTGTTCTCCCTCCCTACTACTTTGGTTGTGCTGAAGGGGCTGCCTGGCTTCTAGTCACCACTACGGTAAGACGAATTCGCATACTAAAGTTATGGTAATTATTACTGAAATGAAATTGAGGTTTTTTAATGTAAAACCAATTTTCATGATGTAATACTTACCATAACTTTATGGAGTCCCACCCTATCCTCCCCTCTTCCTTATCTGCCTGGCTGCCCCTCTGTGGGGTTTACGCCATAAAGGTTATTAGAGGAAGGGAGATCACTCTGCGTTCCTGTCGTGATGGCTCATGGATCGTAGGGAGGGCGGGATTGTTTTTCTTTTGAATCTTTTGTTGTTGGGATACAAAGATGGGTGTAGGTACTGTATTTGCATACTAAAGTTATGGTAAGTATTACATCATGAAAATTGGTTTTACATTAAAAAACCTCAAGTAGGAGGTCAAACGAGAATAGTTAGGAAGATTAATATTTAGATAATCCATGGCGTTTTAAGTGATGCCATTGTAAATATACTGTTTCAATTTGATCGAATCGAGTTCTTAATATTTCTCTTTGACAGAATATATTATATGTGTTCTATTCTGTTTTCAATTAGTTCAAAATTATCTTTAAATGTTTCTATATATAGGTACACGTGAGGCGTCATTCGTGTATTCCATATCATCAGCTGGGGTCGTGCATTCTATTACACGTGCTTGCAGTAAAGGGGAACTGAATCAATGCGGTTGCGATCCCAACAAAATCGGAAACAGTGCGGACCGGAAGGGTCCTTTTGAGTGGGGAGGCTGTAGCGACAATGTGCGGTGGGGCAGTTACTTCTCCAGGATGTTCATAGATGCCAGGGAAAAGAAAATCAAGGATTCACGGGCTTTGATGAATCTCCATAACAACCGCGCCGGACGACGGGTAAGGACGAAAAGTATTCAGATTTCAGTCTCATAACGTAAAACATGTCATTCCCGAATCCTTCCTTCATTCTCTCTCTATACTGATCGTCTTCATTCTCGTTATAAACTGTGTTATACGATAATATGACATGGCTGTATTCTCTGAAAAGCACGAGGGAAAAACCAAAAAGACAGTTTAATACTTAATCCTTATATGGATGCTTTATGGTGAAATTTTAAATGAATAGAAAAAAATAAGGAAAGCTAGGATTTGTTCCCTTCATAGTTATAGTAGTCTGTGGAATGTGTCCAGAATACCGAGCATACTGTCCAACAGACACGTCCAGCGCTGTCCAATTACAAAACACAATGTAAGTTATACTAACCTGTCAACACACTTAATGTTATACTCCTGTAACACACTGTAAAATTATACTCCTGTAACACACTGTAAGTTATACTCCTATAACACACTGTACACACACTGTAAGTTATACTCCTATAACACACTGTAAGTTATACTCCTGTAACACACTGTAAGTTATACTCCTGTAACACACTGTAAGTTATACTCCTATAACACACTGTAAGTTATACTCCAGTACCACACTGTAAGTTATACTCCTGTTATACACTGTAAGTTATACTCCCATAACACACTGTAAGTTATACTCCAGTACAACACTGTAAGTTATACTCCTGTAATACACTGTAAGTTATACTCTTATAACACACTGTAAGTTATACTCCTGTTATACACTGTAAGTTATACTCCTGTAACACACTGTAAGTTATACTCCTGTAACACACTGTAAGTTATACTCCTGTACCACACTGTAAGTTATACTCCTGTACCACACTGTAAGTTATACTCCTGTAACACACTGTAAGTTATACTCCTATAACACACTGTAAGTTATACTCCTATAACACACTGTAAGTTATACTCCTATAACACACTGTAAGTTATACTCCTATAACACACTGTAAGTTATACTCCTGTAACACACTGTAAGTTATACTCCTGTACCACACTGTAAGTTATACTCCTATAACACACTGTAAGTTATACTCCTGTAACACACTGTAAGTTATACTCCTATAACACACTGTAAGTTATACTCCTATAACACACTGTAAGTTATACTCCTGTAACACACTGTAAGTTATACTCCTGTAACACACTGTAAGTTATACTCCTGTAACACACTGTAAGTTATACTCCTGTAACACACTGTAAGTTATACTCCTATAACACACTGTAAGTTATACTCCTGTAACACACTGTAAGTTATACTCCTGTAACACACTGTAAGTTATACTCCTATAACACACTGTAAGTTATACTCCTATAACACACTGTAAGTTATACTCCTGTAACACACTGTAAGTTATACTCCTGTAACACACTGTAAGTTATACTCCTGTAACACACTGTAAGTTATACTCCTGTAACACACTGTAAGTTATACTCCTGTAACACACTGTAACACACACACTGTAAGTTATACTCCTATAACACACTGTAAGTTATACTCCTAACACACTGTAAGTTATACTCCTATAACACACTGTAAGTTATACTCCTGTAACACACTGTAAGTTATACTCCTGTAACACACTGTAAGTTATACTCCTGTAACACACTGTAAGTTATACTCCTATAACACACTGTAAGTTATACTCCTGTAACACACTGTAAGTTATACTCCTGTAACACACTGTAAGTTATACTCCTATAATACGCTATAAGTTATACTCCTATAACACACTGTAAGTTATACTCCTGACACACTGTAACACACTGTAACACTGTTATACTCCTGTAACACACTGTAAGTTATACTCCTGTAACACACTGTAAGTTATACTCCTGTAACACACTGTAAGTTATACTCCTGTAACACACTGTAAGTTATACTCCTGTAACACACTGTAAGTTATACTCCTGTAACACACTGTAAGTTATACTCCTGTAACACACTGTAAGTTATACTCCTGTAACACACTGTAAGTTATACTCCTGTAACACACTGTAAGTTATACTCCTGTAACACACTGTAAGTTATACTCCTGTAACACACTGTAAGTTATACTCCTGTAACACACTGTAAGTTATACTCCTATAACACACTGTAAGTTATACTCCTGTAACACACTGTAGGTTATACTCCTATAACACACTGTAAGTTATACTCCTGTAACACACTGTAAGTTATACTCCTGTAACACACTGTAAGTTATACTCCAGTACCACACTGTAAGTTATACTCCTATAACACACTGTAAGTTATACTCCTGTACCACACTGTAAGTTATACTCCTATAACACACTGTAAGTTATACTCCTGTAACACACTGTAAGTTATACTTATACTGTAACACACACTGTAAGTTATACTCCTATAACACACTGTAAGTTATACTCCTGTAACACACTGTAAGTTATACTCCTGTAACACACTGTAAGTTATACTCCTGTAACACACTGTAAGTTATACTCCTATAACACGCTATAAGTTATACTCCTATAACACACTGTAAGTTATACTCCTGTAATACACTGTAAGTTATACTCCTGTAACACACTGTAAGTTATACTCCTATAACACGCTATAAGTTATACTTCTATAACACACTGTAAGTTATACTTCTATAACACACTGTAAGTTTTACTTCTATAATATTTTCTAAGTTATATTTCCTATAACACAATGTAAGTGATAATTATGCTGATAAAAGGAATGTACAAAAGACAAATATAGAATTTAGAATTCGACATGGTATTTCGCTAAATAATGAGGTTAACATCATCATACAGCTAGTTCGTCATAGGGCTCCCATCGGTGGTTTGGGCTTACAGTGTAACGAGGAGACAACTCGGGAATAAAAACATTGGTCGGTGAAATCTTGAGATTTAGATTCGAATAAAGCTATCAAATAGGATATGACAAAGCTGGAAGACTTTAGTTCAACAGTACGGTGGTTATCGGCCGGCCTGTGATTGTACAAAGGTCGCAGTAATGAAAAGTAATACCACGAGCGAAACAACGTCATGATTTCGTTTGAATTGACTGTGTCCATTCTTCTTTAAGTCTTTGGTAAAGCTTAATTTCATGAATATCAAGTTTACTTTCTGAGATATATTAAACAATAACGACTAGCTCAAAATATTAACATCACCTAACTATTACATAAATGGCGTTAGACATTTGGAACATCTTGGTAGTAGCTGACTGCATATGACGGGTAACAAAATACTGCAATACTACATTATAGAATGTACAGGGTTATGTGTGTCGGCCCAAATGGCGCTAGTATCATCAAATTTGAGTTTGAATTCAAATTCTGTTGGCATGCCGGTATTTTTTTTTTTTTTGGTTTTAATTGTGTTTTCACCAACCAGCTCTTGTTTTTGTCCATTTTAAACTGCCATATCGGTGTTCCGTTATAACTTGTCTTTTGTAATATAATTGTCTTTTTCAGGCGGTGAAGCGGTTTATGAAGTTAGAGTGTAAATGTCATGGTGTTAGCGGCGCTTGCACCGTTCGTACATGTTGGCTGGCTATGCAACAATTTAAACGTGTTGGTGAATATTTAAAAATGAAATACAACGGGGCCACACAGGTCATGATCAACCAAGAAGGGTCTGGGCTAATAGTGGCTAACCGGAACTACAAACGCCCTACCCGCAAGGACCTAGTGTACCTAGAGGAGTCGCCGGATTATTGTTTTACAGACTCCGGAATGGGTAAGCTGTCGCCAGTATCCACAAATACATTGTTTTCTCATTGCTTGCTCTCCTTGGACAAAACACCATTCCACATCAGGTGTCTAAAAATGACTCAGTACAATGCGAAACGAATGGTCCCGGTTCTGAGATGTTGACAGACGACACTTGAAGGTTTTAAAATCAATGGAAGTGATGCACCACGACAGTAAACATATCTAAAACAACTCCAGACAAAAACGTTAAATTGTCGCGATGGAAGACGCTTTGCATTTTAATCACAAGTTATTTATATCGTTTCGATACAAAACACTTCTTAAACGGGCGATAGAATTTCTGTCTATTTAATGATAATGCCTCAGACTGAGTGAAAATTTAAACAAACATTAGAAAAAGTAGACATCTTTGTTCCCGTGTTCACAGCGTCCTCTATCGCCTCTTTACAAAGCTAATACAAACTATCCGTTTCACTCTCGCGGGGAAGCTGGCGGACATTGACGAGGTTATACAGCATTATGGGTAATTTGATCAGGGTAAAACGTCCGTTACTAAAATTGATTGGCATTTTAATACTCACCTTAGAAAAAAATGTATCTCCACTCTTTTCAGCACCAAATTTAAATTAAGTGAATCTCTGAACTACTAAAACAGCCTCGGAGTTATACCCTAGAATATAACATGTAAATACTCTAAATCTATGTAAAGTGGTATCATGGATGAAGGGTTTTGTTAAATCGCGCAAAAATAGATACTCTGAAAAAGTAACCAGTATAGAGGAATATGTAGTCAGTTTCCTAAAATCCATAAAAATGGGTTTTTTGCTTCAAGTCGTTGGTAAAATAGATCAAATTTGAACCATCGGGAAAAAACTTTTACAGTAGCCAAGTCAACATAATATGTGTTCTATAGATGTCACTGTGGACTCTCTGTATAGTTGTACATAACTACGAGTGTATGTGTATATCTTATGAGTAATACAAAGCATACAGGTTATCACGATATAATGAAAATTCATTCATTTTCGCGAGATTTATTTTCGCGTTCAATTTACGAGGAGAAAAAAATATATTAAATGAATAATTTATAACGGAAATTGCTTCTCGAGAGGAAATAAATTCAGAACCAGACGATTTGTTTAAACATTCGAAAATATTTTTAGAGTTTAACACTATTATACTTGTTTTATGAGTCCGGGTTCACACCCGTAGATTATTTACCCGTAACTTACGTTTCCGTTTCAAAACTTAGTTTTTTTATGTAATTAAAACTCCCATAAACCTTGATTTATAATCAAACGCAGAGATGAATGAGACAGATTCCATTCTAACCATCAGATAGGAGTGCCGTGTTGGAGATAAGATGAAAAAGGAGTGTCGTAAACCCTACTTTAGGACAGAAACAATATGTCTAAACATAATCATATCAGTAGTCGATTTATCTGTGGAATGTCAGTTGATGTCCTGAACCATTCTAACAATCAATTCACCATGGTGTAAATTAAGAGAAAGAACATTATTTGCGGTTCGTTTTTCAGTCTCTCTCAGAATCTATCTCTATCAGTAAACAAATGGTAAATCGGTCGTCTCATTTTCAACATGTCTGTTGGGCCTAATTCATCACCATCAGTGTTAGCGCGTACGGATATTTGACGGCTAGTTCATCTTTACTTTTTTATACTTGTGTTGTTAAACTTTCTGTCAGACGGTCAACAAGGCGTATGCAAAAAATCCGACTTAATACAGCGCGAACCTTGATCCTGGATACTGGAACAAACGAGGTCTAACGAAATAATGAAGTTCCTATTTAGTAGGACATCCGTGTTTCATAAACAACGACAAACAAACAAAATATCGCTATATCAACAAAATCTTATTTCAAACACAAATTTGATAAATCTAGGGGAAATATTGATAAACATGGAGACCTCGGACACAGTTCTAGATGAATAAGACCGGGTGTTCCGGGAATATTAGCGTCTTCTGCTTCATAAGTCGATAGATGTAAATCTTGGTCAATCCAAGTAAGCAATGTCATGTTCCTAAATGTGTTAAAACTACACTGGTATACAGTAGTTTGGCTTCGTTATACTGTCAACACCTGTTCAGAGACAGAAGAAAGCTGTGTTATGTATGTATGAAAATCACCAAGGAAGTTAGAGAGAACAGGTATCTATTGTTTTTTGTTTTCTTTTTTTTTCTTTTTTTCTCTACACTTTGATATCGTTGTCAATACTTGTGTAAATTGTTAGAAAATACTGACAACGGCGTGCAAGAACACATGAAAATTCGACCAGACACAGACTGGCTATGTTTTATAGTGTCTGCTACTGACTTGTTTACCTTGCTCGCGTCACTACAGTAAACATTATCCGTAGGAGTTATTAAACCCCATCACTGAAACATGACAGATGTATGATAAAAAACTGTATACACAAAATCAGAGCGAAATGTGTCAGCATTCGTCGGTGATCTCTCCTACGTAACAGTTAAAACACGCCGATTAACGACTGTCACAACTCATACTAGCACCTTAATCAGGGGATGTGAAATATCACACTTTTGTTTTAAAAAGCAACATGCCATCTTCCTTATAAATATTTCTTTTACTAGGAAGGAGTTCACTATATGATAATATACCTGTTTGGAAACACCTGTTGTAGTATAAGTTTTTCTTATAGGAGGAATGGTTGTTTTCACGAGACATGACACTGGCGGAAAAAACTGTTTGAATCTTATCTGAGATAACAAAAGAGAGGATTTTCTATCAATATCACCCTACTATAAGTCAGTTTACAGCTTATACACATGCCACCCACCACACGGAAAATACATACACATTCATGCGCGTAATTCTTACGACATGTAAAGCACGTGTTCACTGAGACGAGAGGCCGTTCACTAATCTTTCTATTAATACATGTCTAGTTTATGTATCTAGATTAATTATACGTCATTTTGATTTATCTAGGCATTGTTAACTTTCCGAATAATTTATTGGTATGATGTTATCACTGAAACAGCTGGCGACATATAAGGAAGTGTGGTAGGTGTACCCGGACAGCTGGCGACATATAAGGAAGCGTGATAGGTGTACCCGGTCTACTTAGTGAGGTACAAGTATTGGTTAATTATTGATGTTATCACTGAAACAGCTGGCGACATATAAGGAAGTGTGGTAGATGTACCCGGTCTACTTAGTGAGGTACAAGTATCGGTTAATTGTTGCGACTCTGGTATAAAACAACTCAATGTTTAACAATATCGTACCGTAAAAGTCGAACAAATGAAACGGAGGAAGGTAAACTAGTGCCTGATGAGTCGGGAAAGATTCACTCAACCAATAACATTGTTTATTAAACTGTTCAACGCTTCGGTTTTATTCTTCAAAAGTGAACATGAAGAAAACCTCCACTTTTTCCCCTCTACACACTTTTCCTTTTTTCTTAGCGCCCCATCTCTACCATACCAATTTTCCCTTAAAAATCGATAATATAAAGATTGATGTCAGCTTGACGGTGTAAGTATTTAGGTGTTGGGTATCGTTTTTAGGAGAGGGCTTGGCATAAGTTGGAAAAATGGTGCCAGATCCTTATTGTATCTATTTGATACAATATAATATGTTCAAAATAAACCTGTGCTATTATTTTAATTATCAAAATTAAAATATATTTTTCGATTAAAACATTTTAGATACTACCTACGACCATATAATTCCTTTATATCTAACCGTTTCCGGATTTCAAGAATACTTTTTTTTTCAACGCATTTAATTTGGAAGCCATTTGATACTGTTCATTTTCCTGAAACTTGTTTTGTTTCAGGATCATTTGGAACTGCAGGACGGACATGTAACAAGACATCGATGGGGACAGACGGATGTGACATAATGTGTTGTGGGCGTGGATACGACACAAAAACCGTCATGTTAGTTGAGAAATGCGAGTGTAAATTTCATTGGTGTTGCCACGTGAAATGTAAGGAGTGTCGACGCTGGGTTGATATTCATACTTGTAAAGGACCAAATCCCGTTATGTCTCGCCCTGCGCAAAGGCGCTCGTGGCGTAGATACAAATAAGTGCTTCCGGTTTGTGACTTCCGGTCTATGCAAGATCTATGGAATGATATGATACAGAAGAGACTGACTCATCCATATCAGTCTTGTTTTATACGAAATCTGGACGACTTATCACGACGGTACCTCACTGAAAGATGAACATTTCGGAATGGGTGATGTATAACACACTAGTGGTTTTATGGTTGCAGTCAATGTCTCTCGTGTAGACCAACATACTTTTATAGGATATGGGTACTTATACTTTTCACCTCCACCTGTCATGTATGAACATGTCCATCTTTGGAGTCATTTTTGCTATAAACATTTGTTGTTTCAATATGTTACCTTTGATGACAACATAGGTCATTTACGACGAAAATTCTTTTTATAAGGAAAAAATGAAATAAACATATAAAAGAAAAATAGTTCACCTGCTAGATCATTACGTGATGTATACTATTTGTATAAAGTTGGGAGAATTCATCAACAATACTATTTGTATAAAGTTGGGAGAATTCATCAACAATACTATTTGTATAAAGTTGGGAGAATTCATCAACAATACTTTTTGTATAAAGTTGGGAGAATTCATCAACAATACTTTTTGTATAAAGTTGGGAGAATTCATCAACAATACTATTTAGTATAATTTTGTTTCATTATGTATCATCCACTATTTATTCCATTTTTGCACTATGTCATTAAATAACTGACCACTTATAGACTCTTGCACGTGCTGATTGTGTTTCTACGACATCTATGTACATATGTAATAAGTGTTTAGATTAATCAAGTTTTTACAAGTCAATTCGTAAAGCCCTTCCTCCTCCGCTGATACTGGTAGCTATAAGTCCTATTTATTGAGACATGACGAAGCCATTGTTTCGTATGCAATCATGTCGTGTAAACTTACAGTTGTATTAGAAACTATTTTTGTCCGGTGAAACAGAACACGAAGCGATGTTATGGACTGAACACAACTGAAGGATCCCAGGTATCAATGGAACGGATAAACATTTCATTCGTTGTTACAAATCCTGGCGACAATACAAAAACCAGATCACAACCTGATCCGATAAGAAATGAAATCTAAATTTCACTTTTTAAAATTCAAAACATATATATAAATATTTTATCCATTTATTATATTGATATGAAGACTAAATAATCGCATATTTGAACATTGTCTATACTTAGAACTTATTTTGTTTAGCATGTCATGATGTACATTTGCATTTATAATTTATAAATAAATGGAAACAATGTACTTGTGTAATATATAATTTGTCGGTATATGTGTTAGGTTTTATACAAACAGTTTCTCAATATACACCTTTTGTTCTTTGTGATTTTTTCAAAGGTTGAGAAAGTATCAGTGACTACAACTGATTCAGCTTATGTCATATGACTTTTTCGGGCCAATCTGACAGGAACATTTAAAACAATATTTTCGATTTATCCTCGAACAAATGGAGACAAACAAAACAGAGGGAAGGGATTACGTCTAATATAGATAGAGTCCGAGAAACAAGAGAGGGAAGAGATAACGTCTGATATAGATAAAGTCCGAGAAACGAGAGGAAGAGATTACGTCTGATATAGATAAAGTCCGAGAAACGAGAAAGAGAGAAGAGATTACGTCTGATATAGATAAAGTCCGAGAAACGAGAGAAGGAAGGGATTACGTCTGATATAGATAAAGTCCGAGAAACGAGAAAGAGAGAAGAGATTACGTCTGATATAGATAAAGTCCGAGAAACGAGAGAAGGAAGGGATTACGTCTGATATAGATAAAGTCCGAGAAACGAGAAAGAGAGAAGATATTACGTCTGATATAGATAAAGTCCGAGAAACGAGAAAGAGAGAAGATATTACGTCTGATATAGATAAAGTCCGAGAAACGAGAGGAAGAGATTACGTCTGATATAGATAAAGTCCGAGAAACGAGAAAGAGAGAAGAGATTACGTCTGATATAGATAAAGTCCGAGAAACGAGAAAGAGAGAAGAGATTACGTCTGATATAGATAAAGTCCGAGAAACGAGAAAGAGAGAAGATATTACGTCTGATATAGATAAAGTCCGAGAAACGAGAAAGAGAGAAGAGATTACGTCTGATATAGATAAAGTCCGAGAAACGAGAGAAGGAAGGGATTACGTCTGATATAGATAAAGTCCGAGAAACGAGAAAGAGAGAAGAGATTACGTCTGATATAGATAAAGTCCGAGAAACGAGAAAGAGAGAAGATATTACGTCTGATATAGATAAAGTCCGAGAAACGAGAGGAAGAGATTACGTCTGATATAGATAAAGTCCGAGAAACGAGAAAGAGAGAAGAGATTACGTCTGATATAGATAAAGTCCGAGAAACGAGAAAGAGAGAAGATATTACGTCTGATATAGATAAAGTCCGAGAAACGAGAGAAGGAAGATTACGTCTGATATAGATAAAGTCCGAGAAACGAGAAAGAGAGAAGATATTACGTCTGATATAGATAAAGTCCGAGA
This sequence comes from Ylistrum balloti, assembly GCF_031769215.1. NCBI lineage: Eukaryota > Metazoa > Mollusca > Bivalvia > Pectinida > Pectinidae > Ylistrum > Ylistrum balloti. Next base: position 383,791 of record NW_026782902.1, on the reverse strand, counting down.
AACGAGAGAAGAGATTACGTCTGATATAGATAAAGTCCGAGAAACGAGAGAGGGAAGAGATTACGTCTGATATAGATGAAGTCGACCGTTTTATCAGCTGGTTTTTAATATTGTATGTATAAACAAACAATTATTTGTTTGAATACAACAAACGACAGTCGGAATAAAGAAATATGATCGCAATAAGATATGTCGTTGTCTCGAGAAAAAAAAAACAGTAGCAAGCATCTGTTGTCTTCCTACCTTCTGTTTGTATATGTAATCATACTTCGGTACTTTTTGCTACTTTTTGTGAAAATGAAATAATGGTGAAGTAGACATACGGTGTACTGGTGTACAGTTTATCTACGTCTCGTTTTAAATAAGTAATATGCCAGAAGATGTCATATGTGTTTTCGACAGAGGGGTATAAACTACCTCGAGAGAACATATTCCGCATTGTGATAACTTTTGTGATGTTATTTGTTTGATATCTGTATATATTTGATAATAAATTTGCTTGATCTATCAGATAACTAATGATTGTTTTTTTGTTTCATTTTGCCTTTTTTTTGCATTTCACCTCTATTTACATCACGGTGTGTAAACTGGTATTTCCTACATCATAATACGTACGAAAGCATCTAGACATACACTGACCTACAGACATGTACTTTAAAGATAATGATGTTATACAGAATCCAGACTTTTGCAGCAGGTAAGGGATCTGTAAACGCAGTTATGCAGTGCATAAAATCTTTCCGCACCAGTGTATTATAGTTATGGTATGGTCAGTAATATAGACTCAACACTTAGATGGTCGAGAAATCGTAAATCCTAATTCGATATCCATAAACAGCAGGAAGCGTCGCATTACTATGACCGACCTTTGACCGTACACAAGGTGATTTTGCCTGCAGATTGCATGGCTTTTAAACACACGTTTACTAAGTAGGTTCAAATCACAGCGTTTATCACTGAGGAATGTATAAAGCGAAACTTTAATAAAAACGGTCCTTGTTTCCGACCATAAAAAAACTCGACAAGATGTCCCTCCTATTTGTCACTAAAGCAAAGCTTGGAATCAGGAGAGGAAAAACAACATGTAAAGAGGTTTGTTTGGGTTTACTTTTGTTGTTGTTGTTTTTTGTTTTGAAAGTTTTTGTTTTTTGCTTGTTTTGTTTATTTTCTTAGTAAGCAACATTAACACCTTGTAATATTTTATGAAGTTACACTAAACTATTTCTCACCATTAGTCGATATTTTGATGGGGTGTACGTCCATAAATTTCTTCTATATAACTTTATATATGACGATAATCATGGAAACGACTTTTATCAGGGTATGAAGACAACAACAATCACGTGCCATCTTGTACAATAGGTTTGGGAGTGGTGGGGGGTGGGGGTAGGGGGTGTATATATAATTTTTTTTCTTCTGTTTCTGACAATATACAGGTATTTGTTCTATTTTTAGAGATGACAATATCTTTATCTCAGTTGATTAATGACACAGAAATCGTAATCAGATCATGGAATAATAGTCCAATAGTTTCACTCCCGAACAAAAATACCAACAAGTTAACAGAATCAAGCACAATTCGATGAAACTAGGGCCAAATATGAATAAATGAAAGATTTACCAGAACATCCCCGAAAAAGTACAAGGAGAATAAAATCAGGTGTCCCGGAAACGTAGGCATCTTTTACTTCTTTGTGGATCCAAGTTAGAAATGTGGTACACAAACTAGAATATTTCTCAATCACTTCGACGACCGTAAACTCATCCATAATTTCCATCAACCTGCATCTGTCGAAACAAACTCAAATTATGCAAAAGTAGGGCAAACTATGAATAAAGGAAAGATTTGCAGAGAGACTCCTGAAAAAATAAAAGGAGAATAAAACCAGGTGTTCCGGAAGAGTATGCATCTCCAAGGGTAAATCATGGTCAATCCCAGTAAGTATTGTCAAGTTCAATGAAAACAAGGTATACAAGGACGGAACCAAAAGGCAAACTAATGACCATTAATCAGGCCAAGCTCCATATCGCACAAAAATTTGAATATTTCTCAATGACGTCACTATGATGACCGTAAAACTACCTCATAATTTTCAGCAACCTGCATCTTTTGAAACCCTGTTTGATAAATTTGGCTGTCAATTGATGACATCTTGCACGAAAATTATTATATTGGGAAGAGGCCCAGCAGCAATATGTAAACACCATAGGTTGGGAGTGCAGTTATGTTGCTATCCAGCAATGGATAATTCACAAATGGGGGGTAAATCATTACGCTTTTCATACAGTTTGGTGGAAAGCTCTCCTTGTTTCTCTTTCGTTGGAAGAAAAGATTGAGATAAGCGGTGATGTAGAAGAGGCTGTCCTGTTCTTGAATTCCAATTCGAAAGCGTTCTTTCGATTTAGAATGGAATTTGGTGGTGTACAGAATGGAAAAATGAAATGTTCTTATAGAAGCAATGTTTTAGAAGGGGATGTTAAAGATTGGTTAAAAGGTCCACGAAAATCCATATACCATTGATTCCACTGGTGGGGTAAGCAGTATTACAACAAGACTGTAACTCGAATTTGATAGTACTGGTGGAGTAAACAGTATTACAACAAGACTGTAACTCGGATTTGATAGTACTGGTGGAGTAAACAGTATTACAACAAGACTGTAACTCGGATTTGATAGTACTGGTGGAGTAAACAGTATTACAACAAGACTGTAACTCGGATTTGATAGTACTGGTGGAGTAAACAGTATTACAACAAGACTGTAACTCGGATTTGATAGTACTGTGAAAGGTAGTTTTGACAAATATTTGGTTGAACATCAAGACGAACCAGCAATCAAACGTTGTCTTTTATGAAATATTGTGAAGTTTATGATACCAATATAAAGGGGGGAGGTCTGTTCTGTTTTTTATGGAATATTTTGAAGTTTATGATACCAATATAAAGGGGGGAGGTCTGCTTTTTTATCATTTAGACTTACAAACAGCTCCCAATCAGCCCCATAGGCCAACATAGAACATTCATTAATATTACTGTATGAAAGTTAAAATCTAAAAAGTGAAATTTTATGAAAGTTAAATACATGCACACAAATAATATTTCAACGCTTTTTACAAGTCAGAATCGATGAAGATGTTGATTAATCCAATACTTTGTTTTACAAATTCAATTAAAGTTAATATGATCAACGTTTTAAATCACTTAGCAATATTCATTGTGTTTTATTAGTTATTTTTGTAAAACGCAATAGCTGACTGTTACGGCTGTAAATGTCGTGTCTACCTGCCTAAGTAACGTAGCGGAGGGTAAGGGCTTAACTATGTGACCGTTTTGTTGTATTTCTGTTGCACGTCCCACTGTTCGGCGGCGTTTAGTGTAAGAGTGAGCTAATGCTACATCTTTCACAAAAGCATTGCAAGTTCTAAAGAAACTGATTGAAATAATGTGAGAGACGATATCCGTGGAGAGAAGGGGCAATATCTTATAAAACGTTCCCCGTTTGACAATAGTAATACCTTGATATCGCGTTCTCCGTTTGACAATAGTAATACCTTGATATCGCGTTCTCCGTTTGACAATAGTAATACCTTGATATCGCGTTTTCCGTTTGACAATAGTAATACCTTGATATCGCGTTCTCCGTTTGACAATAGTAATACCTTGATATCGCGTTCTCCGTTTGACAATAGTAATACCTTGATATCGCGTTTTCCGTTTGACAATAGTAATACCTTGATATCGCGTTCTCCGTTTGACAATAGTAATACCTTGATATCGCGTTCTCCGTTTGACAATAGTAATACCTTGATATCGCGTTCTCCGTTTGACAATAGTAATACCTTGATATCGCGTTCTCCGTTTGACAATAGTAATACCTTGATATCGCGTTCTCCGTTTGACAATAGTAATACCTTGATATCGCGTTCTCCGTTTGACAATAGTAATACCTTGATATCGCGTTCTCCGTTTGACAATAGTAATACCTTGATATCGCGTTCTCCGTTTGACAATAGTAATACCTTGATATCGCGTTCTCCGTTTGACAATAGTAATACCTTGATATCGCGTTCTCCGTTTGACAATAGTAATACCTTGATATCGCGTTCTCCGTTTGACAATAGTAATACCTTTCTGTAACGTTTAGCACTATATAGTGTGTTTCTTATATGAAGATCCACTCTCCTGATGTACATAATCCAGCATATCACAAAATAATACAATATATCACCCTACCATCAAACAGCTGACTGCCAAGATATATCTAGATAAATAAAAAAAAAATAATACAATATATCACTCTACCATCAAACAGCTGACTGCCAAGATATATCTAGATATATAAAAAAAAATAATACAATATCTCACTCTACCATCAAACAGCTGACTGCCAAGATATATCTAGATATATAAAAAAAAATAATACAATATCTCACTCTACCATCAAACAGCTGACTGCCAAGATATATCTAGATATATAAAAAAAAATAATACAATATATCACCCTACCATCAAACAGCTGACTGCCAAGATATATCTAGATATATAAAAAAAAAAATAATACAATATCTCACTCTACCATCAAACAGCTGACTGCCAAGATATATCTAGATATATAAAAAAAAATAATACAATATATCACTCTACCATCAAACAGCTGACTGCCAAGATATATCTAGATATATAAAAAAAAAATAATACAATATATCACTCTACCATCAAACAGCTGACTGCCAAGATATATCTAGATATATAAAAAAAAATAATACAATATCTATCTATCAAACAGTGTGTATATCTAGATATATAAAAAAAAATAATACAATATCTCACTCTACCATCAAACAGCTAACTGCCAAGATATATCATATATAAAAAAAAAATAATACAATATATCACTCTACCATCAAACAGCTGACTGCCAAGATATATCTAGATATATAAAAAAAAAATAATACAATATATCACTCTACCATCAAACAGCTGACTGCCAAGATATATCTAGATATATAAAAAAAAATAATACAATATCTCACTCTACCATCAAACAGCTGACTGCCAAGATATATCTAGATATATAAAAAAAAAATAATCCCAGAAAATGCCTCTCCTTGAGTCAAACTTGCAAAATCATTTGTTTCTTTAGTTGGTACATATTTAATCGAAAGATGAGAAAAGTCGTCCTTGATGTTTTCTCGGCACGTCATTTTGAGGCGGTGTTTCCATATAGCAGCTGATGGATACCTCACAGAACAACATACAGGAGGTCCATTTAAGGCATGGGGGTAGAGGACAGTAACACGACAGTGCAGGACAAACTGGGGGTAGAGGACAGTAACACGACAGTGCAGGACAAACTGGGGGTAGAGGACAGTAACACGACAGTGCTGGACCAACTGGGGGTAGAGGACAGTAACACGACAGTGCAGGACCAACTGGGGGTAGAGGACAGTAACACGACAGTGCATGACCAACTGGGGGTAGAGGACAGTAACACTACATTCTAGAAACAACTGGGGGTAGAGGACAGTAACACTACATTCTAGAAACAACTGGGGGTAGAGGACAGTAACACGACAGTATAGGAACAACTGGGGGTAGAGGACAGTAACACGACAGTATAGGAACAACTGGGGGTAGAGGACAGTAACACTACAGTATAGGAACAACTGAAGTAGAGGACAGTAACACGACGATATAGGAGAAACTGGGGATAGAGGACAGTAACACTACAGTATAGGAACAACTGGGGGTAGAGGACACAGTAACACTACAGTATAGGAACAACTGGGGGTAGAGGACACAGTAACACTACAGTATAGGAACAACTGGGGGTAGAGGACACAGTAACACTACAGTTTAGGAAGAACTGGGGATAGAGGACAGTAACACGACAGTATAGGAACAACTGAGGGTAGAGGACACAGTAACACTACAGTATAGGAACAACTAGGGGTAGAGGACAGTAACACTACATTCTAGGAACAACGGGGGGTAGAGGACAGTAACACGACGGTATAGGAACAACAGGGGGTAGAGAACAGTAACACTACATTCTAGGAACAACTGGGGGTAGAGGACAGTAACACGACAGTATAGGAACAACAGGGGTAGAGAACAGTAACACTACATTCTATGAACAACTGGGGGTAGAGGACAGTAACACGACGGTATAGGAACAACTGGGGGTAAAGAACAGTAACACTACAGTATAGGAACAACTGGGGGTAGAGGACAGTAACACGACAGCATAGGAACAACTGGGGATAGAGGACAGTAACACGACAGTATAGGAACAACTAGGGTAGAGGACAGTAACACGATAGTATAGGAACAACTGGGGGTAGAGGACAGTAACACTACATTCTAGGAACAACTGGGGTAGAGGACAGTAACACGACAGTATAGGAACAACAGGGGTAGAGAACAGTAACACTACATTCTAGGAACAACTGGGGATAGAGGACAGTAACACGACGGTATAGGAACAACTGGGAGTAAAGAATAGTAACACTACAGTATAGGAACAACTGGGGGTAGAGGACGGTAACACGACAGTATAGGAACAACTGGGGGTAGAGGACAGTAACACGACAGTATAGGAACAACTGGGGATAGAGGACAGTAACACGACAGTATAGGAACAACGGGGGTATAGGACAGTAACATGACAGTATAGGAACAACTGGGGATAGAGGACAGTAACACGACAGTATAGGAACAACTGGGGGTATAGGCCAGTAACACGACAGTATAGGAACAACTGGGGGTATAGGCCAGTAACACGACAGTATAGGAACAACTGGGGATAGAGGACCGTTACACGACAGTATAGGAACAACTGGGGGTAGAGGACAGTAACACAACAGTATAGGAACAACTGGGGGTATAGGCCAGTAACACGACAGTATAGGAACAACTGGGGATAGAGGACAGTAACACGACAGTATAGGAACAACTGGGGGTAGAGGACAGTAACACGACAGTATAGGAACAACTGGGGATAGAGGACAGTAACACGACAGTATAGGAACAACGGGGGTATAGGACAGTAACATGACAGTATAGGAACAACTGGGGATAGAGGACAGTAACACGACAGTATAGGAACAACTGGGGGTATAGGCCAGTAACACGACAGTATAGGAACAACTGGGGGTATAGGCCAGTAACACGACAGTATAGGAACAACTGGGGATAGAGGACCGTTACACGACAGTATAGGAACAACTGGGGGTAGAGGACAGTAACACAACAGTATAGGAACAACTGGGGGTATAGGCCAGTAACACGACAGTATAGGAACAACTGGGGATAGAGGACAGTAACACGACAGTATAGGAACAACTGGGGGTAGAGGACAGTAACACGACAGTATAGGAACAACTGGGGATAGAGGACAGTAACACGACAGTATAGGAACAACTGGGGGTAGAGGACAGTAACACGACAGTATAGGAACAACTAGGGGTAGAGGACAGTAACACGACAGTATAGGAACAACGGGGGGTATAGGACAGTAACACGACAGTATAGGAACAACTGGGGGTAGAGGACAGTAACACGACAGAATAGGATGATTTTTGATTTCAGAGAGACACAAACCATCCCAAGTAATGATTGGCGAACTGACATGACACCTTCAGCTGAGCTTGTAAAATCCGGCGCTCTACTGTTTAAAAATGTTTTTTTTTAAATGTGAGATGATGTATCGATCCTTGGCAACATTCTAGATTCAATCTTTAATCTCCGCAGTTATTTACATATCCCAATGCATGAATTCTGCGAGGGAAAAAAAGTAACTTTTACAAACGTTTGAACTAGGTTCCAATTCCCTGTTAAAAATAACGCCTTCCTGATTCTAAGCATGACATATATATGGTTGCTATATCCACAACTGTCTTTATCTTAAATCCATGTTGATGATTAATGTTCCAAACTACTTGGCTTTTTATGTTAACTGAAAGTCTCCCCGTGATTTTTAAGTCTACTGCAGTACATATTCATTTATTTCAGACATATAAATGTATTCGTCAGGTTTTTGTTAAAAATGTAATAAAATATAGTATAGTCTTGATAGTGGTTACAAAACCGCAGACTATTGAGATTTGACAGATAGGAATATTACGAAGGAGAGAGAGACGAGTTAGGGATAGGATATTTCATGGTCTTACACAGAGAAGTGTTACTGGAGAGGGATAAACAGATTATATAACAAGCTCATAGCATTTATCTTACCGAGGACATGGATTTACCACTTGCAAATCGGCCAAAGACTCACGTGAAACATGCATTATAGACTTAAGTGTATAACTGTGATGTTATCGTCTGTTTCCTAGAGATCCGTAACACCTGCGGCGAGACGAATATCTTAACTTTTTATTGATAACATGTCTGAAAGTGTTATGTAACTCTAACACAAGTAACGGAGATCGCGTGGTACTATGTAACTCTAACACAAGTAACGGAGATCGCGTGGTACTATGTAACTCTAACACAAGTAACGGAGATCGCGTGGTACTATGTAACTCTAAGACAAGTAACGGAGATCACGTGGTACTATGTAACTCTAACACAAGTAACGGGGGTCACGTGGTACTATGTAACTTTTACACAAATAACGGAGATCACGTGATACTATGTGACTCTAACACAAGTAACGGAGATCACGTGGTACTATGTAACTCTAACACAAGTAACGGAGATCACGTGGTACTATGTAACTCTAACACAAGTAACGGAGATCACGTGGTACTATGTAACTCTAACACAAGTAACGGAGATCGCGTGGTACTATGTAACTCTAAAACAAGTAACGGAGATCACGTGGTACTATGTAACTCTAACATAAGTAACGGGGGTCACGTGGTACTATGTAACTCTTACACAAATAACGGAGATCACGTGGTACTATGTGACTCTAACACAAGTAACGGAGATCACGTGGTACTATGTAACTCTAACACAAGTAACGGAGATCACGTGGTACTATGTAACTCTAACACAAGTAACGGAGATCACGTGGTACTATGTAACTCTTACACAAGTAACGGATATCCTAGGGTGACACTTTGTAACATGAGAGATCTATCAGATACCTATCTAGAAATATTTCTTGAGAAAAATCCAAGATGGCCACCTGTCGGGCATTATATCTTTCTGATCAGTCCCAAAATGAAATGTGCACAACTAGGGACAAAGGGGAATCAACCATCTGATGACAGCATAAAATCTTACAGATAAAGGATTGTTACTTACTTCAAGTTAAAAATATGTAAATGAATACCAAATTGATGAGTCAATGTGTGGAATGTATGGAAAGGCATTCTTATAGAGACCGGGATTTTTCTCCCGACAGATTCTTCAATGCTCATTAATATGCCTGTTGTTTCGTCTTTCTGAAATCGTGATTTTCATTTGCGAATGTGCCATTACTTACTATGATAAGGCTAGAGAAAAAGACACTTATCCTGTCAGAATGCATCGTCTTATTCTCCTGATAAAGGAAACCCTGTGTAAATGTTTGCTTAATATTTTGTCCTCTTTGTTTCTATTTTGTGTTAGAATTTTTTGACCGAATGTGTCAAACTTTCGTTGTAATTTTTTAAGTCATCTGATGACCTATGTCGTCTGCCTTCTGTAAAATTATTTCACATTTAAAACATCTGGAGAGTCATCAAAACGATTATAGGGAATCTTTGATAGCCGCCATCTTGAAAACTATTTAATTTTATTTCAGTTCCGCTAGTGCCATTTTATCTGAAAATATGTAAACTTCTTCAGGAAAGTGTTAACTAGTAAATTAGAGTATGAGTGATGACTGCAGGGTCACTTTCATCAGACAAATGACCAGTGTGGAGCGTACTAACACTGACGTACGTAGTGTACGAGATCTATACGGTCACCTTCATCAGACAAATGACCAGTGTGGTGCGTACTAGCACTGACGTCCGCAGTGTACGAGATCTACACGGTCACCTTCATCAGACAAATGACCAGTGTGGAGCGTACTAACACTGACGTACGTAGTGTACGAGATCTATACGGTCACCTTCATCAGACAAATGACCAGTGTGGTGCGTACTAGCACTGACGTCCGCAGTGTACGAGATCTACACGGTCACCTTCATCAGACAAATGACCAGTGTGGAGCGTACTAACACTGACGTAAGTAGTGTCCGAGATCTACACGGTCACCTCAATCAGACAAATGACCAGTGTGGGGCGTACTAACACTGACGTACGTAGTGTCCGAGATCTACACGGTCACCTCAATCACACAAATGACCAGTGGGGAGCGTACTAGCACTGACGTGCGTAGTGTACGAGATCTACACGGTCACCTTCAGTAGACAAATGACCAGTGTGGAGTGTAACAACACTGACGTACGTAGTGTGCGAGATCTACACGGTCACCTTCAGTAGACAAATGACCAGTGTGGAGCGTAACAACACTGACGTACGTAGTGTGCGAGATCTACACGGTCACCTTCATTAGACAAATGACCAGTGTGGAGCGTACTAGCACTGACGTACGTAGTGTCCGAGATCTACACGGTCACCTCAATCAGACAAATGACCAGTGTGGAGCGTACTAGCACTGACGTACGTAGTGTGCGAGATCTACACGGTCACCTTCATTAGACAAATGACCAGTGTGGAGCGTACTAACACTGACGTACGTAGTGTGCGAGATCTACACGGTCACCTTCATCAGACAAATGACCAGTGTGGAGCGTACTAGCACTGACGTAAGTAGTGTACGAGATCTACACTGTCACCTTCATCAGACAAATGACCAGTGTGGAGGGTACTAACACTGACGTTCGCAGTGTACGAGATCTATACGGTCACCTTCATCAGACAAATTACCAGTGTGGAGGGTACTAACACTGACGTTCGCAGTGTACGAGATCTACACGGTCACCTTCATCAGACAAATGACCAGTGTGGAGGGTACTAACACTGACGTTCGCAGTGTACGAGATCTACACGGTCACCTTCATCAGACAAATGACCAGTGTGGAGGGTACTAACACTGACGTTCGCAGTGTGCGAGATCTACACTGTCACCTTCATCAGACAAATGACCAGTGTGGAGCGTACTAACACTGACGTCCGCAGTGTACGAGATCTACACGGTCACCTTCATCAGACAAATGACCAGTGCGGTGTGTACTAGCACTGACGTTCGCAGTGTACGAGATCTACACGGTCACCTTCATCAGACAAATGACCAGTGCGGTGTGTACTAGCACTGACGTTCGCAGTGTACGAGATCTACACGGTCACCTTCATCAGACAAATGACCAGTGTGGAGCGTACTAGCACTGACGTTCGCAGTGTACGAGATCTACACGGTCACCTTCATCAGACAAATGACCAGTGTGGAGCGTACTAACACTGACGTGAGTAGTGTACGAGATCTACACGGTCACCTTCATCAGACAAATGACCAGTGTGGAGCGTACTAGCACTGACGTTCGTAGTGCACGAGATCTACACGGTCACCTTCATCAGACAAATTACCAGTGTGGAGCGTACTAGCACTGACGTTCGCAGTGTACGAGATCTACACGGTCACCTTCATCAGACAAATGACCAGTGTGGAGCGTACTAGCACTGACGTTCGCAGTGTACGAGATCTACACGGTCACCTTCATCAGACAAATGACCAGTGCGGTGTGTACTAGCACTGACGTTCGCAGTGTACGAGATCTACACGGTCACCTTCATCAAAGAAATGACCAGTGTGGAGCGTACTAACACTGACATGAGTAGTGTACGAGATCTACACGGTCACCTTCATCAGACAAATGACCAGTGTGGAGCGTACTACCACTGACGTGAGTAGTGTACGAGATCTACACGGTCACCTTCATCAGACAAATGACCAGTGTGGAGCGTACTAGCACTGACGTTCGTAGTGTACGAGATCTATACGGTCACCTTCATCAGACAAATGACCAGTGTGGAGCGTACTAACACTGACGTACGTAGTGTACGAGATCTATACGGTCACCTTCATCAGACAAATGACCAGCGTGGAGGGTACTAGCACTGACGTTCGCAGTGTACGAGATCTATACGGTCACCTTCATCAGACAAATGACCAGTGTGGAGGGTACTAGCACTGACGTTCGCAGTGTACGAGATCTACACGGTCACCTTCATCAGACAAATGACCAGTGTGGAGCGTACTAGCACTGATGTTCGCAGTGTACGAGATCTACACGGTCACCTTCATCAGACAAATGACCAGTGTGGAGCGTACTAACACTGACGTCTACGTCAGTGACAAATGACCAGTGTGGAGATCTACACGGTCACCTTCATCAGACAAATGACCAGTGTGGAGCGTACTAGCACTGATGTTCGCAGTGTACGAGATCTACACGGTCACCTTCATCAGACAAATGACCAGTGTGGAGCGTACTAACACTGACGTGAGTAGTGTACGAGATCTACACGGTCACCTTCATCAGACAAATGACCAGTGTGGAGCGTACTAGCACTGACGTAAGTAGTGTACGAGATCTACACGGTCACCTTCATCAGACAAATGACCAGTGTGGAGCGTACTAACACTGACGTTCGCAGTGTACGAGATCTACACGGTCACCTTCATCAGACAAATGACCAGTGTGGAGCGTACTAGCACTGACGTTCGCAGTGTACGAGATCTACACGGTCACCTTCATCAGACAAATGACCAGTGTGGAGCTAACACTGACGTTCGCAGTGTACACTGACCAGTGTGGAGTACTAGTGACGTTCGCAGTGTATCTACTACACGGTCACCTTCATCAGACAAATGACCAGTGTGGAGCGTACTAACACTGACGTACGTAGTGTACGAGATCTACACGGTCACCTTCATCAGACAAATGACCAGTGTGGAGCGTACTAACACTGACGTACGTAGTGTACGAGATCTACACGGTCACCTTCATCAGACAAATGACCAGTGTGGAGCGTACTAACACTGACGTTCGCAGTGTACGAGATCTACACGGTCACCTTCATCAGACAAATGACCAGTGTGGAGCGTACTAGCACTGACGTTCGCAGTGTACGAGATCTACACGGTCACCTTCATCAGACAAATGACCAGTGTGGAGCGTACTAACACTGACATGAGTAGTGTACGAGATCTACACGGTCACCTTCATCAGACAAATGACCAGTGTGGAGCGTACTAGCACTGACGTTCGCAGTGTACGAGATCTACACGGTCACCTTCATCAGACAAATGACCAGTGTGGAGCGTACTAACACTGACGTGAGTAGTGTACGAGATCTACACGGTCACCTTCATCAGACAAATGACCAGTGTGGAGCGTACTAGCACTGACGTTCGCAGTGTACGAGATCTACACGGTCACCTTCATCAGACAAATGACCAGTGTGGAGCGTACTAGCACTGACGTTCGCAGTGTACGAGATCTACACGGTCACCTTCATCAGACAAATGACCAGTGTGGAGCGTACTAATACTGCCGGATGTAGTGTACGAGATCTACACGGTCACCTTCATCAGACAAATGACCAGTGTGGAGCGTACTAGCACTGACGTTCGCAGTGTACGAGATCTATACGGTCACCTTCATCAGACAAATGACCAGCGTGGAGGGTACTAGCACTGACGTTCGCAGTGTACGAGATCTACACGGTCACCTTCATCAGACAAATGACCAGCGTGGAGGGTACTAACACTGACGTTCGCAGTGTACGAGATCTACACGGTCACCTTCATCAGACAAATGACCAGTGTGGAGCGTACTAGCACTGACGTTCGCAGTGTACGAGATCTACACGGTCACCTTCATCAGACAAATGACCAGCGTGGAGGGTACTAGCACTGACGTTCGCAGTGTACGAGATCTACACGGTCACCTTCATCAGACAAATGACCAGTGTGGAGCGTACTAACACTGACGTTCGCAGTGTACGAGATCTACACGGTCACCTTCATCAGACAAATGACCAGTGTGGAGCGTACACACTGACGTTCGCAGTGTACGAGATCTACACGGTCACCTTCATCAGACAAATGACCAGTGCGGTGTGTACTAGCACTGACGTTCGCAGTGTACGAGATCTACACGGTCACCTTCAACAAACAAATGACCAGTGTGGAGCGTACTAACACTGACTGCAGTACGAGATCTACACGGTCACCTTAATCAGACAAATGACCAGTGTGGAGCGTACTAGCACTGACGTTCGCAGTGTACGAGATCTACACGGTCACCTTCATCAGACAAATGACCAGTGTGGAGCGTACTAACACTGACGGGTGCTCGTAGGTTCTGAGATCTAAACGGTCACCTTCATCAGACAAATTACCAGTATGGAGCGTACTAGCACCAACGTACGTAGTGTCGAGATCTACACGGTCACCTTCATCAGACATATGACCAGTATGGAGCATACTAGCACCGACATAGGTAGTGTATGAGATCTACAGGGTCACCTTCATCAGACAAATGACCAGTGTGGAGCGTACTTATACTGCCGGATGTAGTGTACGAGATCTACACGGTCACCTTCATCAGACAAATGACCAGTGTGGAGCGTACTAGAACTGATGCTGTAGTGTACGAGATCTACACGGTCACCTTCATCAGACAAATGACCAGTGTGGAGCGTACTAACACTGACGTAAGTAGTGTACGAAATCTACACGGTCACCTTCATCAGACAAATGACCAGTGTGGAGCGTACTAACACTGACGTTCGCAGTGTCACCTTCATCAGAGATCTACACGGTCACCTTCATCAGACAAATGACCAGTGTGGAGCGTACTAACACTGACGTGAGTAGTGTACGAGATCTACACGGTCACCTTCATCAGACAAATGACCAGTGTGGAGGGTACTAACACTGACGTTCGCAGTGTACGAGATCTACACGGTCACCTTCATCAGACAAATGACCAGTGTGGAGGGTACTAACACTGACGTTCGCAGTGTACGAGATCTACACGGTCACCTTCATCAGACAAATGACCAGCGTGGAGGGTACTAACACTGACGTTCGCAGTGTACGAGATCTATACGGTCACCTTCATCAGACAAATGACCAGCGTGGAGGGTACTAGCACTGACGTTCGCAGTGTACGAGATCTATACGGTCACCTTCATCAGACAAATGACCAGCGTGGAGGGTACTAACACTGACGTTCGCAGTGTACGAGATCTATACGGTCACCTTCATCAGACAAATGACCAGTGTGGAGCGTACTAACACTGACGTACGTAGTGTACGAGATCTACACGGTCACCTTCATCAGACAAATGACCAGTACACGGTCACCGTCACCTTCATCAGACAAATGACCAGTGTGGAGCGTACGAACACTGACGTGAGTAGTGTACGAGATCTACACGGTCACCTTCATCAGACAAATGACCAGTGTGGAGCGTACTAGCACTGACGTTCGCAGTGTACGAGATCTACACGGTCACCTTCATCAGACAAATGACCAGCGTGGAGGGTACTAGCACTGACGTTCGCAGTGTACGAGATCTATACGGTCACCTTCATCAGACAAATTACCAGTGTGGAGGGTACTAACACTGACGTGAGTAGTGTACGAGATCTACACGGTCACCTTCATCAGACAAATGACCAGTGCGGTGTGTACTAGCACTGACGTTCGTAGTGCACGAGATCTACACGGTCACCTTCATCAGACAAATGACCAGTGTGGAGCGTACTAGCACTGACGTACGCAGTGTACGAGATCTACACGGTCACCTTCATCAGACAAATGACCAGTGCGGTGTGTACTAGCACTGACGTTCGCAGTGTACGAGATCTACACGGTCACCTTCATCAGACAAATGACCAGTGCGGAGCGTACTAGCACTGACGTCCGCAGTGTACGATATGATACAGAACCGACACTTTTTCGGCTGTACTATATTCCTATGTACACTAAGGTCGAAAATAGTGTGATGAGACAGTTAACCAATTACAGACCAAACTATACACAAGATTGTAAGTATGTATTGTAGTCAACTCGGCGATTCTGTAGTCCTTTACTCTGTTTAATACTGGACCGCTGCGGCGTAGCCAGATGGCTTCCTTCCCACCCATGTGAAAAAATGAACAGTCGATTGTTATGGAATTTTCCCATTTGAAGATATCATTGTGCTGTGTGAAATGATCTGTAAGTGCCGATTTATTGATCTGGGACCGAGAGATCGCTCAGATCTAATTATTTTTTTGCCTTCATGGGATTCCACATGTTAATTAAGTCGGACCCCGAATCTCCTGCCTTTTTCCTCGACATACGAAGTGTCACAGTTCTTGCATCCGATTTTGTGTAGTCCTTGAGCTGACCATTACCCCTGTCCCCACCCCCACTCCGCCTTCCTAGGGGGATTTTGAAGAGTATGATTTTCTGAAAGTTTATGGAAAATGCTACAAGAAAATTGATGTTTACCAACTTGTCGCCCCTATTAGTTTTGATGTTTTAGAATAGAACGCAGCCTAGGTTATAGCGTACGTAATTTTAATGCTAAAACCATAAAAATGGTCTCAAATGAAAGGTCATGACATTTGCTTTAAGTTGATACCAAAATATGTTTACCGATTAATCTGCATATTTATGAATATTAATGATTTTGTTCAAAATGGCCGCTTTTTTAAAATTTAGTAAGTAGTAGTATATTTTAAGCTATGTTTGAACTTTGAGTGTTGGGACATAATTTAAAATCAGCCCACCCCTAAATTTTACACTAATAAACCAATATGCACCGACCAGCAACACATGCATTCACATCAAATGAAATCGAGTGAAAATTCTTAAATGGTATCCTATGCTGTTTAAAGGATGTTAAGTCCTTAAACAAAATCACGGATACCATTACAATATGTTAATTAGTAACGTAAAATAAAAGTTCTAACAATAAGATAGGAATAAATGGTCTCCTTGGCGAGCGCTACACAGAAAACGGAACAAACAATAAATTTAATCAAACTTAAATTGTACAACGAATAAAATGTTGGTCAAATGCAAGAAAGAAAGTTTTTATTTTGTGTCTTAACATTTTCCACTTCTATTGTTTCCGTCTTTTTCATAAATCAGTATCAAAATGGAGCGACCCGTGAAACTTAAATGCGAAAAAAAGAAATCTGCAAGGAAATCATCAATAGGCACTAGTCAAAGGCAGTGCTTCGTACATTTTGAAGACAGGCTGGAAAACTTTTTACTAAACCTTTCACATGCCCATGACCTCGTCAGACATGGGACCCACTGAAAATGCTACCAACGATTTACAAATATACATAAACTTCAGAAAAGGAAATTGACTTCCTCCATAGATTTTGAATGTGCAGCAAGTTCATCAAAGCGCCCACGTCCCTCCTCTTCTTGTAGCGATGTGCTGTTTCCAGCTGACCAGTGCATATTTTGTGATAAGGAAACGATTGAAGTAAAAGGTAAAACACAATCACTGACAAAGTGTGTGACAAAATGTGCGGAGAGTCGATTAAATTAAAAGTCACTAACAAATGTGATAATTTGTGTGTTAAAGTCCTTGACCAAGATTTGGTGGCAAGAGAAGCTTGGTACCACAATGTTTGTAGAAGGACATAAACTAGAAGTAAAAATATAAGACATGTCTCTCACAAAGAATCGAGAACAACCCAATCCATAGGAGCTCAGCAAAGCGCCCACGGCTCAGCAAAGCGCCCACGGCTCACCAAAGCGCATTTGAACTTATTTGCAAATATATAGAAATACACATCATCGAAAACCGGTCTAAATGCAAAACAGATAAAGCCAAGCTTTTGCACTACCTTGAAACATCAATTGAACCAGCATTGCTCTGTCAAACTGACGGCGTTGTTCATATTTTTGATGGAAATGCAATATTACAAAGTCTGGTATCTATTCCAGATAGGTTTGGAGATTTAGCAGAAGTAGTATTCGGCCTTCTCCCCAAATCTGGACGAGTAGATTTTGTGACTGACACGTACAAAGATGTCAATCAAATCATTCGAAAGATGGAGAGGTTCCACACCCACTTTTTTTGCTTTCTGGATCGAAGACAAAAACACCAAAGGACTCGAAAAGTTTCATGGGGAACGATGATAACAAAACCCAGTTGTTACAGATGCTCCTGAACCAGTGGAAAACGGACAAATATGCTCCAGCTTGTTTTACAAGTCATGATGGAAAGCACACAGAGGTGTTTCCGACACGCGCCCTTTCCTCTACACAGGACGAGGCAGACTCTCGCATTATACTTCACTGTATTCATGTGTGAGACACCATAGCAGACAATACCAAAAAATATTGGTAAGGTCTCCTGACACAGATGTCTTAGTTCTACTCCGGAAGTTTTGCAACCAAGTAGACAGGCCTTTGTTCTTTGATATTGATTTTGGAAACAGGCGGAGACAACTTAGTGTCAATGGCATGGTTTCTAAGATTGGTGAAAGGCTCTGCTCAGTCTTGTCAGCATTCCACTTGTCTTACCGCCTGTGATACTACGAGTGCCTTTGTTCGCAGAGGAAATATATCCCCTCTCAAACTTGTTGAAAAGAACCCTGACTTCATATCTACGCTTTCCAAGCTTGGCCAAGAACATGAATGCAAAAGTGAATTACTGATAGAAATTGAAAAACTAGCTTGTGCTATGTACGGAAAGCCCAAATACAGTGACATCAACAAGTTACGTTTTGCAAGAAGAACCTTGCTCCTGGGAATGCTTTGGATTCTCGAAACAGCATCGATATGAGTCTTTTGCCGCCTTGCACGGACTCGCTTGACATGCATGTGCGTCGCGTCAACTATCAAGCATACATCTGACTCCATGCTGATGACAAGCGACCAGAACTCCCGGACATTCAAAGTGGCTGGAGATTTGATGTAGAGGGGATTGAGTATGTATGGACAAGTGGTGCAAAGTGGCTGGAGATTTGATGTAGAGGGGATTGAGTATGTTTGGACAAGTGGTGCAATTGTGCAACAAGATTTGGTTGACATCATATGTGCGTCAAATGAATTTGACAACGACATTGTGTTTCTCAATCATGGCCTAGTATACGTGGACTAGGATACTTCTGAATCTTGTGAGGTTACTTGGCCGCATTTCATGTAAGAGATGAATACTTCCTTCATCTTGTTCTTTTCCTCTGTTACATCTCTAAGTGGTTTTGTTTTTCTCGTCGTTAACTCTCTGAATTATCCAGTAAGGGGACCACATGTTTTCAATGCTCTATGGATGCGATTTTGTTCCTGCGTCATGTCTTTCTTTCTGTAACAATCGTTTCAAGGTTCATACAATGTCAAACTTCTGGAGTAAGGGGTGGTACGATCGAAAGTTGTGGTACTGGTCTGTGTATTTCTTTTTCCTATAGACCAATGCTTTGATAGTACCGTCATCTTTCATTACTAGGAGGGTGTCACAGAATGGCATAGCGTCATCCATTTCTTCATCACAGGTAAATTTGATGCTGTTGTTGGTATCAATTGTATTTATATGATCACATTCTTTTCGACTTAAATATACATACATTCCGTACGATCTCGTACACTACTCACGTCAGTGCTAGTACGCTCCACACTGGTCATTTGTCTGATGAAGGTAACAGTGTAGATCTCGTACACTACTTACGTCAGTGCTAGTACGCTCCACACTGGTCATTTGTCTGATGAAGGTGACCGTTTAGATCTCGCACACTACTTACGTCAGTGCTAGTACGCTCCACACTGGTCATTTGTCTGATGAAGGTGACCGTGTAGATCTCGTACACTACTTACGTCAGTGCTAGTACGTTCCACACTGGTCATTGGTCTGATGAAGGTGACCGTGTAGATCTCGTACACTACTTACGTCAGTGCCAGTACGCTCCACACTGGTCATTTGTCTGATAAAGGTCAACGGCAGACTTCCACTGGTTGTGTTATAAAACCAACTATTCTTTATTACATGCAAATAAGGTTGAGCTAAAACTTGCTTCAGTTGATCATAGGCTGGGATTGACCAAGTGTTCATATATTTCCAATCAGTCCAATATACAAGATAATCGCCATCTTGAAAGCCCTGTTTTAAACCTCTTCTCCAACTGCCACACGTGCCATTTAACAGAAGCTTAAAGTCTTAGTTACAGCAGAAGGCACAAGATGACTGACTTAATGACTCTAGGTCAGATGACATCAATATATAATTCAAATACCCCTCATCCCCCGAGATTTTTAAAGCCATTAAGCAGAAACTATTTCCGATTTTTTTTTCACCTTTGGCTCACGGGTTTTTAACTTGATGGACACATTCAAACAACAAATTTCAATTTGAAATACACCGCCTTCAATGTTGCATCAATTGTTTATAATTGTTACCACTGTTGGTATAATTGTTACCTCTGTTATTATAATTGTTACCATTGTTGTTATAATTGTTACTACTGTTGTTATAATTGTTACCACTATTGGTATAATTGTTACCACTGTTGGTATAATTGTTACCACTGACCACTGTTGTTATAATTGTTACCACTATTGGTATAATTGTTACCACTGTTGTTATAATTGTTACCACTGTTGGTATAATTGTTACCACTGTTGGTATAATTGTTACCACTGTTGTTATAATTGTTACCACTGTTGGTATAAGTGTAACCATTGTTGTTATAATTGTTACCACTGTTGGTACAATTGTTACTACTGTTGGTATAATTGTTACCACTGTTGGTATAATTGTTACTATTGTTGTTATAATTGTTGGTATAATTGTTACCACTGTTGTTATAATTGTTACCACTGTTGTTATTATTGTTACCACTGTTGTTATAATTGTTACCATTGTTGTTATAATTGTTACCATTGTTGTTATAATTGTTACTACTGTTGTTATAATTGTTGGTATAATTGTTACCATTGTTGTTATAATTGTTACTACTGTTGTTATAATTGTTGGTATAATTGTTACCACTGTTGTTATAATTGTTACCACTGTTGTTATAATTGTTGGTATAATTGTTACCACTGTTGTTATAATTGTTACCACTGTTGTTATAATTGTTACCACTGTTGTTATAATTGTTACCACTTTTGTTATAATTGTTACCACTGTTGTTATAATTGTTACCACTGTTGGTATAATTGTTGGCTGTAGATTGATGGTTTTACTTTGGAACTCTAGCCAAACCTGGCACATCCTTAAATGACCTTGACTATTAATAGGATAAAGAACAACAATATATTACATCTTATAACATTGATGTTATAAGGAGATATATAAGGATGTTATAAGGAGATAACATTGATGTTATAAGGAGATATATAGAAGGAGATTCTGCCGATTGTGTTACACTTCAAGAACTTCTGTACCAGAAAAAAACGATCTGATATATCATTTAATAATGATTATGCATACTTATTCTACAATGTCCAAAATCATACGTCTCTGATAACAGTGTCACAATAATAATACATAAGTACAATAAATAAAAACTGTTTTATTTGGCACAACCACATGTAAATCTATTTCAAACATCCATAACAATCATAGAATTGAATGATGATGATTGATAACATACTGGAAGTTTGCAGAAAGGATGAAAGATCAAACAGAACTCTTTCAGTTCACCTGTACTATGAAATCATACTACTGAAACACTAAATTAACAACATGGGACAGAAGTCAAGGTTCTATGCACATACCATTTCTAATCTTGTGCTAAACCTATAAGGTAAGGTAATGATACCCTTGTTTGTTACCATATATATATTTGACACCTTTTTTCCCTTAAGTTGTCTTGAGTACTGAGTCGAGAAAAAGCAATCCAACGTTAATAGAAACTGTTACATGTGAGTGTTGTGTGTTCAGTGTATCTCAGTCGCAGGCCAACACTTAAATTCTAATTTGAGGCAAAGCAAATAAAGAGATGTTACAGAATATCGGCTTCAGACCAATATTAATAAGTTTTAAACATATATATGGGTCATAGATTCTTTTTTGGAACATGGTTGTATCAAAATTGGACAAACTTTTCTCATCTAGATTTATTTCCAAAATGTTTGATTCAATAATACTATCTCCCTTTGCAGTTACTTGTTATGTAGACAATCAAATGTGACATCACTTGTTGCCACAATCATGTCAAATTTCCAGAACTGAAAAGGCTCTGTAAGTTCTCAAACCCCCAACTCCCATCCCCCCTGGAAAATTTATTAGAGATACTATGGGAATAATTTTTCCTTCAGATGTATAAACAGTAACATTTTATTTCCAATTCTGGTCCCATGAATATTTGCTCCCAGTCCAAATCACTCTTGTCCCCAATGAAGCATACCTCTCTAAATCTCATTCAAATTGGTGCTTGTGTTTTGTAAGATGTATTATATTATTAGTAAAAATGATCAAATAAATGATAATTTTATAATAAAACCACATATGATTGTTATCTGGGACTAAGGAATATATAGAAATCTTACATCCAGTTACTAAATCAGCATTGCATTTGTCCATGGGAAAGTATCCATGTTTATTTTGTTCTTTTCCCCATTTCTGCCCCTTTGACTATTAATTTCATTATGGCAAATAATAAGTGTGATATTTTTTACAGGAACAAGAGTTAACTTTGAAATTTACAGTTACAGCTTTCCTAGATCAGTTCAGAGTCCCACACCAGCAATAACTGACTGGTGAAATCTTCATACACTGACAATTTTCTAATGATAGATCAGTCACAAGTTTACACACTGACCATCTGACCAATGACTGACCAGTCACAAGTTTACACACTGACCATCTGACCAATGACTGACCAGTCACAAGTTTACACACTGACCATCTGACCAATGACTGACCAGTCACAAGTCTACACACTGACCATCTGACCAATGACTGACCAGTCACAAGTTTACACACTGACCATCTGACCAATGACTGACCAGTCACAAGTCTCCTATCTGACCATCTGACCAATGACTGACCAGTCACAAGTCTCCACACTGACCATATGACCAATGACTTACCAGTAACAAGTCTACACACTGACCATCTGACCAATGACTGACCAGTCACAAGTCTCCACACTGACCATCTGACCAATGACTGACCAGTAACAAGTCTACACACTGACCATCTGACCAATGACTGACCAGTCACAAGTCTACACACTGACCATCTGACCAATGACTGACCAGTAACAAGTCTCCACACTGACCATCTGACCAATGACTGACCAGTCACAAGTCTCCACACTGACCATCTGACCAATGACTGACCAGTCACAAGTCTACACACTGACCATCTGACCAATGACTGACCAGTCACAAGTCTCCACACTGACCATCTGACCAATGACTGACCAGTCACAAGTTTACACACTGACCATCTGACCAATGACTGACCAGTCACAAGTCTCCACACTGACCATCTGACCAATGACTGACCAGTCACAAGTTTACACACTGACCATCTGACCAATGACTGACCAGTCACAAGTTTACACACTGACCATCTGACCAATGACTGACCAGTCACAAGTCTACACACTGACCATCTGACCAATGACTGACCAGTCACAAGTTTACACACTGACCATCTGACCAATGACTGACCAGTCACAAGTCTCCTATCTGACCATCTGACCAATGTCTGACCAGTCACAAGTCTCCACACTGACCATATGACCAATGACTTACCAGTAACAAGTCTACACACTGACCATCTGACCAATGACTGACCAGTCACAAGTCTCCACACTGACCATCTGACCAATGACTGACCAGTAACAAGTCTACACACTGACCATCTGACCAATGACTGACCAGTCACAAGTCTACACACTGACCAATGACTGACCAGTAACAAGTCTCCACACTGACCATCTGACCAATGACTGACCAGTAACAAGTCTACACACTGACCATCTGACCAATGACTGACCAGTAACAAGTCTCCACACTGACCATATGACTAATGACTGACCAGTAACAAGTCTCCACACTGACCATCTGACCAATGACTGACCAGTCACAAGTCTACACACTGACCATCTGACCAATGACTGACCAGTCACAAGTCTCCACACTGACCATCTGACCAATGACTGACCAGTGACAAGTCTCCACACTGACCATCTGACCAATGACTGACCAGTAACAAGTCTACACACTGACCATCTGACCAATGACTGACCAGTCACAAGTCTACACACTGACCATCTGACCAATGACTGACCAGTCACAAGTCTCCACACTGACCATCTGACCAATGACTGATCAGTAACAAGTCTACACACTGACCATCTGACCAATGACTGACCAGTAACAAGTCTCCACATTGACCATCTGACCAATGACTGACCAGTAACAAGTCTACACACTGACCATCTGACCAATGACTGACCAGTCACAAGTCTCCACACTGACCATCTGACCAATGACTGACCAGTAACAAGTCTACACACTGACCATCTGACCAATGACTGACCAGTCACAAGTCTACACAATGACCATCTGACCAATGACTGACCAGTAACAAGTCTCCACACTGACCATCTGACCAATGACTGATCAGTAACAAGTCTACACACTGACCATCTGACCAATGACTGACCAGTAACAAGTCTACACACTAACCATCTGACCAATGACTGACCAGTAACAAGTCTCCACTCTGACCATCTGACCAATGACTGACCAGTCACAAGTCTCCACACTGACCATCTGACCAATGACTGACCAGTCACAAGTCTCCACACTGACCATCTGACCAATGATTGACCAGTAACAAGTCTCCACACTGACCATCTGACCAATGACTGACCAGTCACAAGTCTCCACACTGACCATCTGACCAATGACTGACCAGTAACAAGTCTCCACACTGACCATCTGACCAATGACTGACCAGTCACAAGTCTACACACTGACCATCTGACCATTTAACACACTGTGTGGTAAGAGATACACTGGACTGACCATTTTGTATTAGATGTCATCTAGAGATCAGGTTATTGAAGTATCTAGTGCACAGTTGCTGTACAGAGGTTCTCTTCCAGAATACAATCCCAATGGAGCTAACACACAGTCCTATCACAAACACTCGTCTCAGGTTCAACTTATATTTTCGTATTCGCACTTTCTTCACTTTATCTGGTGGGTCATAGTAGTTGGAGTCCACAATCTATAAAACAAACAAGAATAATACTTGGTGAAATTGAACAAATATACAAGAGATAACATATACAGCAACCACAGAAGTATATTTGTAAAGATCATTTCCTATTCTGTACAAATTTTATGGGTTTTTATATTATTTCTGTGATTTGTGTATGACCTGTCACCTTTTCAGGTTACCTAAAGGATATTATATCTGTGATGTATGACCTGTCACCCTGTTCAGGTTACCTAAAGGATATTATATCTGTGATGTATGACCTGTCACCCTGTTCAGGTTACCTAAAGGATATTATATCTGTGATGTATGACCTGTCACCCTGTTCAGGTTACCTAAAGGATATTATATCTGTGATGTATGACCTGTCACCCTGTTCAGGTTACCTAAAGGATATTATATCTGTGATGTATGACCTTTTCAGGTTACCTAAAGGATATTATATCTGTGATGTATGACCTGTCACCCTGTTCAGGTTACCTAAAGGATATTATATCTGTGATGTATGACCTGTCACCCTGGATATTATATCTGTGATGTATGACCTGTCACCCTGTTCAGGTTACCTAAAGGATATTATATGTGTGATGTATGACCTGTCACCCTGTTCAGGTTACCTAAAGGATATTATATGTGTGATGTATGACCTGTCACCCTGTTCAGGTTACCTAAAGGATATTATATGTGTGATGTATGACCTGTCACCCTGTTCAGGTTACCTAAAGGATATTATATCTGTGATGTATGACCTGTCACCCTGTTCAGGTTACCTAAAGGATATTATATCTGTGATGTATGACCTGTCACCCTGTTCAGGTTACCTAAAGGATCACCCAGGTTATTGATATTATATCTGTTTCAACCAATCTTCAGTGTATATGTTAACCTAAAGGATATTATATCTGTGTTCAGGTTACCTAAAGGATATTTATGTGTGATGTATGACCTGTCACCCTGTTCAGGTTACCTAAAGGATATTATATCTGTGATGTATGACCTGTCACCCTGTTCAGGTTACCTAAAGGATATTATATGTGTGATGTATGACCTGTCACCCTGTTCAGGTTACCTAAAGGATATTATATCTGTGATGTATGACCTGTCACCCTGTTCAGGTTACCTAAAGGATATTATATGTGTGATGTATGACCTGTCACCCTGTTCAGGTTACCTAAAGGATATTATATCTGTGATGTATGACCTGTCACCCTGTTCAGGTTACCTAAAGGATATTTTATCTGTGATGTATGACCTGTCACCCTGTTCAGGTTACCTAAAGGATATTATATCTGTGATGTATGACCTGTCACCCTGTTCAGGTTACCTAAAGGATATTATATCTGTGATGTATGACCTGTCACTCTGTTCAGGTTACCTAAAGGATATTATATGTGTGATGTATGACCTGTCACCCTGTTCAGGTTACCTAAAGGATATTATATCTGTGATGTATGACCTGTCACCCTGTTCAGGTTACCTAAAGGATATTTTCCAGGTCTTCTTTTCTTTTTTCCCAATTCATTTATTGATTTAGTCTGTTTCAACCAATCTTCAGTGTATATGTTAACCTACAAATTATATCTGTAATTTATGTCAGAGTTATCTCCCTTATTGACACATAGACAAAATAATTGTGATTTGTTTTTGGTTATCGCACATAGTGTACATGTAGTGTAGTAGTGGCGCATGCACTAATGTACATAGAGTGAGAGATGGTAAGGAACTGACCAACTTTTTTGGCTGCACTGTACACGTACACTACGTACATCAGTGCTAGTACACTCAACACTGGTCCTTTGTCTGATGAAGTTGACGTTACACTCTAATCTTCTACTGGTTGTGTTATAAGATTAAGATGACCGTGTAGTCATCGAAACCTCACTCTCTAATGGTCTACTAGTTGTGTTATAAGATGAAGGTGACCTTGTAGTCATCGAAACCTCACACTCTAATGGTCTACTAGTTGTGTTATAAGATGAAGGTGACCGTGTATTCATCGAAACGTCACATTCTAATAGTCTACTGGTTGTGTTATAAGATGAAGGTGACCGTGTATTCATCGAAACGTCACATTCTAATAGTCTACTGGTTGTGTTATAAGATGAAGGTGACCGTGTATTCATCGAAACGTCACATTCTAATAGTCTACTGGTTGTGTTATAAGATGAAGGTGACCGTGTATTCATCGAAACGTCACATTCTAATGGTCTACTAGTTGTGTTATAAGATGAAGGTGACCGTGTATTCATCGAAACGTCACATTCTAATAGTCTACTGGTTGTGTTATAAGATGAAGGTGACCGTGTATTCATCGAAACCTCACACTCTAATGGTCTACTGGTTGTGTTATAAGGATTTCTATTCTTTTGACATTACCAACTTGAAGAAAATGTTTAAAAAAAAGGAAAAAAAAAAAGAGTTAGTATGTTGTAGTTCTTTAACCTCTTAAATTAATTGACCTCTGTGACCTGGATATTCTTTTCAAAGAACCTAGATAGTATCATTTAACCACGGTAATGTTGAAAATTGTCTTTCATGTAAACCCTGGATAGCCCTTCCTCCAAAAACACCACTACCACCAAACTACAAGATCCTTGATTTTTAAGTTATTCAGAAGTTAAAAAATATAATGATAAAAATAATTTTTTCTGTCAAATAAAGAAACAATAGACTTCATACCAAGAGGCCCAAGGGGCCTTAACGGTCCTTGAGGAATATATGCCAATAATCTGGGGATTTTAAAATGTTGCAAAAATGAAACAACACTTGTGCAAGACCATGTATAAAACATGTGTACCAAGTTTGAACATGACCCACCCAATGGTTCTTGAGAGAAAGTCCATAATGTCTTAGCCAAACAGAGGCCATGGTGGCCATCTTGGATTTTGAATTGCCCCAAAAAGTTAAAACACTAGCCAGGACCTTGTGTAAAACATTTGTATCAAGTTTCCCCTTTTTCCCTCTCCTGGGGCCCCTATTGGGGCCACGCCCTTTTTCTTCGCAAACTTGAAGCGGCTTCCCATGGGGATGCTTTGTGCCAAGTTTGGTCAAAATCCATCTACTGGTTCTTGAGAAGTAATAATTTAATGAAGGTTTTTACATATGGCCACTTTTACACCCCTTATGGGCCCCAAAGAGGACATAATCACTTTTTTCAACATAATTTCATATGTCCTTCACTAAGGGATGCTTTCTACCAAATTTGGTTGAAATCGGTCAAAGTTGAATTTTTGACCCTTTTTACCGCCCCCTAGTGGGGCCGTTTTTGACCCAATATCTTTCATTCGCAAACTTTGTAGAACATGCCATAAGGACCCTAAATATCAAATATGAACTTAATCTGACTGTTGGTTCATGAGAAGAAGATTTTTAAAAATTTACCTAAATTTACCCCCCTTTTCCCCCTCCTGCGGCCCCTATTGGGGCCATGCCCTTTTTCTTTGCAAACTTGAAGCGGCTTCCCATGGGGATGCTTTGTGCCAAGTTTGGTCAAAATCCATCCAATGGTTCTTGAGAAGAAGTCATTTAAAGAAGGTTTTTACATATGGCCCCTTTTACACCCCTTATGGGCCCCAAAGGAGACATAATCACTTTTTTCAACATAATTTCATATGTTCTTCACTAAAGGATGCTTTCTACCAAATTTGGTTGAAATCGGTCAAAGTTGAATTTTTGACCCTTTTTAGCGCCTCCTAGTGGGGCTGTTTTAGACCCAATTTTTTTTTCATTCGCAAACTTTGTAGACCATGCCATAAGGACCCTAAATATCAATTATGAATTTAATCTGACTGTTGGTTCATGAGAAGAAGATTTTTAAAAATTACCTAATTTTGCCCCCTTTTTCCCCCTCCTGCGGCCCCTATTTGGGCCACACCCTTTTTCTTTGCAAACTTGAAGCGGGTTCCCATGGGGATGCTTTGTGCCAAGTTTGGTCAAAATCTATTCAGTGGTTCTTGAGAAGAAGTCATTTAAAGAAGGTTTTTACATATGGCCCCTTTTACACCCCTTATGGGCCCCAAAGGAGACATAATCACTTTTTTCAACATAATTTCATATGTTCTTCACTAAAGGATGCTTTCTACCAAATTTGGTTGAAATCGGTCAAAGTTGAATTTTTGACCCTTTTTAGCGCCCCCTAGTGGGGCTGTTTTAGACCCAATTTTTTTTTCATTCGCAAACTTTGTAGACCATGCCATAAGGACCCTAAATATCAATTATGAATTTAATCTGACTGTTGGTTCATGAGAAGAAGATTTTTAAAGATTTACCTAATTTTGCCCCCTTTTTCCCCCTCCTGATGCCCCTATTTGGGCCACACCCTTTTTCTTTGCAAACTTGAAGCGGGTTCCCATGGGGATGCTTTGTGCCAAGTTTGGTCAAAATATATTCAGTGGTTCTTGAGAAGAAGTCGAATATGTGAAAAGTTAACAACGCACGACGACAGACAAATCATGATGGCAATAGGTCACCATGAGGCTTCGGCTCAGGCGACCTAATAATCAACTTGATGCCAGCTTGGTATTTCAACTCTAAATAAAATAAATAAAAAGCAAACTGCATTCATGATGGTTCACACAAGATTACATTTTAAAAGTGAAGAATGCTTTGAACTTTTTTGATTGAATGCCTGTCAAACAGAAATGTTTATTCTCCAAATTACGACATTACAGCTGTATCTGCTAAAATTCAACCATCAGGGTGAAGACATCATAGCTGTATCTGCTAAAATTCAACCATCAGAGTGAAGACATTACAGCTGTATCTGCTAAAATTCAACCATCAGAGTGAAGACATTACAGCTGTATCTGTTAAAATTCAACCATCAGAGTGAAGACATTACAGCTGTATCTGCTAAAATTCAACCATCAGGGGGAAGACATTACAGCTGTATCTGCTAAAATTCAACCATCAGGGTGAAGACATTACAGCTGTATCTGCTAAAATTCAACCATCAGAGTGAAGACATTACAGCTGTATCTGCTAAAATTCAACCATCAGAGTGAAGACATTACAGCTGTATCTGCTAAAATTCAACCATCAGAGTGAAGACATTACAGCTGTATCTGCTAAAATTCAACCATCAGAGTGAAGACATTACAGCTGTATCTGCTAAAATTCAACCATCAGAGTGAAGACATTACAGCTGTATCTGCTAAAATTCAACCATCAGGGTGAAGACATTACAGCTGTATCTGCTAAAATTCAACCATCAGGGTGAAGACATTACAGCTGTATCTGCTAAAATTCAACCATCAGGGTGAAGACATTACAGCTGTATCTGTTAAATTCAACCATCAGAGTGAAGACATTACAGCTGTATCTGCTAAAATTCAACCATCAGAGTGAAGACATTACAGCTGTATCTGCTAAAATTCAACCATCAGAGTGAAGACATTACAGCTGTATCTGTTAAATTCAACCATCAGAGTGAAGACATTACAGCTGTATCTGCTAAAATTCAACCATCAGAGTGAAGACATTACAGCTGTATCTGCTAAAATTCAACCATCAGAGTGAAGACATTACAGCTGTATCTGCTAAAATTCAACCATCAGAGTGAAGACATTACAGCTGTATCTGCTAAAATTCAACCATCAGGGTGAAGACATTACAGCTGTATCTGTTAAAATTCAACCATCAGGTGAAGACATTACAGCTGTATCTGCTAAAATTCAACCATCAGGGTGGGAATCATTATGTAAGGCTTGTGATGGTTTGTGGTAAAGCCCTCTTGTCAAACTGACCTCCATCAATTTTATCTTGTTTAGTCAGGTAGACAGGAGTTTGGGTGAGGGAATCAAAATTTCAGTAAGGCTTGTGATGGTTTGTCAGGTGAAGACATTACAGCTGTATCTGTCAAACTGAACCATCAGGGTGAATTACAGCTGTATCTGCTGTTTAGTGAGGTAGACAGGATTACAGCTGTATCTGCTAAAATTCAACCATCAGAGGGAATTCAACATTCTGTAAGGCTTACAGCTGTATCTGCTAAAATGGTTTGTGGTAAAGCCCTCTTGTCAAACTGACCTCCATCAATTTTATCTTGTTTAGTGAGGTAGACAGGAGTTTGGGAGGGAATCATTTGTAAGGCTTGTGATGGTTTGTGGTAAAGCCCTCTTGTCAAACTGACCTCCATCAATTTTATCTTGTTTAGTGAGGTAGACAGGAGTTTGGGAGGGAATCATTTGTAAGGCTTGTGATGGTTTGTGGTAAAGCCCTCTTGTCAAACTGACCTCCATCAATTTTATCTTGTTTAGTGAGGTAGACAGGAGTTTGGGAGGGAATCATTTGTAAGGCTTGTGATGGTTTGTGGTAAAGCCCTCTCGTCAAACTGACCTCCATCAATTTTATCTTGCTGACAGTTAACTGTTCAAACTGCCATTTATCAAGTATTTCAGCAACATGGTGTGGAGTCATATTAATGATGTTGTATCTCGACAAGAAAAGATTATTATGTAACCTCATTCTGGATACATTCTGACATATCTTCATCCACACCACAGAGTGTTCTAAATAATTCCAATTCCTACATGTGTTTGATGCTTGTTAGTTTGCCTGTTGGTTCCATTGTTGTATACCTTGTTCTCATTTGAGAACGTGACATTCCTTACGTGGATTGCCCAAGGTTTACATGGCGGGTGTCATCGTTGAAGCAGAAGATACTTGCTCCTCCAGAACACCTGGTCTTTTTCTCCTACTTTTTCAGGAGTCTCCGTGTAAATCTTTCTTTTGTCCATATTTTGCCCAAATTTTATGGATTTTGAGTTTGGACTATGATGATGTTGCCATGTTGGTATTTTGTTGTTACTGTCTAGTTGTATAGAATTTGAGTTTGGACTATGATTATGTTGCCATGTTGGTATTTTGTTGTTACTGTCTAGTTGTATAGAATTTGAGTTTGGACTATAATTATGTTGCCATGTTGGTATTTTGTTGTTACTGACCTAGTTTTATAGAATTTGAGTTTGGATTATGATTATGTTGCCATGTTGGTATTTTGTTGTTACTGTCTAGTTGTATAGAATTTGAGTTTGGACTATGATGATGTTGCCATGTTGGTATTTTGTTGTTACTGTCTAGTTGTATAGAATTTGAGTTTGGACTATGATTATGTTGCCATGTTGGTATTTTGTTGTTACTGTCTAGTTGTATAGAATTTGAGTTTGGACTATGATGATGTTGCCATGTTGGTATTTTGTTGTTACTGTCTAGTTGTATAGAATTTGAGTTTGGACTATAATTATGTTGCCATGTTGGTATTTTGTTGTTACTGTCTAGTTGTATAGAATTTGAGTTTGGACTATAATTATGTTGCCATGTTGGTATTTTGTTGTTACTGTCTAGTTGTATAGAATTTGAGTTTGGACTATGATGATGTTGCCATGTTGGTATTTTGTTGTTACTGTCTAGTTGTATAGAATTTGAGTTTGGACTATGATGATGTTGCCATGTTGGTATTTTGTTGTTACTGTCTAGTTGTATAGAATTTGAGTTTGGATTATGATTATGTTGACATGTTGGTATTTTGTTGTTACTGACCTAGTTTTATAGAATTTGAGTTTGGATTATGATTATGTTGCCATGTTGGTATTTTCCTGATTGTAACATGTTTTGAAATATGATTTGTGCAATCTAAGTACATTTATCTCAGGAAAATAAAACACAGAAACATGGGACCACCTTGTAAGATATTTCTGATGATTTACATGCAATATTTCCATAAAATTATTCAAGTCAGGAGATCATACCAATAGGAGGCTGTAAATTACTGAAATAAAACTAAAACTTTTTGAAGAAACATTTCCAAATAACCAAACTATATTTCAATTGATATTATAATGAGAATTTTTTTTCTAACAATCAAAATTTTGAGACCACCAACAAAGAATTATGTTTAAATAAATCAAATTTAAAAAACTATTCAAACCACATGTTTATCACACAGTACATCAGAGAAAAGTTCACAACTACTAATTTTAGTTATAAAAAACAAAGCATGTTGCTAAACATTCCAAATGAAACCTACACACATATACACCTCTTCTTCACAGAACATGTTAATCTGTTAATACACTACAAACAATAAGATACGCTAGTCTTGCTGTACTCAAACACACCAGTTATATTAATACAATCATAGCATGGCCCCATGAAGTACAGGTTTCCCTGACAAAGGGTTACATATTATAGAGTTATAGCTCTGTTAAATACACCCACCACTTCACAGGTGGTCTAGATTTTTCTTTATTGACTGAATACCAAGACATATGAAAATCAAAATGAATTTTGGAGAACTAATGTACATGGACTGAGCACCTTCTTCATCATATATAATGATATAAATTAGTTACTCCATATTGTACAAAGCCGTCCAAGTTCATGTACATGGACTGAGCACCTTCTTCATCATATATAATGATATAAATTACTTACTCCATATTGTACAAAGCCGTCCAAGTTCACATGGATTTTCTGATGTACATTTTACCCATTGTACTTATCCTACAATAAGTCGATACCTTTGACCTTTGGGTTGGGCTTATCATAGGACCTCAGGAAGCCAACATTTATTATCTTTGCCTTGAAGTCTAGGGGGTGGGCTTATTAAAGGACAATGATATAGCATTTGTTATGATTTCTTTTGAAACTTCTTATTACCAGGCAGAGACATTAATCACCATTCATTTTAAAAGGGCACCTGCCAACTTGATATTATTAATGTAAAACAGAAACATGCTATTTCTTTAAGAGATGAACATATCTTAAACAGATTTATTTCCTTATTTATTGTGTTATTTATTTATAATAACAAGACTGATGTTCACCTTTCGTCAATACATTTTAAGAAATAGGACATACCTTTTTTACTTGTCTGTTGAGGAGCTGGATTTCCTTCTCTAAGTCTGATACATTTCTACTAGTGTCCTGACAATGACTGAGGATTTGTGAAGGACTTGTACCATCCTGTTAAAAAAAAAATTGAAAAAAATATTTACAATTTATACTCCTACATTGGAGTGTCTGTTCTATAATAACTTTGTTGTAAGTACTAAGCTCTCTTCTTTTAGAGCAATATCAAGTCAAACAATACCTAGTAATGAAACATGACAAGTGGATGGCTTCACAAATTTGATATACTTCAGTGTGGGAAACAGTCAACTGGGAGATGGCTTCACAAATTTGATATACTTCAGTGTGGGGTACAGTCAACTGGGAGATGGCTTCACAAATTTGATATACTTCAGTGTGGGGTACAGTCAACTGGGAGATGGCTTCACAAATTTGATATACTTTAGTGTGGGGTACAGTCAACTGGGAGATGGCTTCACAAATTTGATATACTTCAGTGTGGGGTACAGTCAACTGGGAGATGGCTTCACAAATTTGATATACTTCAGTGTGGGGTACAGTCAACTGGGAGATGGCTTCACAAATTTGATAAACTTCAGTGTGGGGTACATTCAGTAATGGCAGTTCTAAAGATGTTGAAAATTTTTCAGCTGTTGACCAGTGCATCTGCTTTAGATATACTGACACACTAGTGTAATGTGGGACACAGTTGACCAGTGGGAGGTTTAGATATACTGACACACTAGTGTAATGTGGGACACAGTTGACCAGTGGGAGGTTTAGATATACTGACACACTAGTGTAATGTGGGACACAGTTGACCAGTGACACACACTAGTGTACATGTGGGAGGTTTAGATACACACACTAGTTGACACAGTTGACCAGTGGGAGGTTTAGATATACTGACACACTAGTGGAATGTGGAATGTAGTTGACTAGCTTATGACTGATAAAGTCTAAGACATTTGTGCTGATCTAGATGGTAAACCTTTTGTTTTTCTTCCCAGAAACACATGCACACTACTTAATCATCCTTAGCCATAGCATACAAAACCTCTCATAACAAATTTTTGAAATTAAAAATGACTTCGCAGACACCTGTCTGTTTTAGTTTTCTGTATACCAGTCCAGAAGCCAAACTTGTACAATTACAGAATCATCTTTTCCCAACAGGAAACTATTCTTGCCTTGACATATTATTAAGTTTGTTTAATGGTATATCTCCATTAGAGATTAGCTGAGAGAAGTCGGCAGTTAGTAAGACAAGAGGATTGTTATTGGAAAGGGCTATTAGGATGTGGCAGGAACTAGGAAGAAAACTTTTGGCATCTGACTTGAGAATTGTGTTATTTGATAGTCAAGTGTACTCAGAGTGAGAAAAACAAGGAATAATAAGAACATAAATGTTCCGAAATTTTTATGAAATTAAATTTCCTGGACAGATAACTTGAATTAATTGGCATGATATTAGACTTTCTAAAAATAAATCTAACACAGAAAAGTCCACAAAAGTGCCGGTAAATAAACACATTATCTAAGTAACTCTTGGTAACAAAGTTACACATCAGTACTAGTAGATAACAAATCTTCAAAGTAACATTAAGTAACAATGCTACACAGCAGTACTAGTAGATAACAAATCTTCAAAGTAACATTAAGTAACAATGCTACACATCAGTACTAGTAGATAACAAATCTTCAAAGTAACATTAAGTAACAATGCTACACAGCAGTAATAACAAATCTTCAAAGTAACATTAAGTAACAATGCTACACATCAGTACTAGTAGATAACAAATCTTCAAAGTAACATTAAGTAACAATGCTACACATCAGTACTAGTAGATAACAAATCTTCAAAGTAACATTAAGTAACAATGCTACACATCAGTACTAGTAGATAACAAATCTTCAAAGTAACATTAAGTAACAATGCTACACATCAGTACTAGTAGATAACAAATCTTCAAAGTAACATTAAGTAACAATGCTACACATCAGTACTAGTAGATAACAAATCTTCAAAGTAACATTAAGTAACAATGCTACACAGCAGTACTGGTAAATACATTTTCTCGGTAACAATGCTTCACAGCAGTACTGGTAAATACATTTTCTCGGTAACAATGCTTCACAGCAGTACTGGTAAACTGGTAAATACATTTTCTCGGTAACAATGCTTCACAGCAGTACTGGTAAATACATTTTCTCGGTAACAATGCTTCACAGCAGTACTGGTAAATACATTTTCTCGGTAACAATGCTACATAGCAGTAGTGAACAATTTTTAGTAAGACTTAGTAACAAAGCTACAATACTGGTTAGTAAGTAACTAAATGAGGGAACAAGTTTTCTATACATTGATATCAGGTATCAAAGTCAAAATTTAAATAAAAATTGTTCAATCACAAATCCTTTCCTTTTCGCTTGGTTAAATGCATTTTCATGTTATGCTAGAGAGAGAATTTAATGGACACATTACAAGTATTATCTAACGGTGTCTGTCAAATTGTGATAACTTGTTAATTAGTTTTCCTTCATAGCTCTCAACCTTTCACACGGCTCGTTAGGCTTATCTCAAGTCTTCAAAACTAACAAAGTCTAGCCAAGCTCCTGATTAAATTGAAGAAAGTTTTAAAACAAGTTCCATTAAGGATATTTCCATACAATCTCTGTCAGAGCGTAAAGTGACGAAAGCATAATTTCAAGAAATTATGTACAATATTTCATGAATTTTTCCTGTATCAAGTAATGGTTTCAAAGCTTATTTTCAGGAAAGGCTTGTTTTTTGAGCAATAGATTTTTTCATAATAGACTTACCTATCAGAGCAATATATTTAACAATATTTTTAGACTTTTTAACATTACAGAGTTGTCTTTCCTTGTATCAATGATACCAAACCAGTGACCTTTGACTGTACAATTGGAAAAAACAATTTCAAAGAAGTATATTCAGTAAGGAAGAATACTAATGAGCTCTATTACAGGTAATAGAAGAGATGCTTTGTTACAACAGGTAACCTCCCATAACTTTACTAAAGGAGGACATAGGTGATGCCTTTCTGTAAACTTTTCTCATCTTGTGTGTGTTTCTATGTGACACACAAATATATAAAAGTACTTGCCTGATTTTCTAAAAACTGTGGTTGAGAGGATATCTGTTCTCTGATGAAACCAACTGTTGAAGAGATGTACTTGATGTGTTTACAAATATTGGCTACCATGGCAACAGAATCAGCACAACTGCAAAAGCAAAAATACAGTGATTAACATGTATGACTGTAGACAAGAAAGAAATGTATATACAATTGCATCACAACTCCCTCAACTCTAGTCAAAACTCGATCAACACTAGTCACAACTCCCTCAACTCTAGTCACAACTCCATTAACTCAAGTTACAACTCCCTCAACTCAAGTCACAACTCCCTCAACTCAAGTTACAACTCCCGCAATTCTAGTCACAACTCCCTCAACTCTAGTCACAACTCCTTCCACTTAAATTACAACTCCTTCAACTCTAGTCACAACTCCCTCAACTCAAGTTAAAACTCCCTCAACTCTAGTCACAACTCCCTCAACTCAAGTTAAAACTCCCTCAACTCTAGTCACATCTCCCCTAACTCAAGTTACAACTCCCTCAACTCTAGTCACAACTCCCTCAACTCAAGTTAAAACTCCCTCAACTCTAGTCACAACTCCCTTAACTCAAGTTACAACTCCCTCAATTCTAGTCACAACTCCCTCAACTCAAGTTACAACTCCCTCAACTCTAGTCACAACTCCATTAACTCAAGTTACAACTCCCTCAACTCTAGTCACAACTCCCTCAACTCAAGTTACAACTCCCTCAACTCTAGTCACAACTCCCTCAACTCTAGTCACAACTCCCTTTAATCAAATAAAAACATAGTAAGAGATAACCAATGAAGGAAACAGTCTTTTACCTTCTTCTGTGACTTTACTTATACATCTATAAATCCATCACTAATAATATTATTACTATGACTATACAGCTGTAAGTATAATACTAAGTCCACACATACTATACAGCTGTAAGTATAATACTAAGTCCACACATACTATACAGCTGTAAGTATAATACTAAGTCCACACATACTATACAGCTGTAAGTATAATACTAAGTCCACACATACTATACAGCTGTAAGTATAATACTAAGTCCACACATACTATACAGCTGTAAGTATAATACTAAGTCCACACATACTATACAGCTGTAAGTATAATACTAAGTCCACACATACTATACAGCTGTAAGTATAATACTAAGTCCACACATACTTGTAAGTATAATACTAAGTCCACACATACTATACAGCTGTAAGTATAATACTAAGTCCACACATACTATACAGTTGTAAGTATAATACTAAGTCCATACATACTTGTAAGTATAATACTAAGTCCACACATACTATACAGCTGTAAGTATAATACTAAGTCCACACATACTATACAGCTGTAAGTATAATACTAAGTCCACACATACTATACAGCTGTAAGTATAATACTAAGTCCACACATACTATACAGCTGTAAGTATAATACTAAGTCCACACATACTATACAGCTGTAAGTATAATACTAAGTCCACACATACTATACAGCTGTAAGTATAATACTAAGTCCACACATACTATACAGCTGTAAGTATAATACTAAGTCCACACATACTATACAGCTGTAAGTATAATACTAAGTCCACACATACTTGTAAGTATAATACTAAGTCCACACATACTATACAGCTGTAAGTATAATACTAAGTCCACACATACTATACAGCTGTAAGTATAATACTAAGTCCACACATACTATACAGCTGTAAGTATAATACTAAGTCCACACATACTATACAGCTGTAAGTATAATACTAAGTCCACACATACTATACAGCTGTAAGTATAATACTAAGTCCACACATACTTGTAAGTATAATACTAAGTCCACACATACTATACAGCTGTAAGTATAATACTAAGTCCACACATACTATACAGCTGTAAGTATAATACTAAGTCCACACATACTATACAGCTGTAAGTATAATACTAAGTCCACACATACTATACAGCTGTAAGTATAATACTAAGTCCACACATACTATACAGCTGTAAGTATAATACTAAGTCCACACATACTTGTAAGTATAATACTAAGTCCACACATACTATACAGCTGTAAGTATAATACTAAGTCCACACATACTATACAGCTGTAAGTATAATACTAAGTCCACACATACTATACAGCTGTAAGTATAATACTAAGTCCACACATACTTGTAAGTATAATACTAAGTCCACACATACTATACAGCTGTAAGTATAATACTAAGTCCACACATACTTGTAAGTATAATACTAAGTCCACACATACTATACAGCTGTAAGTATAATACTAAGTCCACACATACTATACAGCTGTAAGTATAATACTAAGTCCACACATACTATACACACATGTAAGTATAATACTAAGTCCACACATACTTGTACACATAATACAGTCCACACATACTATACACATGTAAGTATAATACTAAGTCCACACATACTATACAGCTGTATATAATACTAAGTCCACACATACTATACAGCTGTAAGTATAATACTAAGTCCACACATACTATACAGCTGTAAGTATAATACTAAGTCCACACATACTATACAGCTGTAAGTATAATACTAAGTAAGTATAATACTAAGTCCACACATACTATACAGTTGTAAGTATAATACTAAGTCCACACATACTTGTAAGTATAATACTAAGTCCACACATACTATACAGCTGTAAGTATAATACTAAGTCCACACATACTTGTAAGTATAATACTAAGTCCACACATACTATACAGCTGTAAGTATAATACTAAGTCCACACATACTATACAGCTGTAAGTATAATACTAAGTCCACACATACTATACAGCTGTAAGTATAATACTAAGTCCACACATACTATACAGCTGTAAGTATAATACTAAGTCCACACATACTTGTAAGTATAATACTAAGTCCACACATACTTGTAAGTATAATACTAAGTCCACACATACTATACAGCTGTAAGCATAATACTAAGTCCACACATACTATACAGCTGTAAGTATAATACTAAGTCCACACATACTATACAGCTGTAAGTATAATACTAAGTCCACACATACTATACAGCTGTAAGTATAATACTAAGTCCACACATACTATACAGCTGTAAGTATAATACTAAGTCCACACATACTATACAGCTGTAAGTATAATACTAAGTCCACACATACTTGTAAGTATAATACTAAGTCCACACATACTATACAGCTGTAAGTATAATACTAAGTCCACACATACTTGTAAGTATAATACTAAGTCCACACATACTATACAGCTGTAAGTATAATACTAAGTCCACACATACTATACAGCTGTAAGTATAATACTAAGTCCACACATACTATACAGCTGTAAGTATAATACTAAGTCCACACATACTATACAGCTGTAAGTATAATACTAAGTCCACACATACTATACAGCTGTAAGTATAATACTAAGTCCACACATACTATACAGCTGTAAGTATAATACTAAGTCCACACATACTTGTAAGTATAATACTAAGTCCACACATACTATACAGCTGTAAGTATAATACTAAGTCCACACATACTATACAGCTGTAAGTATAATACTAAGTCCACACATACTATACAGCTGTAAGCATAATACTAAGTCCACACATACTATACAGCTGTAAGTATAATACTAAGTCCACACATACTATACAGCTGTAAGTATAATACTAAGTCCACACATACTATACAGCTGTAAGTATAATACAGAAGTTCACATTGAAGGAGTCCAACAATAGTTTTTAGTACAGATTGCTTTTTGTTGCATGTCATTTTCTTTTACATCATTAAACATTAATGTAAAACAAAAGCTTCTTACTTTTGATACTGAGAATGACCTTACTCTCCATGTTTTATTAAATTTTCCAGGACCACAAATATTCATACAGAAAATATACATAAATAAGGACCATGACTCTTCATACAAAATATCAATATACAAGGACCATAACTCTTCATACAAAATATTAACATACAAGGAACATAACACTTCATACAAAATATTAACATACAAGGAACATAACTCTTCATACAAAATATCAATATACAAGGACCAAAACTCTTCATACAAAATATTAACATACAAGGAACATAACACTTCATACAAAATATTAACATACAAGGACCATAACACTTCATACAAAATATTAACATACAAGGACCATAACTCTTCATACAAAATATTAATATACAAGGACCAAAACTCTTCATACAAAATATTAACATACAAGGAACATAACTCTTCATACAAAATATCAATATACAAAAACCATAACTCTTCATACAAAATATATTACAGTCAAAACTTGTTATCTCGAAATTACATCGATAACGGTTGAAGGAAGTTTGGCTACGATAGCATGAACACAGCGTAGTTTAATCTGGCAGTAAATAAACAAATCAATTTATTTCTACTTTCTCCTTTTATTGTTTATTCACCCAAAAAACAAAACATATGATAACAACTCCAATAATGACAATTAAACACAATTATAATTTGCTTTGATATGCTTCAAGAAACAATAAACATATGAAAAATGCAGCACACAGATATAGATTCTATCAATGAACAATACTTTCATTGTCCAAACACTAAATTTGACAAAGTGCCCTATCACAGTCCTTTAGTAAACAAGCGCAATATTAATTTCCTTTCAGAATTGTGGGGATCAGATATTGTCACGTCCATACTCGTTTGACATTGTATTTTTATTGATTCTGAATATGCATGCAACAAACTAAATGTTTTCATGTTTTGTGTAAATGAACTACTTTTTAACATACAGGTAAATCACTGCTACAGGATGGTGACAATAATTAAGAAGCAAACCTTAAATTGGATAATTAAACTGGTAATTAATCATGACCAAGTGTTGTGTGTATGATGGACCGATACACCTTAATAAGCCATGTGTTAGGCACAGGTGACTTTCTACTCTGTGTATGTATTGACCAATTTCGTTTTAAGATGAGCCAATATTTTGACAAAAATTCATTTTGAGACAAGTGACTTAAAAAAACCTACTACCCAGGAAAAAATATAAGACCCATTTTGGAAATTAAAGCACCTGAAGATGCTTCCATTCACATAGAGCATTTTATTCTACCCACTCTGGGTACTGAGAAGAAGATTTTTGAAATTCGAGTCAATTTGACACCTTTTGGCCCTGCCCCTCAGGTCCCTCTGGGATGGGGACTGTATAATTAACAATTTTGGTTCATCTTAGGCCAGGGAAGGTTTCTGCAAAATTTGATCAGGAGTTTTTGAGAAGTTGAAAATGCTAAAATGTTTACATGTACAATGCTGGATAAAGGTGATCGCAATAGATCACCATGACACTTTCAAACAAGTTTGAATAAAAAGAAATTACATTCAATACTTAAATTTCCTATATAAAATATTCCTTCCAGTAGAACATCTTTGAAATTTCAGTCAGTTTGACCCATTTTTGGCCCTGCCCATTAGCACATGGGGGTCAGTCAAGGTCAATATAGGCATCTCATCAAAATGTCAATTGATACTAATAAAAAAACAAGAGGTTCAATGGGCCTGCAGTGCTCATCAGCCAAATATCATACCTCTCCCCCATTTACTTCACGAGAAGAAGTCATATGAATGTTTAAAATATTTGACCCCTGTGACCTTGAATATAAGTTGCATCCTTTGTCGGGCTTCATCCGGGGAACACACCAGCCAAATATAAAACATTTGGTCCACTGGTTATTGAGAAAAAGTTGTTAAAAGGAAAATGTTGATGCCAGGACGCTGTGCCACATCATAAGATCACTTGGCCCTTCAGGCCAGATGAATTAAAAATTCTAACCAAGTTTGAACTATTTCAGAGAGAAAATAAACAAATAATAGTAAAAAATGTGTGAGTTTCCTATATAAACTATAAACTTTACCTCCTCACCAGAGGAGAATGTGCAACCCTATGGTCATGAAATTTACATTTTTAGTACAGCATCTACAACCTGAAGAGTATTTGATTCTATCATACCTGGAATTTGAGAACAAAATTTTTGAAGTTTCAACCAATTTGACCGTTTTTGGCTCTTGTCCCTCAGGCTACTGGTAGTTGGGGACCATATAATTTACAATTTTGCTGTCCCTATATTCATGGAAGGATTTTCTAAAATTTTCGCACAATTTTTGCTAAGTTTGGTGCTAAAGAGGATTTACACGATGATATCTCTGTATCTCCATGTAATGTGAAATCTCATTAAAATGGCAACTCTTCACTTGACAAAGATTGGCAAAATTCCATTTTCATTTCAGTAATAATTACCATAACTTTAGTATGCAAATACAGTACCTACACCCATCTTTGTAGCCCAACAACAAAAGATTCAAAAGAAAAACAATCCCGCCCTCCCTACGATCCATGAGCCATCACGGCAGGAACACAGAGTGATCTCCCTTCCTCTTACCTTTATGGCTGCCGACGAGTGCGG
Source organism: Ylistrum balloti (assembly GCF_031769215.1). Classification (NCBI taxonomy): domain Eukaryota; kingdom Metazoa; phylum Mollusca; class Bivalvia; order Pectinida; family Pectinidae; genus Ylistrum; species Ylistrum balloti. The sequence continues at coordinate 340,183 of NW_026782902.1, read as the reverse complement.
AGGTGTCTGAGCTCAGTGCTTTTCTTACTCCTTCTCTTTGTACTGCCATTGTCGTTTGAGTATATTGTTAATCTATTAGTAGTCTATAAACCCATCTCCCAACTTATATTGTGAAATTAAGTATTGTCATTTGTTTAGTACGACAGTTTTATTTATGCAGTGCAATCTTGCTGCGTACGGTAGACTTTGTGCTTTCGTTCGTAGTTTTTTTATTGTTCGAGAACTTCGTTTCCGGCCGTTTTTTTCCTCCGTGTGTTCGAGTGCATGACTACTTGTCTCGTCACTCGGATTTGTGAAGTTGAAATTGTTTTCTTGCTGCTTTGTCTGCCGTTTTGTACGACCGTTTTCTTTTTTTTTTTTTGCAGTACAATCTTGCTGCGTACGGTAGGCTTAATGCTCTCGTTCGTAGTTTTTTTATTGTTAGAAAACTTTTCGTCCTTGTTTTCATTGTTACAATTTTGTATTGTTTCGATGATGGATAATAGTGCCGGGTTTACATCGGGGTCAGCGCATGGATGTTCCTATTTCTATAGATAATGGGAACCGCATGATACCTGTCCCATTTGCCGACATTACAGCCAGACCTCACTATGTGAACTTTGTTTGCACATGGAGTCTGCTGCTTAGGCTCCCATGCCTTTCCAGCTAACTTTCCGCCGGAAGAGGGATTCGTCCTCTTCTTCCGGTAAGGGAAGTAAGCTTTCTAAGACCTCCTCCTCAGGTTCTGAACCAGTAGGTTTTTTGGGCGTTCCTGCTGGGGGTGCTCTCGTTCCACGCAGTCAAGGGTCGAATTGGCCGGTAGCTCTCGATAGCCGGCGGTGTTACCGTCGGAAAGGGACTTCCGGTTGAGGTCTCTGATTCCTTTAGGGACCTCGCCGCGCCAGGTGGCGTCGTTGGTGGGGGCTGCTTTGACTCCGGAAGTGCTTTAGGGACCTCGTGGCTACGGGGATTAGCACTTGAGGGTCGGGTTTCCCAGGGGGTTTTCCCAGGCCAACCTGCTCAGGATGGTTTTTGGGTACCAACAGTTACTCAGCAGTTACAGGCTTAGCCCGTACATGTCTGGGTTTCCATCTGGTGGGAGTGGCGGTTCATCCTGGTCCTTTGGACAGGGTGTCCAGTCCCAGACTCAGGCAGGCCATCTTGGCCAGTTCTGGGGTCACTCCCGGCCCGCTGGACCATTCCCATTCCCTCAGGGGTTTGGGTTTTACCCCATGGGTCTTCACTCGTGGAACCCATAGGGGTTGGTCTCTCCTCTAGGAGATGTTATAGCAGTGCGTAATCCCCCCAATGTTCTGCTACTTCGGGAGCCTTGTTGGCCGGTCCTATAAAGATTTGCCAGACCTTAAGGACTTCCGCCTCCAGCGCGGACCCGTCTGTCTCCTGTTCCCAGGGGTCGGCTTCGGGTCTCTGACCCAAGCCTACAGCTACGGCTGTTGGTCGCGCTGCGTCTAAACGCCATATAGAGGAGTTCCCCTCTCCGGAGATGGCTCCACTTGTGGCCCATGTTCCTTCCAAGGGGACTTCGGTCTCTATTGAGGAGGAGATGGACATAGAGGGTGCGGGCTCGGCAGAGGAAGACGATGTCATTCATCTTTCTCCTGGGCCAAGAGGGTTCACAAGGGGAAGATGGCCCTGAGACTGCTGAAGCCGAGGCTCAGCATGTGCTTTCGGGGATGCGGGTCCTCCGGGCCAACATCTCCCGGATTCTCAGGGCGGAGGTTTGCCCACCGCCTCAGCACTGTCGGCGCCTGAATCCACCATCCTTCTGGGTTCCCTGGTGGCTTCTCGGGCTTCTGTTCGATCAGATCGGTCTCTGCCAAAAGGCAATATCATGTCTTCGGTTCTGGCCACGGCCCGGGCTCCGGTTTTAGAGAAGGACTCCTTCTCTACCCGCGCTCCCGGGTTTGTCGGTCTGCAGCTCAGTGTTGGTGAATTGTCAGAGGCTTCAGCTTCCGACTATGCCACACATGACGGGCAGTTGGCCTCTCAACCAGCACAGCTGGAGTTGAGACAGCTGGCTTCCTGGCCCGGCAAATCAGTGGACCAGGTGGTGCTCGATCCAGGACACGGCAGCCTTGCAGGTTTCTCTGCTCGTCAATGCCATGTTGGCTAGGCAGTTTTCAGTTCTGAAATTCCGCCCAGTCCAGTAACCCTACCGTTTCCGCTTGTTGAATGCCCCCTTCTAGGGCTCTACCCTGTTCAGGGGAGCTCTTCCTTGGGTTCAGAAGGATATGAAGGAGGACTCGGTCGCCTCAGCACTTCTGGTGAAGAGGTTTCAGGCTGAGAAGGCCAGTGCCTCGCAGGGGTCAGTGCCTCCTAAGAAGAAGGCAAAGTCCCAGCCTCACATCAATGGCAACAAGGGGAATGGTAGGAAGGGTAAGAAACCTCCTGGGGGCAAGAAGAAGGGTTCCTGACTATTTCTGCTTCTTGGCCGCGAAAGGCGAAGGGTGTGGACGGTGGTTCTCCTGTCCCAGGCTCATGTCCTTCTCCCGCAGGCTCAGGCTCCGGGTGGGCAGACGATTCGCTGGTCTGGCAGGGGCTCGATCTGCCCCATCCGGAACTCCCTGTGGGCGGACGTCTCTCTACTTTCCTTTCCCAGTGGCAGGACATTACAGATGACGCTTGGGCTTTTCTCGGTGGTCAGGGAGGGTCTAGGTATTCCCCTTCTTCAGGATTCGTCCCTTGCCTCCCGGCCGTTTTTGTTTCTTTCCTCCTCCCGGGGATTCGGAAAGGGCACGGGTGCTCCAGGAGGAAGTAGGGACCATGCTGCCAAGGCAGCGATGCCCTTGGGGCTCACGACAGCTCCTTTGGTGTTCACCAAGTTGCTGTTGGTGGTTTCCTTCACTCACATAGAATAGACGTCCACATCTATTTCGACGACTCCCTCATGCCTCTTTTGGTGTGGGAATTGTTAGTGAAGGACACTCGTCTGGTCCTGAGTCGGCTTCATTCCTTCCAGAGGACTTCGTCTTCCTGGGGAACCATTTTGACATGGTTCGGGGCTTAGCCCTTCCACTTCTGGAGAAGTTCGAGAAGGTCAGGGCTCTGACTCTGACTTTCATCGCTTGGCCGCTTGTCCAGGTATATTGGTTCCTCAGTTTTCTGGGGTATCTCAACTCCTTGGCAGATGTGGTCCCCCTAGGGAGGATTCACATCGGACCTCTCCAGATGTTCCTCCTGTCTGACTGGGTTCCGTCATCCAGGAGGCCTGGATCCTGCTTACACAGTCGGTCAGGGAGTTATCTTGCTGGTGTACCATTCAGGAGAATGTTTTCCACGGGGTACCTCTGACCAAGCCTATCCCCTCTATGATCCTGTTCATGACAGGAATGGGAGCTTACCTCGATGGCCTATGCCGCTCGGGGGAGTGGTCTGGCGAACAGCTCTCGGAGCACATCAGTGTACTCGAGATGAGACTGTTCATTTGGCTCTGCAGTCCTTTAGGGGTATCCTGCAGTCCAAAGTGTGGCTACCGACAACAGTTGTCACGTATCTAGAGAGACAGGGGCCACCAGGTCTCATGTCCTGTGTGCCCTCTCCATCCACATCCTTCTTCTCTGCCAGGACATGCAGTTGACCATAGCGGTCAAGCATCTTTCTGGCAGACTGAGTGTGTTGGTGGACACTCTCCAGGCGCCACCAGCCGGTGTTGACGGAATGGCAGCTGTGTCCCTTGATTTTCAAGGGGAATTGTCAGGCGTGGGACAGACCTATTATAGACCTGTTTGCCACTTCCCTGAACAACCAGCTGCTAACCTTCGTCTCCCCGGTCCCAGACCGAAAGGCGTGGGCTGTGGACGCCCTTTCTCTGGAATAGGAAGGGACGTATGCATATGCATTCCCTCCCTTCAACCTGGTGGGCAGGGTGCTACAGAAGTTCTGGGAGCATCACTACTCCTTACTTCTGAGAGCCCCTCTGTGGCTGAGGCAAGCTTGGTTTCAGGAGCTCTTGTCGTTTCTGGTGGAGGAGCCCTTGGCTCTCCATCCCGTCTGTTTTACCCATCAAACAGGGACGAGATATCTCCTTCCAGTCGGTTTCCATGTGGGTTTGCCAGGTGATTTAGTATGCTTACGAGCATTTTGATGATCTGGCTCGGGCGAGAGCAAAAGTGCGGTCTCACGAGGTCAGGGCCCTTGCTTCATCCTGGGCCCTTCTCTCAATGGGTCCTCCTTTCAGGAGGTCATGTCTGCAGCATTCTGGCAGGGCAGGGATACCTTCACAGATTTTTATCTGTGATCCCTAGCTTCCCACTCAGAAGGCCTGTATTCATTGGGACCTTTGGTGGTAGCATAGTCAGTGGCTGGGCCTCCTCGTTAGCCCCGGGCCATGTCTTTCCGTACGGCGGCATGTGGGTACACCTGCTCTTTCACAGAGAGGTCCCTTCCTTCACTTTGGCACTCTGTTCTCCCTCCCTACTACTTTGGTTGTGCTGAAGGGGCTGCCTGGCTTCTAGTCACCACTACGGTAAGACGAATTTCCATACTAAAGTTATGGTAATTATTACTGAAATAAAATTGAGGTTTTTTAATGTAAAACCAATTTTCATGATGTAATACTTACCATAACTTTATGGAGTCCCACCCTATCCTCCCCTCTTCCTTATCTTCCTGGCTGCCCCTCTGTGGGGTACGCCATAAAGGTTATTAGAGGAAGGGAGATCACTCTGCGTTCCTGCCGTGATGGCTCATGGATCGTAGGGAGGGCGGGATTGTTTTTCTTTTGAATCTTTTGTTGTTGGGATACAAAGATGGGTGTAGGTACTGTATTTGCATACTAAAGTTATGGTAAGTATTACATCATGAAAATTGGTTTTACATTTAAAAACCTCAAAACTATGTAGTAGAGTGTGGGCGAATATTGTTCAAGTAGATCTACATGGAAAACAGAATTGTTTGGCATGTATAGGACCTGTACTGGGCTAATTTGTTTGTCTTACTAAGAGAACAAACCTGAAATCAAATGAAGTGTTGAAGTGTGTGTTTAAGTTAAAGAAATGGTTTGTTTAATTCTGCATGTGAAAGCACATGTTCAGAGTCTGTCTACACTTGTATGGGATGGGAGCTGTACAGCCATCCCTGATCGAGTCGGGTTAGCCAGTTACAAAAATACTTCTTTGTTGTACTGTCTCATCAAACTTCATCACATTTTAATGATTTGTTTGGTTTATCCCCCCCACCCACCCCGGTTTCTAGTGTCCAATGTTTATGCTTTGACAGCAGATTTTCCATATTTGTCTTTTTTTTTACCATTTCAAACCTTTCTACTTGTCTTACATTGAACTGCCTTTTTCTAGTAAGACACATTTCACGTTGTAATGTCTTTTTTCTAATGTGTAAGACGTTGTAATGTCTTTTTTAGTGTCCATGGAATTTTTGTACAATCTTCTAGTATCTGAAACACTTTGACATTGTACTGTCTAGTATCTGACTTTCACATTTTGATATTGTACTGTCTAATATTTAACTTCCAACACCTTGATAATGTACTGTCTAGTATTTAACTCCCAACACCTTGATAATGTACTGTCTAGTATTTAACTCCCAACACCTTGATATTGTACTGTCTAGTATTGGACTCCCAACACTTCAACATTGTACTGTCAAGTATTTAACACCCAACACTTTGATATTGTACTGTCTAGTATTTAACTCCCAACACTTTGATATTGTACTGTCTAGTATTTAACTGCCAACACTTTGACATTGTACTGTCTAGTATTGGACTCCAAACACTTTGATATTGTACTGTCTAGTATTTAACTCCAAACACTTTGATATTGTACTGTCTAGTATTGGACTCCAAACACTTTGATAATGTACTGTCTAGTATTTAACTCTTAACACTTTGATAATGTACTGTCTAGTATTTAACTCTTAACACTTTGATATTGTACTGTCTAGTATTTAACTCTTAACACTTTGATATTGTACTGTCTAGTATTGGACTCCCAACACTTTGATATTGTAATGTCTAGTATTTAACTCCCAACACTTTGATATTGTACTGTCTAGTATTTAACTCCCAACACTTTGATATTGTACTGTCTAGTATTTAACTCCCAACACTTTGACATTGTAACGTCTAGTATCCGACTTTCACACTCTGATATTGTACTGTCTAGTATTGGACTCCCAACACTTTGATATTGTACTGTCTAGTATTTAACTCCCAACACTTTGATATTGTACTGTCTAGTATTTAACTCCCAACACTTTGATATTGTACTGTCTAGTATTTAATTCTCAACACTTTGATATTGTAATGTCTAGTATTTAACTCCCAACACTTTGATATTGTACTGTCTGGTATTTAACTCCCAACACTTTGATATTGTGCTGTCTAGTATTTAACTCCCAACACTTTGATATTGTACTGTCTAGTATTTAACTCCCAACACTTTGACATTGTACTGTCTAGTATTTAACTCCCAACACTTTGATATTGTACTGTCTGGTATTTAACTCCCAACACTTTGATATTGTACTGTCTAGTATTTAACTCCCAACACTTTGATATTGTACTGTCTAGTATTTAACTCCCAACACTTTGATATTGTACTGTCTAGTATTTAACTCCCAACACTTTGATATTGTACTGTCTGGTATTTAACTCCCAACACTTTGATATTGTACTGTCTGGTATTTAACTCCCAACACTTTGATATTGTACTGTCTAGTATTGGACTCCCAACACTTTGATATTGTACGGTCTAGTATTTAACTCCCAACACTTTGATATTGTACTGTCTAGTATTTAACTCCCAACAACTTGATATTGTACTGTCTAGTATTTAACTCCCAACACTTTGATATTGTACTGTCTAGTATTGGACTCCCAACACTTTGATATTGTACTGTCTAGTATTTAACTCCCAACACTTTGATATTGTACTGTCTAGTATTTAACTCCCAACACTTTGATATTGTACTGTCTAGTATTTAACTCCCAACACTTTGATATTGTAATGTCTAGTATTTAACTCCCAACACTTTGATATTGTACTGTCTGGTATTTAACTCCCAACACTTTGATATTGTACTGTCTAGTATTGGACTCCCAACACTTTGATATTGTACTGTCTAGTATTTAACTCCCAACACTTTGATGTTGTACTGTTTAGTATTTGACTGTCACACATTGATATTGTACTGTCTAGTATTTAACTCCCAACACTTTGATATTGTACTGTCTAGTATTGGACTCCCAACACTTTGATATTGTACAGTCTAGTATTTAACTCCCAACAACTTGATATTGTACTATCTTGTATTTAACACCCAACACTTTGATATTGTACTGTCTAGTATTTAACTCCCAACACTTTGATATTGTACTGTCTAGTATTTAACTCCCAACACTTTGATATTGTACTGTCTAGTATTGGACTCCCAACACTTTGATATTGTACAGTCTAGTATTTAACTCCCAACAACTTGATATTGTACTATCTTGTATTTAACTCCCAACACTTTGATATTGTACTGTCTAGTATTTAACTCCCAACAACTTGATATTGTACTGTCTAGTATTTAACTCCCAACACTTTGATATTGTACTGTCTAGTATTTAACTCCCAACACTTTGACATTGTACTGTCTAGTATTGGACTCCCAACACTTTGATATTGTACAGTCTAGTATTTAACTCCCAACAACTTGATATTGTACTATCTTGTATTTAACACCCAACACTTTGATATTGTACTGTCTAGTATTTAACTCCCAACAACTTGATATTGTACTGTCTAGTATTTAACTCCCAACACTTTGACATTGTACTGTCTAGTATTTAACTCCCAACACTTTGATATTGTACAGTCTAGTATTTAACTCCCAACAACTTGTATTTAACTCCTCCCAACACTTTGACATTGTACTGTCTAGTATTTAACTCCCAACAACTTGATATTGTACTGTCTAGTATTTAACTCCCAACACTTTGACATTGTACTGTCTAGTATTGGACTCCCAACACTTTGATATTGTACTGTCTAGTATTTAACTCCCAACACTTTGATATTGTACTGTCTAGTATTTAGCTCCCAACACTTTGATATTGTACTGTCTAGTATTGGACTCCCAACACTTTGACATTGGACTGTCTAGTATTTGACTCCCAACACTTTGATATTGTACTGTCTAGTATTTAACTCCCAACACTTTGATATTGTACTGTCTAGTATTGGACTCCCAACACTTTAATATTGTAATGTCTAGTATTTAACTACCAACACTTTGATAATGTAAATCTTTTAAAAGTTTTTCTCAGGCATTATCAAACTATCATTTTTTCCCATATAGAATCTGAATTTCTCATGGTAATGCATTGTTTGTGTCTTTTAGACAATTTTCACATAATGTCAGACCTAGACTGTTGTGTCAGAATACGGTCGTCTATTACAGCCGATCATTCAGAATCATTTACACTGTGGATACATAACTAAACACAGTCTTATAACTTGGATGAAATGTTATTTGAACTTGGTAGTAAGTTGAGGTAATCTTTTGAAGAGCTCCAATGAGGAAATGTAAACTTTGAGGTTATGTCTAACTCTCAAGTGCAGGTCGCCATAAAAGTGTCATTTCCTAATTAAAGCTCCCCAACAGGTGTCACCACTGTAGCCAAGCAATCAACGGGAGAGTGTGATGTTTAGGCGGCAGTATCTAGCCACGTCTGTTTCTAGTGACAAGAAATTGGTCTACATCCAGCCCCAGCCACCGTCTCATTCCAACGCATGTACATTAAGCTACATTCATTAAGATTGTAAGGTCATAAAACTTAGTAATGGCAGTTTCAGATCCTTGTGTATACGTCCAGGGTCAATAAAATCTGACAAAGGTGACCCCCTAATTTAGCCCCCTGACATTTACATACTGCATGAAAGGTAATTTTATATGGGTGTTATTTTCTCAATTTTTTGTGGTGAATCTCAGGTCTCTACATACAATCAGTAAAAATTTAGTCAAATATTTACATGACTGAACCCAGCCATCTAAGAGCTATTGTTGTATAAAACAATAGCAGGAAATGAGACTCCTATACCCAACTCAAATAACAATTTCATATTCATGACATTTTTCATGTTATACAGCTGTTTCAAATTTGAGTCTATCAGAACAAAAACAAAGAATTTTGAAAAGGCTATCTGGACAAGGGAAATAAGCAAGGAAAAATCTTTTGATTTCATCCTCTTCAACAATATGGAAAATACTGTATGTTGAATAAAAGAATAAAGGGAATAATCAGGGTCTTAAACCCCATTCATACGACACGATTTGCATATCTCAGTATATTTTACACATATGTAAATTTACTTACATGTGCAATTTTTGTTGTATGAACTGATTTGCTCATATGCAAATTCTGCACAGTTGAGTAAATTTGCACCTGGTCAGGACTAGGTGCAAATTAACTTTGTTGTTGCAAATTAAATGCTCGCGTGTGTAAATTTTGTCGTATGAACACACAGCAAATTTACTTACGTAAGTATTCTGTCATGTGTATTGCATCAGTCTCTATTTTAAGCGTTCTTATGGTTGTGTGTGCTTTGGAGGGAAAAATATAAGTCTGTAAACATGGTGCCTTTCAAACAGCCAAACAAATTTTCAATGGTCATTCGTGCTCTACTTAAATGATAGTTGAAAGTAGACTGAGTTTCTGTAAGGGTAGATCTGTTGGTGTATGGCTTCAAAAGCCAAGTCTTCAAAGGATACGCTGGGTCGCCAAGAACTACTGGCATAGGACTTTCCCCAAATGGCTTTCGCCACTCTGGAAACAAGGAGCCATGATCTCCTTTGAGATAAATTTTTGAATTTGCATCATGGACCCTTCCTGGCCAACCTATATTTATGTCTCTAAAGATATAGCTGTGGTCGCAAACACCCTGCAAAATCAAGGAGTAAACCCCTTTCAAGTTCAAGTAGTCTCCATAGGAATGCTTAGGAGCTACGATGGAAATATGCGTGCCGGGGTCAAAGCATTTTCCAATTTTTCACAAAATTTTAAGAATGTTTCTTTTTTCATTCGAAAATTCACAATACGGTTCTATTGTACCATTTAGTGGATTGGAATTTCCTTCTAGTTTCCTAGATTCGGGAACACCCTATAGCTAGTCCTATGCCCAAATAGCAAAGGAATACCCTTTTCTGTGAAAATTCACCAGTCTGAATTGGTCCATCTCCTTATTACAAATGACAATTTGGGGATTTACTGATGGTACATAAATCTCTTATGAACGCATAGCAAATTAACTTTTACTGATGTGTGTCAATTTACTCATGTAAAAATTTGCATATATAAGTACATTACCTCTGTTATACAGGATACCTACCCATTACCTCTGTTATACAGGAGACCTACCCATTACCTGTGTTATACAGGAGACCTACCCATTACCTCTGTTATACAGGATACCTACCCATTACCTCTGTTATACAGGTGACCTACCCATTGTTTGTGTTATACAGGAGACCTACCCATTACCTGTGTTATACAGGAGACCTACCCATTACCTCTGTTATACAGGATACCTACCCATTACCTCTGTTATACAGGTGACCTACCCATTACCTGTGTTATACAGGTGACCTACCCATTACCTGTGTTATACAGGATACCTACCCATTACCTCTGTTATACAGGTGACCTACCCATTACCTCTGCTATACAGGATACCTACCCATTACCTGTGTTATACAGGAGACCTACCCATTACCTCTGTTATACAGGATACCTACCCATTACCTCTGTTATACAGGAGACCTACCCATTGTTTGTGTTATACAGGAGACCTACCCATTACCTGTGTTATACAGGAGACCTACCCATTACCTCTGTTATACAGGTGACCTACCCATTGTTTGTGTTATACAGGATACCTACCCATAACCTCTGTTATACAGGAGACCTACCCATTGTTTGTGTTATACAGGAGACCTACCCATTGTTTGTGTTATACAGGAGACCTACCCATTACCTGTGTTATACAGGAGACCTACCCATTACCTGTGTTATACAGGAGACCTACCCATTGTTTGTGTTATACAGGTGACCTACCCATTACCTCTGTTATACAGGATACCTATCCATTACCTCTGTTATACAGGAGACCTACCCATTGTTTGTGTTATACAGGAGACCTACCCATTACCTGTGTTATACAGGAGAACTACCCATTGTTTGTGTTATACAGGAGACCTACCATTACCTGTGTTATACAGGAGACCTACCCATTACCTATGTTATACAGGAGACCTACCCATTGTTTGTGTTATACAGGTGACCTACCCATTGTTTGTGTTATACAGGAGACCTACCCATTGTTTGTGTTATACAGGAGACCTACCCATTGTTTGTGTTATACAGGAGACCTACCATCACCTGTGTTATACAGGATACCTACCCATTACCTGTGTTATACAGGAGACCTACCCATTGTTTGTGTTATACAGGTGACCTATCCATTACCTCTGTTATACATGATACCTACCCATTACCATTGTTATACAGGTGACCTACCCATTGTTTGTGTTATACAGGAGACCTACCCATTGTTTGTGTTATACAGGAGACCTACCCATTGTTTGTGTTATACAGGAGACCTACCCATTACCTGTGTTATAAAGGAAACCTACCCATTGTTTGTGTTATATAGGAGACCTACACATTGCCTCTGTTATACCATAACCTTAAGTTGATATTAAATAAAATTAAAAACTCCATCTCATCTTAAAGAACATTAAATCTGAGCAGCTGACACTGATTCTGACAAAGTATGTCAATGCCGTTAAAAAAAACCCCAGTACATGATATAAGGGAGACAACCCCAATTTAAAGGTGAGTTTAATTTATCTATATTTAGTCAGTAACCAAGTCAGAAACAAAACACAACATTGCTGTTTTTTCAGCTCTACTAACTTCTGACTTTAGATCAAACTGATCACACATGTCATAACCTGTGATAAGTTTTCACCTGTATGTGTCACACATGACTACATCAGAACACAGCCTTGTGATTATACAAACTTAAAGCTATGGCAGAATTAGTAGTACTATTTGTAGTATCATAAAATAACTGCTACATAATTAATAATAATTTACGAATCATTTCTGATAAATTTCGTAGATTTGATGGATACAGAAAACTGTTTATCCCAACAGAAATTTATCTAAATGTATAGCAACTGTTTTTCATACTTTTTCACTAATACGAATACTAATTATTATTTAAATTATTAGATTTTAGCAGAAAACACTCCTAAAATTCAGAACTCTTATCAGGTATACAGAAAACCATTCAGGTCATTCACTTACTTCAAACCGGACAGAAAACAGGGTAATTGTGTATATTTATGAAATGTATGCCTCTATACCTTTATCTTTGACAAGATGACAAACTGTACTGCTCCATAAACATTTAAAAATCTTATATAAAATTTGCAAATCTTAACATGTCCTTCATATGATAATTAAAAGTTTTAAATAAGTCCTTGGTGGACACTGCTCTGATGAAATCCATAAATGATGATCTACATGTAACCTCTTATTACTTTAATACTGTGTATCCCTTTCACTACTGATGTGGCCCCTAGGGGTCTTTACTGTTCCGTCTTTATTATTTTTTGTTATTAAGGATATTTAAACATCATTTTGATAAATCTGTAAACATCAGTAGACACCATCCAATTTTACTTTGCTTCCATTCTTTTGGTCCTTCACTGGAACCAATTTGATCCTCCAAAAAAAAAAACCCTGACTTTCTAATTATATTTACCAGTAAACTGAAAAAAACCCTGACTTTCTAATTATATATACCAGTAAACCCTGACTTTATAATTATATATACCAGTAAACACTGACTTTATAATTATATATACCAGTAAACCCTGATTCTATAATTATATATACCAGTAAACTGAAAAAAACCCTGACTTTATAATTATATATACCAGTAAACCCTGACTTTATAATTATATATACCAGTAAACCCTGACTTTATAATTATATATACCAGTAAACCCTGACTTTATAATTATATATACCAGTAAACCCTGACTTTATAATTATATATACCAGTAAACTCAAAAAAAACCCTGACTTTATAATTATATATACCAGTAAACCCTGACTTTATAATTATATATACCGTTAAACTGAAAAAAAAACCCTGACTTTATAATTATATATACCAGTAAACCCTGACTTTATAATTATATATACCAGTAAACACTGACTTTATAATTATATATACCAGTAAACCCTGACTTTATAATTATATATACCAGTAAACCCTGACTTTATAATTATATATACCAGTAAACCCTGATTCTATAATTATATATACCAGTAAACCCTGACTTTATAATTATATATACCAGTAAACCCTGATTCTATAAATATATATACCAGTAAACCCTGACTTTATAATTATATATACCAGTAAACCCTGACTTTATAATTATATATACCAGTAAACCCTGACTTTATAATTATATATACCAGTAAACTGAAAAAAAACCTGACTTTATAATTATATATACCAGTAAACCCTGACTTTATAATTATATATACCAGTAAACACTGACTTTATAATTATATATACCAGTAAACCCTGATTCTATAATTATATATACCAGTAAACTGAAAAAAACCCTGACTTTATAATTATATATACCAGTAAACCCTGACTTTATAATTATATATACCAGTAAACCCTGACTTTATAATTATATATACCAGTAAACCCTGACTTTATAATTATATATACCAGTAAACCCTGACTTTATAATTATATATACCAGTAAACTCAAAAAAAACCCTGACTTTATAATTATATATACCAGTAAACCCTGACTTTATAATTATATATACCGTTAAACTGAAAAAAAAACCCTGACTTTATAATTATATATACCAGTAAACCCTGACTTTATAATTATATATACCAGTAAACACTGACTTTATAATTATATATACCAGTAAACCCTGACTTTATAATTATATATACCAGTAAACCCTGACTTTATAATTATATATACCAGTAAACCCTGATTCTATAATTATATATACCAGTAAACCCTGACTTTATAATTATATATACCAGTAAACCCTGATTCTATAAATATATATACCAGTAAACCCTGACTTTATAATTATATATACCAGTAAACCCTGACTTTATAATTATATATACCAGTAAACCCTGACTTTATAATTATATATACCAGTAAACTGAAAAAAAACCTGACTTTATAATTATATATACCAGTAAACACTGACTTTATAATTATATATACCAGTAAACCCTGATTCTATAATTATATATACCAGTAAACTGAAAAAAACCCTGACTTTATAATTATATATGCCAGTAAACCCTGACTTTATAATTATATATACCAGTAAACCCTGACTTTATAATTATATATACCAGTAAACTGAAAAAAAAACCTGACTTTATAATTATATATACCAGTAAACACTGACTTTATAATTATATATACCAGTAAACCCTGATTCTATAATTATATATACCAGTAAACTGAAAAAAACCCTGACTTTATAATTATATATACCAGTAAACCCTGACTTTATAATTATATATACCAGTAAACCCTGACTTTATAATTATATATACCAGTAAACACTGACTTTATAATTATATATACCAGTAAACCCTGACTTTATAATTATATATACCAGTAAACCCTGACTTTATAATTATATATACCAGTAAACCCTGATTCTATAATTATATATACCAGTAAACCCTGACTTTATAATTATATATACCAGTAAACCCTGATTCTATAAATATATATACCAGTAAACCCTGACTTTATAATTATATATACCAGTAAACCCTGACTTTATAATTATATATACCAGTAAACCCTGACTTTATAATTATATATACCAGTAAACTGAAAAAAAACCTGACTTTATAATTATAAATACCAGTAAACCCTGACTTTATAATTATATATACCAGTAAACCCTGACTTTATAATTATATATACCAGTAAACTGAAAAAAAAACCTGACTTTATAATTATATATAACAGTAAACCCTGACTTTATAATTATATATACCAGTAAACCCTGACTTTATAATTATATATACCAGTAAACTGAAAAAAACCCTTGACTTTATAATTATATATACCAGTAAACCCTGACTTTATAATTATATATAACAGTAAACCCTGACTTTATAATTATATATACCAGTAAACTGAAAAAAAACCCTGACTTTATAATTATATATACCAGTAAACCCTGACTTTATAATTATATATACCAGTAAACTGAAAAAAACCCTGACTTTATAATTATATATACCAGTAAACCCTGACTTTATAATTATATATACCAGTAAACCCTGACTATATAATTATATATACCAGTAAACACTGACTTTATAATTATATATACCAGTAAACTGAAAAAAAACCCTGACTTTATAATTATATATACCAGTAAACCCTGACTTTATAATTATATATACCAGTAAACTGAAAAAAAACCCTGACTTTATAATTATATATACCAGTAAACTGAAAAAAAACCCTGACTTTATAATTATATATACCGTTAAACTGAAAAAAACCCCTGACTTTATAATTATATATACCAGTAAACCCTGACTTTATAATTATATATACCAGTAAACCCTGACTTTATAATTATATATACCAGTAAACCCTGACTTTATAATTATATATACCAGTAAACTGAAAAAAAACCTGACTTTATAATTATAAATACCAGTAAACCCTGACTTTATAATTATATATACCAGTAAACCCTGACTTTATAATTATATATACCAGTAAACTGAAAAAAAAACCTGACTTTATAATTATATATAACAGTAAACCCTGACTTTATAATTATATATACCAGTAAACCCTGACTTTATAATTATATATACCAGTAAACTGAAAAAAACCCTTGACTTTATAATTATATATACCAGTAAACCCTGACTTTATAATTATATATAACAGTAAACCCTGACTTTATAATTATATATACCAGTAAACTGAAAAAAAACCCTGACTTTATAATTATATATACCAGTAAACCCTGACTTTATAATTATATATACCAGTAAACTGAAAAAAACCCTGACTTTATAATTATATATACCAGTAAACCCTGACTTTATAATTATATATACCAGTAAACCCTGACTTTATAATTATATATACCAGTAAACCCTGACTTTATAATTATATATACCAGTAAACTGAAAAAAAACCCTGACTTTATAATTATATATACCAGTAAACCCTGACTTTATAATTATATATACCAGTAAACTGAAAAAAAACCCTGACTTTATAATTATATATACCAGTAAACTGAAAAAAAACCCTGACTTTATAATTATATATACCGTTAAACTGAAAAAAACCCCTGACTTTATAATTATATATACCAGTAAACCCTGACTTTATAATTATATATACCAGTAAACTGAAAAAACCCCTGACTTTATAATTATATATACCAGTAAACCCGGACTTTATAATTATATATACCAGTAAACCCTGACTTTATAATTATATATACCAGTAAACCCTGACTTTATAATTATATATGCCAGTAAACCCTGACTTTATAATTATATATACCAGTAAACCCTGACTTTATAATTATATATACCAGTAAACCCTGACTTTATAATTATATATACCAGTAAACCCTGACTTTATAATTATATATACCAGTAAACCCTGACTTTATAATTATATATACCAGTAAACCCTGATTCTATAATTATATATACCAGTAAACCCTGACTTTATAATTATATATACCAGTAAACCCGACTTTATAATTATATATACCAGTAAACTGAAAAAACCCCTGACTTTATAATTATATATACCAGTAAACCCTGACTTTATAATTATATATACCAGTAAACCCTGACTTTATAATTATATATGCCAGTAAACCCTGACTTTATAATTATATATACCAGTAAACCCTGACTTTATAATTATATATACCAGTAAACCCTGACTTTATAATTATATATACCAGTAAACCCTGACTTTATAATTATATATACCAGTAAACCCTGTCTTTATAATTATATATACCAGTAAACCCTGATTCTATAATTATATATACCAGTAAACCCTGACTTTATAATTATATATACCAGTAAACCCGACTTTATAATTATATATACCAGTAAACCCGGACTTTATAATTATATATACCAGTAAACTGAAAAAACCCCTGACTTTATAATTATATATACCAGTAAACCCGGACTTTATAATTATATATACCAGTAAACCCTGACTTTATAATTATATATACCAGTAAACCCTGACTTTATAATTATATATACCAGTAAACCCTGACTTTATAATTATATATACCAGTAAACCCTGACTTTATAATTATATATACCAGTAAACCCTGACTTTATAATTATATATACCAGTAAACCCTGACTTTATAATTATATATACCAGTAAACCCGGACTTTATAATTATATATACCAGTAAACCCTGACTTTATAATTATATATACCAGTAAACCCGGACTTTATAATTATATATACCAGTAAACCCTGGCTTTATAATTGTAACCCTGGTAAGATACTAGCCGCAATATACCACTCGGCTGGAGAGAACTTCTCTTTAGCTCGATTGGTTGAGCGTCAGACTAGTAAGCCAGGAGTCCCGGGTTCGATTCCTAGCGGAGGCATTTAGATAAAAAATGACCTCTGTTACATTGGCGCCCATGTAGGGACCCGGGATTAGTACTTAGCCATGCCCCATCGGCATCGCTGTAGCCCCTGGAAACTCGAGGACGAGTTATTTCCTGGAGGGGGAGTATGTAACCCTGGTAAAATACTAGCCGCAATATACCACTCGGCTAGAGAGAACTTCTCTTTAGCTCGATTGGTTGAGCGTCAGACTAGTAAGCCAGGGGTCCCGGGTTCGATTCCTAGCGGAGGCATTTAGATAAAATATGACCTCTGTTACATAATTATATATACCGTTAAACTGAAAAAAAACCTTGACTTTATAATTATATATACCAGTAAACCCTGACTTTCTAATTATATATACCAGTAAACCCTGACTTTATAATTATATATACCAGTAAACCCGGACTTTATAATTATATATACCAGTAAACCCTGACTTTATAATTATATATACCAGTAAACCCTGACTTTATAATTATATATACCAGTAAACCCTGACTTTATAATTATATATACCAGTAAACCCTGACTTTATAATTATATATACCAGTAAACCCTGACTTTATAATTATATATACCAGTAAACCCGGACTTTATAATTATATATACCAGTAAACCCTGACTTTATAATTATATATACCAGTAAACCCGGACTTTATAATTATATATACCAGTAAACCCTGACTTTATAATTATATATACCAGTAAACCCTGGCTTTATAATTATATATACCAGTAAACCCTGACTTTATAATTATATATACCAGTAAACCCTGACTTTATAATTATATATACCAGTAAACCCTGACTTTATAATTATATATACCAGTAAACCCGGACTTTATAATTATATATACCAGTAAACTGCCTAACGATTATCTTCTCTTAATTTGATAGAATTATGATGGATAACTCAATGACAAGAAGTTACAAGTTTTTAACTTGTGATTATTTTAGATAAATCGCTTGAAGTTTGAGTATATTTGATGCATAATGCATTGTTTGCCTTCATCCTAGAAGAGTGCATTGAGAATAACGCATAGCTCACTGACAGCAGCTATTTGCGATAAAAATATTTGAAAAAAAATTAATGATTTATTTTAAGGATGGGTATATGATGTATACTAATAGACTTGAGAAGCCTTTCCAAAACTTACACGAAAACTTTAGAGTGAGTTTTGATGCTTAACAATCAAAGTCTATAACAAAGTAGCTTTCGGAAACTAGAAAATGCTCCCATCGCCAAGGCCTTGACCTTGGACCAATGAAACACAACAATGTAAAAAGTATAATCATACTTGATCTTTGCATGTGGTTTGACCAAATTCCATGAAAGAATGAAGTTGCTAAGTATTTAAATTGAATCATGCAGTTGATGATTTTTTACATATAACAAGCTAAGGGTAACCTTGGCGTTGAACTTGGCGTTGACCTTGGGCCCCAGAAACACAATGATGTCCAAAGTATACTTGTATTTGACCTTTATATACAGTTTTACCAAAATCTTTCAAAGAATGAAGTTACTAGGTGCTTACGACAGGACAGGGTGCAACAGACAACGGCAACACGGGACGGGACACAAAAGGACAGGGAGGGACAGACAACTGAAACATGGGACGGCACACAACAGGACAGGGTCGGACAGACAACCGCAACACGGGCTGGACATGACATGACAGGGAGGGACAGAAAACGGAAACATGGGACGGCACACAACAGGACAGGGTCTGACAGACAACGGCAACATGGGACGGGACACAACAGGACAGGGAGGGACAGACAACGGAAACATGGGACGGCACACAACAGGACAGGGTCGGACAGACAACGGCAACATGGGCTGGACACGACATGACAGGTGGGACAAACAACAGCAACACGGGACGGGACACTACAGGGTGGGACAGACAATGGCAACACGGGACGGGACACTACAGGGTGGGCCAGACAACAGCAACACAGGCCGGGACAGGACAGGGTGTACAGACATTGGCAACACAAGACGGGACAGGACAGGACAGGACAGGACAGGACAGAACAGGGTGGGACAGACAACGGCAACATGGGACAGGACAGGACAGGGTGGGACAGACATTGGCAACACAGGACAGGACACGACAGGTTGGGACAGACAACAGCAACACAGGCCGGGACAGGACAGGACAGGACAGGGTGTAACAGACCCACCAGTACTCCATGTGATAAAGTCCTGACATAAACACTGTCTGTAAGTATTACAAACCAGTATTCCATGTGATAAAGTCCTGACATAAACACTGTCTGTAAGTATTACAAACCAGTATTCCACATGTGATAAAGTCCTGACATAAACACTGTCTGTAAGTATTACAAACCAGTATTCCATGTGATAAAGTCCTGACATAAACACTGTCTGTAAGTATTACAAACCAGTATTCCATGTGATAAAGTCCTGACATAAACACTGTCTGTAAGTATTACAAACCAGTATTCCGTGTGATAAAGCCCTGACATAACACTGTCTGTAAGTATTACAAACCAGTATTACATGTGATAAAGCCCTGACATAACACTGTCTGTAAGTATTACAAACCAGTATTCCATGTGATAAAGTCCTGACATAAACACTGTCTGTAAGTATTACAAACCAGTATTCCATGTGATAAAGCCCTGACATAACACTGTCTGTAAGTATTACAAACCAGTATTCCATGTGATAAAGTCCTGACATAAACACTGTCTGTAAGTATTACAAACCAGTATTCCATGTGATAAAGTCCTGACATAAACACTGTCTGTAAGTATTACAAACCAGTATTCCACGTGATAAAGTCCTGACATAAACACTGTCTGTAAGTATTACAAACCAGTATTCCATGTGATAAAGTCCTGACATAAACACTGTCTGTAAGTATTACAAACCAGTATTCCATGTGATAAAGTCCTGACATAAACACTGTCTGTAAGTATTACAAACCAGTATTCCATGTGATAAAGTCCTGACATAAACACTGTCTGTAAGTATTACAAACCAGTATTCCATGTGATAAAGTCCTGACATAAACACTGTCTGTAAGTATTACAAACCAGTATTCCATGTGATAAAGTCCTGACATAAACACTGTCTGTAAGTATTACAAACCAGTATTCCATGTGATAAAGTCCTGACATAAACACTGTCTGTAAGTATTACAAACCAGTATTCCATGTGATAAAGTCCTGACATAAACACTGTCTGTAAGTATTACAAACCAGTATTCCATGTGATAAAGTCCTGACATAAACACTGTCTGTAAGTATTACAAACCAGTATTCCATGTGATAAAGCCCTGACATAACACTGTCTGTAAGTATTACAAACCAGTATTCCATGTGATAAAGTCCTGACATAAACACTGTCTGTAAGTATTACAAACCAGTATTCCATGTGATAAAGTCCTGACATAAACACTGTCTGTAAGTATTACAAACCAGTATTCCATGTGATAAAGCCCTGACATAACACTGTCTGTAAGTATTACAAACCAGTATTCCATGTGATAAAGTCCTGACATAAACACTGTCTGTAAGTATTACAAACCAGTATTCCATGTGATAAAGTCCTGACATAACACTGTCTGTAAGTATTACATACCAGTATTACATGTGATAAAGCCCTGACATAACACTGTCTGTAAGTATTACACAGCTTTGCCTCTTTGTCCAATTATGAAACAAAATTGCTTTGCAGAATATGACCAGAGAGATCTGAGAACTAAGCAGATTTTATTTTCCTGAGAAAAAGAGGAGATTTTCAGTGAATAACTTTCATTAACAATTAGTATGGACTGAATTGAGAATATATTACTGGAAGATTGAATAATTAAGGGAGAGTAAAATGTGTATGGAGTCTCACCTGATGTTCTTGGCCTGTACTGAAGGAATACTGGTGTTTTGCCATTCCTTCCTGTGGACTACATGTATTCCATCTAGTATCTTCTTCCTAACACCTAGCTGATGAATACCCATCTGAAAGTCATAAACGTACATCCAAATCCCAAAATCACAAAACAATTTTATCAAACATGCCACAGGAATAATATTATCTTGAATATAACTGAAGGGATTTAACGTTTCCTGTTTGGAAAATGAAAATACTGATTACATTTAACACATATCCAAGAACATTTCTAATCAACATTTCTCTGATCAAACCATTTGCCTCTATCATACAGTTGTTCAGGGGCAAGCACCTTTATTTTTGCCTAGACACGGGAATGAGTCACCAAAATAAATTGATAGAGAGCGTGTCAACAAAAGATAAACAATAGAGGGAAGACTTGAGCTTTAATGTTTGAATGAGATTATAAATCACAATGAATATTGTAGAAGGTTAAAAAGATGTAAGCTAATATGCCAATGGGCATTAAAGAGGTGAACTGATGATGACATGTACAAGGTAAGTTGGTCGTATAAATCAAATGCAGTTAATCAATATCATAATGAGAATTTAACAAAGTGGCTTAATACTATTAGGAGAATTAAATGTTGTGAGTTAATATTGTAATGAGAATTTAATGTCATGCATTAATATTTTAATGTGAATTAAACAACATAAGTTAATATTTTAATGTGAATTAAACAACATGAGTTAATATTTTAATGTGAATTAAACAACATGAGTTAATATTTTAATGACATTGAGTACCTTAATGAGGTCATCATCAGACATCCGCAGAAATGTGGCAAAGTCAACCTGCTGTCCACGGAAAAGTGAAATGAAATGACTAAGGTCAAGGCCACTAAGAAACAGCTCCAGTTCTCCACATTTGGTGTACCTAACAACACATCACAACCACTACAGTGTTTATGTGAAAGATATTGATAAAGATATTGATTAAATGTGACCAAAGATGTAGGATTAAGTTATAACCAAACATGGGCTTCTTACCCAATAAATGTGCTATTGCTCACCTTTCCTCGCCCACTGGTTCCTCTGTTTTCTGCACCAAATGCCCTGGGTGGCCATATGGTAGGAGTGCTTGACATGCCCGAGGCTGGGGTAGACCATTAATCACAGGGGCTGCTACTTGTTGGACTGAGCCAGTGCCTAAAAGCTCTAGTATCTATAGAGAAGAAAAGATTTTTAGACACAATGTGAATAACATTTTTTATCAGTTCAGAAAATAACTATTCTTGTAAACTATAACTATAACTTGTGTGAGCATTTTCATGTTTTTCTGTCTCAATCTTCTGTGGCCAATGTTCAGGTTTTCACCAGCAATATTTAATTGAATAATATTTGTATGTATCACTTAACATAGTATTTTGAGAAAAGAACAATAGATCCTAGAGGAATCTTGGTGTCCACCATTGTTTAGTATTCATTTGTTTACCAGTTGGATCTTTATCCTTCTCTCTTTTTTGGTAGCAATTTCTCAGTGTGGCCACGGGTGATATTTTTGTTCATTAGATTATCCCATTATAAAGGTTTTTAATTTAATTTTAAAAATAAATCCTTGCTAAAATTGATCTTGTCATGTTGAAATGGACAATAAGGGGTTTTATCTTCTTCAAAATAATATTTTAGCTTTGTGTTAGAGATTACTATTGGGGTGGTCTTGAATCTGTGTCTATACACCACAAGAGTTCCTCGGAAATGTATGTGTCGCCTGCATAAAGAGTCACGGTCACCCAGAAATTGAACTGGATGTGCAACAATCAACCATAAAGTTGTAATACCAAATTTCATTTCTATAACTTGAAGCATAAAGGGAAAACTGCGCAAAGCAATATTCCTGAGAAATTTTCTAAGTTGAAACGGGCATAACTCTGCCAAAAAGGGTCATAGACAGCAGGGAATCGAACTTAAACTGTACCCTTGCAACAAGAAGCCATATACTTAATTTCATTTTGATAACTCAAAGCATTACCGAAAAAGTCCGGAAAACTTTCGTACGGACAACGCTGTCGCTGCTGCTGACAATGCGTGACAACGGACAAAGTGATCCCTAAGCTCTGCAGGCGACACAAAAAACTTGCTTTATAGGAAGTGGAATTTTCATAGTGTTTACACATGGTTATGTTGTGAAGGCTTTCCAAGAATTTGCCAAAATATAAGTACTTTGTTACCATGACAGTGTTGTTGATTTTGAGGCAGGTGTCCAGAAATAATTTCTACTATAAGGTTGTAATGTTAGGCTGGAATTCGGAGTATTTTGAGTTGGTAACTATAGCAATCACATGTCAGAATTCAGAAGAAATTTTTTATTTACACAATTTTTATATCTTTACCTTTAATGTAATTGTTATGTTGTTTATAAATAAACTAAGAAAATAGACTAAGGGCAGACAAACTACTGAACATGCACACAAGGTTAGTTGAGGTAAAATCATCATGAGAGTATACATTTCAGATTAAATACCATGGTAATATATATCACCAATACATATTTGTCTTGTCTTGAGAAGAGAGTAGATCTCTCAGCATGTTAAACATTATACTAAGCATACTGTGCTCAAGAAATTAAATTTTGTGCAACATTGCTTCAAACTGATTTCTAAACCCAAACAAACATGACAATCTGAATAAATAGAAAATGTGTACACACCAGTAAGTTTTTCTGTTATATACACCTGTACATACCTGTAAGTTTTTCTGTTATATACACCTGTACACACCTGTAAGTTTTTCTGTTATATACACCTGTACACACCTGTAAGTTTTTCTGTTATATACACCTGTACACACCTTTGAGTTTTCCTGTAATTCAGCCAGTTCCACAGCTGTTGTATTATCACAGTGTCTCTTCCTCGTGTCAGCTTTGTGGTCCAGTAAGAACTTGACAGACTGTTCCTTATTTTTACTGATGGCCCAGCTCAGGGCCTGTGGTCAAGACAAACAAATGATAAAGCAACATTTGGTATCAATCCAGAACACATTATTTTAGCCGTGCTATATTTTCACCATTGCAGATCAAGAGCTAAAAATATACTTTGATCTTTTTTTTTGTAATCAAAATTTGTCAGTACAATATTTGACATGGAATCTTATGATAAAGATAATGAAAACTAACCACTTTCAATAGAGAGATCCAATACTAGTACCCATCAATTTGAGGATATGGCACCTGTCCTCTTTACTATCACCTATATGACAAAATAGACTATATCTATACAATATCTTAGATTGGAATTATTCCGTGAAATGTTTCTTGATATGTAAGCATAAAGAATAAAGAGATGTAAATTCATATATGAGACTGAAAATTATCCTACCGTCCATCCCCGTGTGTCTTGTTTATCAATGTTAGCACCTGCATCTACTAGTTGTTTGGCAACCCCAACAAGCCCCTCCCGCACTGCATACATAAGAGGGGTCAAGTGGTATCTGAAAAGGAAAAAATGTCTTGTCACTGATTCTACTGGTATGCCTATACTGTATAAATTAGTGTAACACAAGGTATATTTTTTACCTTTAACATCTGAACCTGACATATTTGTGTATAATTATATAACAACACAGGAATAAGTGATTAGTAGATTCCTTCCATTTGAATTTTTTCTAAAATTTGTTGACCTTGACCTTTGATTTATGATTACATTGAATATACTGGTGACATTGTTGGATGGAACAATCAGATAGCAATGATTATTTCATGCTCTTACATATTTTTCACCATTTAGAAAAAAAAACCAAAGTTAGATCACTGCCCCACACAAGTTTCTGTATCTTTTAAATATCTTCCCTCGGTCTTCATCAAAACTCATTCTTCAGACTTAGTTTGCTGTCATCTCAAAACAACTAATTTGTTTCCATAAATAAGATGAGTAATCTGCTCTACCTGTCATGGGCATTTACATCAGCTCCCTTTTCAAGAAGGCATTTCACACATTTTTCTAGGCGGTCAGTAAATCTGGAGGTAGATGCACAGCAAGCCATCAGAACTGAGTAAAGGTCTGTAAGGGAAGACAGAGGATGGGTAAAAAAAAAACAAGAGGCCTAGTGGCCTTGACTGTCACCTGAGATAAGAAATATTAAATATAAAAGTTAAGGGTAGTTATTAAGTGTCATGAAACAGAAATTGTGACACAATATGTAAGCCAGTGTCAATACATGCATGCCATCAAAACTCTCATCCTTTATTGATAATTCTTATAAAGTTATTTCCAATGGGAAATAACCAACATATTCCTCAAAATGCATATTTTCCATGAAAATTACAGTAAAATTTTTATAAACTTCCTCCTCAGGGAGAAATTTGAGACCTATCTTAGTAATTAAAGTTCCTGAAGATGCTTCCATCCATACAGAGGATTTGATTCTACCATACTTGGGTGTTGAGAAGTATAATTTTGAAATTTAAGTCAATTTGACCCCTTTTGGCCTCACCAACCCGCCCTTTGGGGTCAGTCAGGATCTTTCACTCATAATTCTAACCAAGTTTCAAATATTTAAAATGGAAATTATACAAATTATGCTCAAAATTATAGTTTTCCTTTATAAAATAGTGTAAACTTTACCTCCTCCCCACGGGGAAATGTGAGATCCTGGGGCCATGAAATTCACAATTGTAGTAAGCACCTTAAGATGCTTCCATCCATGAAAAGCATTTGATTCTAACATACCTGGTTGTTGAGAAGAAAATTTTTGAAATTTATGTCAATTTTACCCCTTTTGGCCTCACCAACCCGCCCTTTGGGGTCAGTCAGGATCTTTCACTCATAATTCTAACCAAGTTTCAAATATTTAAAATGGAAATTATACAAATTATGCTCAAAATTATAGTTTTCCTTTATAAAATAGTGTAAACTTTACCTCCTCCCCACGGGGAAATGTGAGACCCTGGGGCCATGAAATTCACAATTGTAGTAAGCACCTTAAGATGCTTCCATCCATGAAAAGCATTTGATTCTAACATACCTGGTTGTTGAGAAGAAAATTTTTGAAATTTATGTCAATTTTACCCCTTTTGGCCTCACCCCTCTGGCCCTTGTGGGGAAGGGATAGTATAATTCATAAATTCAGTTAATCTTAGGCCAGGGAAGGTTTCTGCAAAATTTTATTGATTTTTTGAAAGGAAGTCAAAAATGTTAAAATGCTTACAGATGCATGACGCCAGATGAAGGTGATTGCAAAAAAAAAAACCCCAAAAAACCCCAAAAATTTGTACTTCTGACACTATCTAAAACTTTTTGTCTTATCAACACCAAAATGATCTTAATTATGACTTTAATTTTGTATCCAATTCCTAATACACGTTGACCATCATAGTTAATTTTTGTACACGTTTGATAAACTAAGAGATATACAAAGAAAGTTGTATGTTTTTGTTTCTTTTTTTTTTTTAAATGTTTGTTTCAATTTTCTTTTTTTGTTTTTGTTTGTTTGTTTGTTCAAATGAATTAATTAGGAATACTGTACCTGCATGACTGTTAGGGTTAGCTCCATTGTTCAGCAGGTATTCCACGACACTACAGTTGGCCATATTGACAGCATACATTAGTGCGGTCCATCCCGCACGGAGCTCTGTATCTATGTCAAACCCTTAAACAAAAGGACACTTTACACTGATTTGATCAATCTGACATCTACAAACAGATATATCTACATATATATACACATCAAACTGATTCACTAGTAGGACTGAATTATGTTTCAGGAGTACATTGTTTCATGTCTTAGGTATCGATCTGCAATCGTACACAATAAACAAACACATCAAAAGCATATAACTTCAGGCTATCTATGTGATTGCTTTTCTATGCTTTAAGGATATTTTGTAGAAGTTGGAAAATGTTTGGCTGTTTTGTACCTTTTTAGGACTCTTTGTAATGACTTTAGTACAATCTATTCTCAGCATTAAAATATCTTTCCTAAGGTCAGCTGAATTTTGGCAGACATAATTGGTAGGAATACCCTTTGCACATATGAAATTAAAGTATCTAAATATTGTATATTGGGGAATTAGGAACCAAGTCATAGACTGAATCGAGATTTCATACAAAGTGTAAATACACAACTAACGCTATTAACTTATACAAAACATTTTTGTAAACTGTGGTGTATTTATAAGAACACAAGTAGATTCTTTGTGTGTTTTCTTGTAAAAAACATCAAATCTACGCTCATGCTGATTTTATCATCCTTGATGTGAGGTTCCAAAGTTATAAAATGTGTTTTAGGCTACACCTGTCACAATTATTACCTTTCTCCGTTAATGACTTTATCATCTCAACATTGTCTCTCAGTGCAGCTGTCCTATAGTCATCCATCCCTACCGACAGTGTGTCATTATTGGTAGTTCCCTTCAAATCTCTCCTAATCTTTCCAGTATTACTTTTTGGTTTTGCAGGACGTCCAAATCCACCAGCATTTCTTAATCCTGGGTCTTTATCATTCTGTAGAGATTAAAAAAAAAATTTCAAGTATACATATTGTACATATATACATGGATTTTAACAACTTTTCTGTTTATACTATAAGTATAATACAGTTAAAAGAGAGTTTACTTATGTTTCAGACTTAAAATTCAGTTTGTAATTCAGTCTACCTGGGTTTTAAACTTTCTGATGTTCTGATCATGACAATAGACAAAAGTATTGTCAATCAAAGACAACAAATACATGTAGTATTGTCAATCAAAGACAACACAGACATGTAGTATTGTCAATCAAAAGACAACACAGACATGTAGTATTGTCAATCAAAAGACAACACAGACATGTAGTATTGTCAATCAAAAGACAACAAAGACATGTTGTATTGACAATCAAAGACAACACAGACATGTAGTATTGTCAATCAAAAGACAACAAAGACATGTAGTATTGTCAATCAAAGACAACACAGACATGTAGTATTGTCAATCAAAGACAACACAGACATGTAGTATTGTCAATCAAGGTCTTGGACAACACAGACATGTAGTATTGTCAATCAAAGACAACACAGACATGTAGTATTGTCAATCAAGGTCTTGGACAACACAGACATGTAGTATTGTCAATCAAAGACAACACAGACATGTAGTATTGTCAATCAAAGACAACACAGACATGTAGTATTGTCAATCAAAGACAACAAAGACATGTAGTATTGTCAATCAAAGACAACACGGACATGTAGTATTGTCAATCAAAGACAACAGAGACATGCAACATTGTCAATCAAAGACAACACAGACATGTAGTATTATCAATCAAGGTCTTGGACAACACAGACATGTAGTATTGTCAATCAAAGACAACAAAGACATGTTGTATTGACAATCAAAGACAACACAGACATGTAGTATTGTCAATCAAGGTCTTGGACAACACAGACATGTAGTATTGTCAATCAAAGACAACACAGACATGTAGTATTGTCAATCAAAGACAACACAGACATGTAGTATTGTCAATCAAGGTCTTGGACAACACAGACATGTAGTATTGTTAATCAAAGACAACACAGACATGTAGTTTTGTTAATCAAAGACAACAAAGACATGTAGTATTGTTAATCAAAGACAACACAGACATGTAGTATTGTCAATCAAAGACAACAAACACATGTAGTATTGTCAATCAAAGACAATACAGACTTGTAGTATTGTCAATCAAAGACAATAGTGACATGTAGTATTGTCAAGCAAAGACAACAAAGATATGTAGTATTGTCAATCAAAGACAACACAGACTTGTAGCATTGTCAATCAAAGACAACAAAGACATGTAGTATTGTCAATCAAAGACAACAAAGACATGTAGTATTATCAATCAAGGTCTTGGACAACACAGACATGTAGTATTGTCAATCAAAGACAACAAAGACATGTTGTATTGACAATCAAAGACAACACAGACATGTAGTATTGTCAATCAAGGTCTTGGACAACACAGACATGTAGTATTGTCAATCAAAGACAACACAGACATGTAGTATTGTCAATCAAAGACAACACAGACATGTAGTATTGTCAATCAAAGACAACACAGACATGTAATATTGTTAATCAAAGACAACACAGACATGTAGTTTTGTTAATCAAAGACAACAAAGACATGTAGTATTGTTAATCAAAGACAACACAGACATGTAGTATTGTCAATCAAAGACAACAAACACATGTAGTATTGTCAATCAAAGACAACACAGACTTGTAGTATTGTCAATCAAAGACAATAGTGACATGTAGTATTGTCAAGCAAAGACAACAAAGATATGTAGTATTGTCAATCAAAGACAACACAGACTTGTAGCATTGTCAATCAAAGACAACAAAGACATGTAGTATTGTCAATAAAAGACAACAAAGACATGTAGTATTGTCAATCAAAGACAACAGAGACATGCAGCATTGTCAATCAAAGACAACACAGACATGTAGTATTGTCAATCAAAGACAACAGTGACTTGTAGTATTGTCAATCAAGGACAACACAGACTTGTAGTATTGTCAGTCAAGGTTTTGGACAACATAGACATGTAGTATTGTCAATCAAAGACAATAGTGACATGTAGTATTGTCAATCAAAGACATCAAAGACATGTAGCATTGTCAATCAAAGACAACACAGACATGTGGCATTGTCAATCAAAGACAACACAGACACGAAGTATTGTAAATCAAAGACAACTGAGATACAAAGTATTGTCAATCAAAGACAACTGAGACATGAGGTATCGTCAATCAAAGACAACTGAGACATGTTGTATTGCCAATCAAAGACAACTGAAAAATGTTGTATTGCCAATGTTTTGGTGCTGGGATCTGCTCCTTTATTTATCATAAATTGATACAAGTACAAGATGAATTCAAAAAAGTTGGATCTGTCATAAAACAAAAAATAGTCTGCTAATGCAGATAAATTAGCATTGCTTCCAAAATGATGAAATTTAAATGCCTTGTTGAATTTCTTGCATTAGGCCTTGAGATTTAACTGTCAAAAATGACATTTCATTTGTGATCTTTCTCTCGTGATTAAAGATCCAGGGTGAATTGTCTGATAGATGATGAGCTTAGAGATACCTAAGTATGGGGATATCATTGGTACCTTAGTTTGAGACCTCCTGATAATCTCAGAAGAAATACTTAGTCGATGAGTTGCAACCAAACAAATACATAATTGTATTGAAATGTGTTCATACTGTGAAATCTATTCAATAAAGTGATCAGTGAAACATCAGTTTTTTCTTATAGATATCCACACACAAAACAACCTCAAATTCACTCACTAGAAAGCACAGACATGTGTATCTTGTCAACACCTCCATATCTAATGACATCACTGATAATCTGAGATGCTTGAGTTAGCCTACAGTTGGCCGAAAGTAAACAAATTTTACATGAAATCATCATTTAGAATGGAAATGATATTTCCATGAAAAAAAAATCAAAATAAAATACAGTAAAACTTCGATGAGTCGAACTTTGATGATTCAAATTTCTCGATGTCTGAATTTTTTGCCAAGTCCCGATTTTTTCCCCTATATAATACTACTAATTTCACATTTATGACTCAAACTTTTATGAATCGAAGTTCTCGCTGTTTCGAACTTTTTTCCTGGTCCCAAGGTTAAGAAACCATTAGAAATCACAACACATGAATCGAAGTCAAAAAATTTACCTGTACGAGAAAACTCGAATGTCCCATGGCAGTTTTCACACCTCGGCGGAAGCGTGAACAATGGCCAGGCCAAGGCTAGACACGAAGTGACAATAATCACTGACCATGTCTGATTGTCTACACAAGCTGTATTCTCAAGTCATCGACCGTTAAGTGGTGTGATTATGGCATGATTGTTTGTTTGTCCACAGGCGACGCTCGATAGGATAAATGGTGTGGGATACACACGTGCGGAACACACGTTAAATGTTTACCGCTATGTGTGTGTATATGTTATTGGAAATTGACGCATTGTAAAACATGCGAAACGAACTGTAATTCATGGCTTGTTGTTTTTACTCAATCTCAACGTGTCATTCTCTCGAAATATTCTGTGACAAAGTTGCGTTCGAACAGACATTTGATAGATTATGCAAGCGATCAACACGAGATATTGATAAGGGACTCTGTATATAACACAAACGGACACAATATACATCTTTTACAGGTGTATTTTTTGTGGTTGGACGGTCACCATTCAAGAATCGAAGTCCCGATGTATCGAAGTTTTCTCGACGGTCCCTTGAACTTCAACACATCAAAGTTTTACTGTAGTGTAAAATAAATGGTGGAGATCTGTGTCTATGTGTGCACCTTTTCTAATTGTTTACAGTTTTTATTGTTTTATCTTTTTTCTCCCAATTAAGACACAATTCTTACGTTCTTTTTTGTACCACAAACTTTTCAAATAATGCTATTTTCTAATGTGACAGACTACAAAAAAATTGCAAGGAGGCAAGGCCTATTATTCATGTTTGACTTTTATTCACTTGATGGATGACAACAAAAGTAAAGGCATGCGGATGATGAATTGATAGGCTATAATATCTGGGAGGATATTTGACAAGTGGAAAAAGAGTATTAAGAGAAAGTACAAAAATTGGCCCATGAAACAAATATCCATGATATTTTATGATGAATGGAATTGATTTTATTTTTTTCACAAAGTTCCACAAGTTACAGTAACCAAAACCACCCAAGTTCTATAGTCAGTGGCCAAAACAATATGGTATTCAGTTTTTTGACTGTAACTTCACTTGCAGACTGTCTTTTAGCTTAAAATAAATACCTAAACAAGTTATTGGGTATATCTATTTGAGTGATCACATTTCACTAGAGTTATTCCCCTTCCCCTTGAGTGGGATTAAATAGAAAACTTACCTAAAAGTGGGAGGACAAGAAAAACAAGTACACATTGTAAATATTATTTGATTCTGATTGTGAAAGCAAACAGAAGAGAGATTTTAAATGATATCACTACAATTTGTCATCTAGAAGTGTAAGAAGACTATATTAATCTGAATTTAAACAATGAAAATAAAAATTGGACCAGTGAATTGTGAGCGACAGCTTTTGTTTTGCAGGAAAAAACTGCAGTGGACAGTGTGAAACCATTCAGTGACAAAACTACAATAGGTACAGATAGGAAAGTGTTTGGCTTTGAAACAACAAGCAGTTACACCCCCATTGCATTGGAGTCATTGAAAACCATGCCAGAAATATTCGGTTAGGTTACAAACCTGCCAACTTTTCAAAATTCTCATGAGGTAGAAAAGTGTGTGAACAATATTACGATACAATACCATATGACAATGAAAAAAATATCTGCTTTTTTTCGCAATTAAGGATCAAGTCGGAATTTTTTCATTTAGATTCCCAGTATTCATTGAACTCACACAACATAACAGATATTAAGATTGGTGATTATCTGTTGTTAGTAAGAATGTGTACTTCTGAATATGATGCTTCTGAAAGAATTTGTTTAATTGAAACAAAGAACAAATAATATTAACCATCTCATAAAATTTCAAGATGTCATTTTATTAATATGTTAGAGAAAGAGACAAAAAAGAGATAAATGAAAGAAACTCCCGACTGAATCCGGAAATTTGGCAGGTATGCTGTTATATTTAGGGGGTGTATCACCTACTTTGGTGTTGGCCTGCTAATTTCCATGGATGGGAACATATAGGGTGGTAAGTACATTACCATCTTAGATAATAATCTTTTGCCTGCGATCGTTAAGACATTTTCCAAACAACTCCTGAGTTCTGCAAGAGGACTACACCCCATGTCATGTGTTGAGAGAAACCACAGAGCAGAATAATATCAGAATATTTCTTTGGCCGTCTCAAATTCCTTAAACATCATAGAAAATGTCTGGAAAACCACCAAAAACAACTGGCGAGACATTCAAATGAAATCCAAAACTGAGCAGATCTAATCCATGTTGTAAAAGACATCTGTAATAACCTGCCAGTGTACTAGATACAGGCCCCTTATAAGTCTCAACCACAATGATTAAGTAGTTAGAGTACAAGGATAGAGAAACAAGTACTGATACTAACAGGTATGTAGCTCTTTTAGTTTTAGAGATATTTATAATTGTAAATGCACAGATTTTACCAATACTTATGGTCACAGCTTGCAGGTCACGTCAGTCTAAAGTTGACGTAATACAGATCAACAAAATGGCTGCATCAAAATATATAGCGCAGTGGAACCGATGTCGAGACCATTTAATTTTACAATTACTTGAACAGCTGTTCAATGATTGATTGTGACGTCACGCCATGGATACAGTCATACATGAGGATGCTCTGTAGACAATGGGGTAATATTCATCAGCAATTAGCCGATAAGGAGGTAATTATCGATACATATAGTATGGAAGTGATCAGGAGACCATCCTAGATTTAGTGTGAATTGGTGGATACAAAAATATACGCGAAATAACAGATAACATTACTAAAGGCAAAACCTGAATGGCAAAAAGTAGCAAGAAATCGGCTTCTCAACTGGGATCCAACTCGGAAGAGTCCTTCAAAGACGCATTGATGGAGGAACAGTATAACTGCAAGATATGCTCGAAGGAAGCAAAGAAGTACATGAAGTGTGATTGTTGCCAGGACCTTTTCTGCATCAGATGTCTAGATTTTGATTCAAAGAAATATGACATCCTATCAAAATCAGATACAATGTGGTTTTGTCCACCATGCAGAATGACAGTTGAAAAGAATATTCTCACGGACAGAAAAATAGAAGAGAGGTGTAGGTAAATCAGGCAAGAATTTGACGATAGAATTACTGAACTTGAAAGAGAGGTAAAAGTATTAATTGCTAAACTGGAAATGAACTTGAAATCTGAGAAATCTGCAACAAGCAAAGGAGAAATAGTTGCTGAAATTCTATTTGGAGTTCCAGAACAGTCCCATCACGACGGAAAGAAACGTATGGAAGATGATGCTAAAGTTGTAGGAAATTTATTAAAGTCTGTGGATTGTCAAACAATGATAGGCCTAGAAAAATTAAATGATTGAGAAAGAGACCAGAGTCCAGTGACATAACCAATAACAGCCGGCCTATTCTAGTTCATATTGAGTCACAACAACCAAAGAAAGGAACTTTAGAAATATCAGAAAAATCAGAAACCATAGTCAACTTTCCTCAATAGGAATAAGAAATGACTTAACACAATGTGAAAGAGAAGCAGAGAAAGCATTATATGAGGAAGCGAAGCAGAAAGAAAAAAATGACATGGAGAATTATGTATACTGTGTCCTTGGAGTAGAAAAATTGTGCGCCTTCGCAGAAACAATATATAAAGAGGAAACTTTCGATGTCATATCAACTTGAAAATAGTGAAATGTTTTTGCTATTTAGCATTTAATTGGCTATACATATGTAATAACTGAGAATCTTAGAATTTTCATAGGAAACTAACATCTCCCGATCATCATATAACTTTAGATATGGATAAAGAGGCATTTGTTTTGCTTGCGTCCATTATTTACTTATTACTTTATTATTTCATTAGAGCAATTGCATTGTTTTTCAAAAATAATACTGACACTCTGTATCGGTAAACGATATAAAATATCTCTTAATAGTGAGCGCTTTATGGTATTGTGTGTGTGTGTGATAATTCAACTCAAACAACCTGCCCATACGATTAACTTTAAACGGAAGTGTGGCAGGAACTTCATTATTCACAATGCACGTGCCGCAGCACGCAATGAGAACTGCCAACCCGTTGAATGGATTAAAAATTATTTAGACCAACAAAATATTGTTTTAAGCTCTCATGTAGAAATGAAATCATACTAAAAGTCTTAAATAATTCAGATAAATTCAACAAACATATACTTTAATGGTTTGAAACGTATATAACAATAGCAATTTTAACCATTCAAGATTTGAGCTCGATTGTGCTCCGATGTACCTGATTTCCGGTTTAATGTTCGACACCTTTCATTACTTTCCTTGAATAATCCAGAATAATGCAGTTTATGTAATATATTGTGGCTTTCATAAGAATTTTTTTTAAACATATATATTTATATTGATTTTCTTAATTACAATGTATAACAGAATAGCATCAACAGTGTTTATAACTTTACCCTCCTTTTGCTACCAGGACAAGTTAAAATTGCTTAAAAACCGAAGGTTCTGAAGCATTTTATGAACAGAACGAAAACTCTCAATAGCAAAGAGAAGAGAAAAGGAAACGGGAGAGAACATTGTGATTTTAATAATGAAAACTTGTTAAACATATTAGCACCGCTTTTACAAACCCGACTTGAACTATAATATATTGTCTTTCACCATATTTTGACAAAATCCTTTCTTTTTTTACAGCAAAGATGATAGAAAGTCCTTTCTGCAATATCTGTAACTCTAAAAGGGAAACTCTTATGCATTTATTTTGAAGATCTTTTTCATCAATTGTTATAGTCTAGATATGATGTCAGTGACCTTTTTAATACATTTATTGTTACCATTGAAACCGATGACCCTCATCAAAATTTCAGTTTTTCTGAGCCAATATTCTGACAAGGTAATTGCTCAAAACTGTTTACACTTAATAGATAGTAGTCTCTTTCGCTATGGGGAAGATTGCCATTTAAATACTTTTTCTGTTACCATGGAAACATAGGCCAAACCACAAAACTTTTTTTTCAAACCAGTTATCTTAAACCATTCAAGGTAATTACCCGATACTCAAAACATTGTACAGCCATCAAGCTAGTACTCTAGTAGAAGTTCTCTATTTCAATACTTTGTATGGAACAATTAGAAATAACAAATAGAAATTAACTTGTTGTAATGTTAATATATATATGATAGTGTGCTTTTCTTTTAAACAGCTTCGCGAAGGGAAAGTGTCACATTTTGCGTTATCTTGTCATCTTTTGTTTTGTTCTTCTTTGTCTGCCTTCATGGTGTATGATTGTATGTGCATGACTTACTTACATATGGAAACTTTGTTATTTCAACTTATAAAAATCACACTTGTTGTAAGCAAGAGAGGGGTCTAACTTTGGGAGGAAATCTGTATCCTTTCTATCCCTTCGGGGAATCAAACCCTGAATGGCTAGGTGATAGACAAGTGTGTTACAACTGTGCCACCAAATCACCGCCTGATCATGGTGATACAATATTTTCTAGAAGAAGATGTGTTGCTGCTGCTGCTGATGATGATATATTGGTACATTTGTATGTGTCGATGTTTTGTTCAAACCTTGCGAAATATACAACAAATTTAAAAAAACACGCTTCAGTGTAAACATGGATCAGGCTGTTCAAAATGTGCATCTTCTTGACCAACTTGCGCTCGTTTTTAGGCAGTGCCTACTTCATATTAACTTTATTGATCTACACCCCTTGCTTGAAAAGTCACTATGATTGCGGTCAAACTTCAAAGTCACTGCATGTCAATTGTCAACAAATGTCGATAAACTTCAGAACTCCCATATGAAAATTATTTCCTGCTTGAAAAAATAAGACAGCAATCTAGTCTTACACATATTCCAGAACTTTCGAATGGATCCCATGCAGGCTTCTTCTGCACAATATAATCATCGTCAATACATAAATCGTCATCATCTTCGTCAAAATCTTCTTCTATTCCACCGGGCATGGCATTCAAGGAGGCCGCCATTGGTATTTTCTGCAGAGTTTCATTTTTTAAAAACTATTAATGTTTTATAGTAAATTTTGATTTCATGGTGGAAGCAATATAACTTTATCTCAATAATGTCCTATTGATAAAGTGGCATAATTTTTTTTTCTTTTTGAAAATATAAATCGATTTCAATAATTTTTATCCAATAGCCAACCGTTGTCCTTGAAGTCCGTAGGCATATACAAAACCTTCTGCTGTTGGAAGGAAGGATGTCTTTGGTTAGCAAATTTAATAACCTCCTGCGATGTATTAAAAATAACGGAGGAATTATCAGAGCTTTAGAGACATCATTTTGGTAAGGATTCATTGTCTTTCTTCGATATTTAGTAATGCGAATTTGGTTTCACTTACGTGCTCCACTCTGCATATGGGCATCAATTTGATCATGCTTAGCATATTACAGGTGTCACACTTACTAAATTTTAAGAACTGGGTATAATACAGGATGTGTTTCGTAAAAGATTAAATTAAGAGTGATTAGTTGAAATAACTTTTTTCTCAATTGTTGTAAAATAAGTGAAGTTTATATGAAGATTATACATAAATGACTGTGTATACCAATTAATGTCAGTTACAGTAACTGTCGGACTGTTTGTTATGATGTTTCATTGTGATATTTTTATCTGACATCTGTAGAAATGTTCTAATTAAAATACATATAGTACATAAAAAATAGAAGTGGAAAATAAAATGTTTTTAAATATACAAATAGTTTTGCTCAATTATATTTTAACTTATTTTTTTATTTGTAGGACTGATGATGTAAAAGAATTGCATTTCGTTGGTGAAGACAAGTTTGGTAACAAATATTATGAAAATGATAATTATTTTCTGGGTAAGTTATACACACATGTAGCAGTTTTGTCTGAAAGTGTTTCACATAAAATCCTTCATACCAAAGTTAATGAAATAAAGTAACCTAATAATGTAATATTTAGACGGCATATATAGGCATCATTATATTCTCTTCTAAATTACTAAAAGGATTTTGGCCACAATTTTTTTTAAGTTCTGTTACATCTAAATAGTACTACCATCGATATGGCACTGCTCAAGTTTGTCTCAATATCTGTTATTAGGCAGTTGAAAGTATTCTTTGTGCATGAGTGAGAACTTTAATTATGTGACCGGTCATATGGTACATGTGACATCAAAGTGTTGGTTGGTATACAGGTTTTATGTCTTCAGTGTTCTGCCGACATTTCAAAGTGTTACTGAACGTGTCTAATATGTAAACAGTTGTGTAGAAGGCAGACACTTCTCATATGCTCCCGTTTTTCCACAATACCCTCGAATGAAAGTGAAATTTTCTACTTTATCTAAACTCTGTATATGGTTGTACAAAAACTTAAGCAAATAAAACAGTTTAAATAAAACCAAACTTGTGGAAAATCTACTTTGAAAGATTGTGAGTCGGCAATATTCAATTAAACCTGAACGTCATAACATCTCTGAATACATGAATAAATTGTTTTGAAACATAGGTATTTACACACATACACATGATCGACACATGTACTTGGTTCTATACATGTGTATTTGTGTCAACAGTCATATTGCAAACAAGAGAATTATGCAGATATCCAGGACTAATTAATGAAAAATATGAATCCCAGCAACAGTTTAGCATATCAAGTAAATGACTTGAAAGATTTTGGTTGTTGAAAATCCATTTTTTTAAAAATAAAAATGTCTACATCTCGAAAATGCTTTGATTGGCATTTTGGAAATGTTATGATAATATTTGCTTACAAAAGTCCTGATTTTGATATTTACATGTACATAATATTTTTTGAGTTTTTTTTATATATAATTTACTGTTAGGAAATATCTCTGAGGTGAAATGACTGATTTAAAATATATCCATAATATTTTTGACAGATGAATGTAGTGTGTGTCCACAAGTAGGACAAGATGTTGTACATGTCAAGACAGAGGAACCTGAACATGTTCCTTTTTGATTACCTTGTGATTATAATTGGTTCAAACAACCACTGAACACCTGTAGTTAATTACGTGAGAGCTAAATAGTACCACAAGTTAGAATGTCACTTTTGCTGTCGTCTGTCTGGAGGGGTTGCTTCGACAGAGATGTCTCTGGTTATCCATTTCCCACCACAAGTATTACGAAAAAAAAATCAGTTGGATTTGGTCTTGAAATATATCATTTTAATTGTTACTTGGAGATATTTTGAAATGTGACAAAAATGATTTGTTTTAGGTTGTTGTCGTCAGTTTGATTCTGATGTGTATAATTGCCTGTAGAATACCATGATACAATAAGGTGCATTATTTAACAATCAATTGTGTCGTTTGCTATCACCAAATTTCACACGGTGACAAAATCTAGTGAAAAGTAACAATTAGTTGTAGTTATTCTGGAATCTATGAATCAGATTCAGTTGTTCACATAAACTACATATATCAAGCAAAGTTTGGTTGTTGCTTCCCTTTCGAAACAAATTAGATAAGATTAAAGAAAAAACACTTTATTTTTATGTCATACATCATTATGTAAATTATATGTCATACATCATTATGTAAACTATAACTATAAAAAAACAGTAGATTTCACTTTAAAACAAATTTGAGCATTTGTAGGTGTGCCCTGTATAACAGTGTCTTATTCAGTAAATAGAGTAACACTTTGACATCACATATCATGTAACCTGTTTCACATAGAAAATATTAACCTGAATAAACTAAGTGGATGGGACGAGCAGTCGCCTGTGTGCTGGGAGAGATACCACAGACTAAATACATTATTGCATTATTTTACTCAGAAATTATGAAAAATCATGGCAAAAACTCTTTAAGCTATTTAAAGGTTGATTGAACACATGGAATCTTCTGCATGGAGATTTTCGTAGCTGATAAGCATATGGCACTTTATTAATCTTTTGTTGGATCATTTTCTCAACACAAATTTGATTGACAAGGTCAGAGTGTGATTGATGCTCAAATTTTGTTTTTCAAAAAAGTAAATCTAAGACTTAAGGATCCAAAACTGGCAACAGCAGACACTAAAATCATCAGTTAGTATTAAAGGGAGATAATTTTATAAAAACATTAAAATGTATGAAAGTGGTTCATCAGGAAAGATGATTTGTTGAAGAATCGAAACAATGTCCTACCTGGGTTTGGGGAGGGGTGAGGGGTGTGATTTTGTATTATTGAAAAGGAAGTCAAATGTTCAGCATGATGCCCTTTATGAGAGCCTTAGATTGTAGAAGATTTGTAGCATTCAGAAATTTTTTAATTGACTGCTTATCATTGCTATCAATTTTTCTTTGTAGGAAGAAATCGAGTTGTCCACTATAATGTTCAAGTTGTAGGTTTTGATAAAGATCCCAGTCAGGTTCCAGCAGAATGGTAAGTACACAGTGCTCACCTAGTCATGTACCAGCAGTGATAGGCAGCTAATGTGAATTTTGAAAATGAATGTTTGATATCATTATTTCTAGAGGAGAACTGGGTGAAACTTTTTCTAGTTTTAGATGTAAGTCTTGGTTCTTAGTTCTGGGATTTTGAGACTGACGACTTGTATTTGACAACTGAAAATTGTTATCAGAATTTCTTATGGAAATATCAAATTTTGTATAACATTATTATCTGATGATGATCAATAGAAGTAGTATTTCCATTTGAGATCAACAGGAGCTATTATTTAGGATGGAGATTTGGGTATCCTTCCGATCAATCATTCTGCAGCTGAATATGCTTTACTTCTTCCATATTTATTGAAGTATTAAGAGTCTTGTACTTAATCCAGATAGGACTACTGCACATACAGTTGTTCGAGAACTGAAGTTATTATGTAAGATTTGTTGTACTAGTCAAGTTTCACTGTACACACATTTCTGTTTACAGGCACAGATGGCTTCACTACACCACAGATAACCCACCCAACAAGGTTCCTCCAAAAGAAAGGGCATGGTTTGCTGAACACACAGAAAACATGACAGGTACCAGTGGTGAATATGTACCTTACAGTACAGCCAAGCCCAAGATTCAAAGCTGGGTACCTCCGAAAGCATAGCAGCTTGAATGTGTGAATAGACAAATGTGTGTTTCTGTGAAATTTATATAAATACAATTGTAAGGAATTGTTCATTTGTGTTATAATTTGTTAGTGTTATTAGCTAACCATACTTGCTAAAAGGGCAATTAAGTTTGTACCATTATGCAGTGTCCCTCTTCCTTCTGTTAGGCTGGCATCAAATTTTTTAGCTCATTTGGCTTAATGGGGTAAAATTTGTTAAAACATTTATTAAATTTTTGATAGATTCTTCTCATGAAGTTAAAGTCCAAAAAGCATGATATCTGGTTGGTATGTTCCCAGGATGAAGCTTGACATAGTTTGTGAAAAGAAATGACCTTGACCTATTTTCAAGGTCACATTTAAATGACTTATCATGAACTAAAAAGTCCTAGAGGCATGATATTTGGGATATACCAAGTGAATGATGCAGGCCCATTGGGCATCTTGTCTTGTAAACAGCTTTCTCTCTGTAGCAAAGAGTGCTGAACTTAAGATATTATGCTTCAATAAATGACTTTCAAGTTTGTTAAAATGAATGATTTTGACCCTTATTGGAGATCAAGTGTGTCCAATGCATTGAAATGTTTAAATAACTTCTCAATAACCTTCAGTCAAAGGTCATGATATTGGCCCATTAGTATTCAGGAATGAAGAGTTGTCAAGTTCAATTGAAAAATCTTCTCCAAAATTCTTAGGGTGCCAAGGTATTAAAATTTGTCATTATCTTCATCATTAAATACAGAGATGAAGGGCTATTAGTTTTATTCAAAGGAATTTCTTTAATCCATTCTCAAGGTCACAGATCAAATGTGTTAATTGACCCCAAACCCAGAGGCATAATAATAATAATAATAATAGACTTCATTTAAAGAGGATAATACATGTTTAGCCAAAGGCTAATCTACCACATGGTCCTCAAGTTAGTAAACTTGACACGATATCACAATCAGAGACTAAAATACATCCAAAATTATAATAGTGAAAGGCATTATAACATCACAGTCAGTATTAATTAAGATTATCACAGATAGCACAAACACATATTTGTGCTAATTTGATTTGTCAATTAATGGCTTTAAGCCGTATATACATATATGCTAACATAGCAAAAAGTAAAAATTACCAGGATATACGTTAATATAGCATAGATTAAAAGAGGAAAATTTGCATTAAAAAGAACAGTTAAGAATTCCAAAAGTAATAAACTAGTTGGTCTCTAAAAGAACTCAAATTTTGAATGTCTTTTAAAAGACTGGGTAGACTATTCCAGTCCTGAGCACCAGATATAAAAAGTTTTTAGTAAAATGTAGTTCTGTGCTTAGGAATAATAACAATTTTTGCCACGGAGAACCTGGTACTTTGATATTGTGGCTTAAGTAATCTGGCACAAATCCATGAATACATTTGTAAAACATACGTATTCTCTTGAATTTAAAATATTTTTCAATTGGAAGCCATTTTAAAACAGAAAACATATCAGGAAGTTGTATCATATGACACATCAAGTATAACTCTTACTGCCTGTTTCTGGGCTTTATATAATCCACCCATATAATTTGCATCACATCCAGACCATACAGTACAGCAATAAATAAAATGGGGAAAAATACATGAGTTGTAAAACTTCATTCTACCTTGAATGGGAAGATAGGAATGTATACGCCTTAACAAACCTAAGCATTTTCTAATTTTAGACAGACATCCAGTAAAGACGAATATGTAATTGGGAAAGTAAAATGCTTGGATAAACAGATTTAATTTTCTGCAAGTGAATGACCTGGACCCAAAGTCAGCTGTGCCAAATGTATTTAAATCTTAAAAAAAATCTTCTGAAAAAATGATAGACACATGTTGGTACATGTCAATGTACTGGAGCCTTCAAATGATGATGTGAATAAATATCCAACAAAGGGCCAGGACTTCCAAAAAAAAAATGCTTTCATTGCATGTACATAACAGTCATGGCAATAAATTACCAGAAGACACATGACATCATACAAAAGTCATGGCAATAAGTCACCAGATCATGCATGTCAAAAAAGTCGTTATAATAAGTCACCAGAAGACACATGGCCACAAAGTCATTACAATAAGTCACCAGAAGACGCATGGCGACAAAGTCATTACAATAAGTCACCAGAAGACGCATGGCGACAAAGTCATTACAATAAGTCACCAGAAGACACATGGCAACAAAGTCATTACAATAAGTCACCAGAAGACGCATGGCGACAAAGTCATTACAATAAGTCACCAGAAGACGCATGGCGACAAAGTCATTACAATAAGTCACCAGAAGACACATGGCAACAAAGTCATTACAATAAGTCACCAGAAGACACATGGCGACAAAGTCATTACAATAAGTCACCAGAAGACACATGGCAACAAAGTCATTACAATAAGTCACCAGAAGACACATGGCGACAAAGTCATTACAATAAGTCACCAGAAAACGGCATGGCGACAAAGTCATTACAATAAGTCACCAGAAGACACATGGCAACAAAGTCATTACAATAAGTCACCAGAAGACGCATGGCGACAAAGTCATTACAATAAGTCACCAGAAGACGCATGGCGACAAAGTCATTACAATAAGTCACAAAAAGTCTGGGTAGGGTAACCTGAAAAGCCAAGAGTTGTGATAGTGTAGCAAATGAAATGAAGAGATTGAAGTTTGAATGAAGTATCCTGACCAACTGACTAGGTCACAATCTTCAAGCAAACTTAAGTACCCAAGAGACCAGGGGCCATGTTATTTCAACTTATATCCATACTGAAAAGAAAGGAAAGTCTGTTGGGGACAAAACAAAACCGAAAATAAAGTCTTCCCTTCATAAGCTGCAGGAAAGGTAAACGATACAAACCCATTAGGATTATTGTGTTGAAAGAAGATGTTCAGTGAGCATGCCTGACATGTAATTAACACGGTTTGTAACCATACAAAGAACATTTTCTAGTGTAAACAGT
This sequence comes from Ylistrum balloti, assembly GCF_031769215.1. NCBI lineage: Eukaryota > Metazoa > Mollusca > Bivalvia > Pectinida > Pectinidae > Ylistrum > Ylistrum balloti. The sequence goes on along the minus strand of NW_026782902.1, from coordinate 295,853 downwards.
TTATCACTGGTTAAATATCTTGATTCTTCCTCTTCAATTTCACATATCAAGGCTTCTCCATCATTTTCTTGCGACAGATCCAAAAGTGTATTAATCATTCTCAGCCTCCATTGGCTGTCAAGCTTGTCACTATACTGATAATGTGAAATGAAGGGAAGTAAGAAGCTTGTCACTATACTGATAATGTGAAATGAAGGGAAGTAACTCTGGGAGATCAGTGTTGCAGGATAAATACAGGTATTTAGCATCTACCTGTAATAGGACTATCAGACTGTAATATGTCAATTAAATATTGATATATAACACGAGTCATATACAATTTTAATCACATCGTTTACTTTATTGAAAATGTTTTGAATATTCTTTATTGTGCTCAAGTAAACATTTTCCATTGTGTTCCTTGTATCCAAAATGATCTACACCGTACCAATATTCTTTTGGTTTATGGAAGTAAATGACAAGACAACAAAAGACACTATATATCATCATGTAATTTATTTACAATATGTAGAGCAATACTAACTATTGGAAGCATTTTTAATACATATGTATAATATTTGTATAAAAGACAACCTCTGCATTATAGTCATTTCACACACAAAATGTGATAACAACCATACAAAAATATTGTACAAGAAGTTGTAGTTTTAATTTCAAAAGCATATTTTCAAAATAAAAAAATCTTCTGTATGCCAATATGCATTTTTCTGCTTTGCCCTTTTTTCCAATGACCTTGAGGTCATGATCAAGGTGACTTTTACATGATTCAATAATATTTCTAGATATATTGTTTTAAATGAACAGTACACAGAAAATTAACTGAAAATTTACTTCAATCTTTAACCTAAAGTTCCATGAAGCTTACTGCAATGAATTGCACACCTGGGTGATACAGATATATTGTCAATTCCATCAATGTATCTGAACTCCTGAACTCAATTAACAGAGTGGACAAATAAGGAAAGATAGTTCACTGGCAAGATAAACTCAGTGATCACTTCATGATCCAAGGTACTCTGAGAGAAGCCACTGATGAGTGAAATACACAGAAAGTCGTAAACACCTGTTTCTGTTTCTTACAAAATGTCATAATCTAAAAAGCTTTTTCTAGAACCAGGAAGAGATTGATATTTTACATTTATATAAACAGTACAATACCCATTAGTACAAACTTTCTGTTAAATGATTCTATTGTGACATAGTGTCAGTTACATTCACTCCACTTTCACATTCATACCACCTGTATTCACATTTACATAACAAGCATGAAGCTTTAGAAGCAAATACACACAAAGGTATCATGTAAGTATGGCACATCTATATATATAATAGCTGTAATGCGTTTACTAGTCTGTGAATGCCATTAGTCGAAGCAATGAACTAAACTGATAACACATAAATGACTTGCAGATATGGAGTGTGCTTAGAACACGTAGTGATACAGAAGATATCAAACATTCACGAATTCTGAAATATCCATTCCAGTGATTTGTTTTTGTTCTTAAACATTTTTCTAGTATAGATTGTTTGGAGAGGTTTACATATTGAACACTAAGTGTTGGCAATTTTCTTTCTCATTAACTATGAAAATTGATGCAATGTATGATTATTTCACAATATTTACCATTGTATGGCACAGCTAGGACGTATCTTTATCAATGTCACTTGTGTGTTACCAACTAATGAACTATCAACAGAGTAGGAATATTGCAAATAATGTCAGCAAACTGAGAATACGTTCTCTTATAATAAACAAAAATAAGTAAATAAAACAGTAAATATAAGCATTGAACTGCTTCATTGAATTTGCCCTTACCCTGTTAGAATTGATATCATAAGTGAAAGCAGTTCAATGCTTAAGTGTCAGGTTATTTACACTGTTGTATAAACTACCATGGTGAAGACATTTTATGTAACCACTGGAACTTCAAGTCATTAGTTTTATTCTATTTATTCGAATATTTGTGTCATCTGCATACTGAAAAAAAAGCAATTGCTTTTTGTCAAGAAATAATTGACAAAAATGTACAGGATCTTTATTGATCTATAAATAGGATTCTAAATCTAAATAGCAGGAACTGAACATGTTTTCAAATTCAATAGTGTTTAAAAGCTCCAGACTACATGGTACCGTATACTTCCATGCACTTTTTTTCGTGAGTTCCAAATTATGGGTTGAAATAGACTAGGAATATTTTTGAAAATAATTTTGATGAAAGACAACACAAACATAACTCACAAGTATACCATTAAAAATTATAGTATATACATTTAAGGCAAGTCGAATCAGGAATCAAAGTTACAATAATTAAGGAAAGGAGATAACTTCAGTCAATATTACTGAAGGGAAATAACTCAAGGTAGCATATATCCTTAAAATTGGTAACTCTTAACTTATACAGAAAAGAAGGAAATAAACCTAGACGAGAGCCTAGGATATATCCTAAAGCAGACTGTACATGTAAGATGTTCCATAGATGTAAGGTATTCAGGAACACTGACGTTATAATCTCAACAGCTATATTACAGTGAAACAATGACACATTTCATGTAAATAAATTATATATAAATGAACATATATATATAACAAACACACAGGTATTATCTATCAAATAAATTAGAACAAAGATAGAAGCATTCTGTCAGATCAAGTGACATTATCCTGTAACGAGAACACTTTTTACAATAAAACGGTCAACAATATTTCAGTGTAATCTCTCGATGGTAGGACATCAACAACTGTGAGCTAATCTACAATTTTCAAATAAACCCATGACAATGTGATAAACCTGTTTTACAGCACCTACAAGCTTCAGTGTTCTTCACAGTCACAGATGCTTAACATTATGTTTTGAAGAATCATTAAGAATAATAGATAATCAAATTTTTTTGCATTTTCGCTTTTTGGGAAACCAGTACAATGATGGATTTGTTAAAAACAATGATCAATCGCTATTGGGAACACCATTCAAGAACAGCAAATAGCAATTAGCTATGTTTTAGTGCAACACTATCAACCTGAATAAACATAAGATTACTGCTGAAATATATTCATTAACATACAAACTTTGACACATAATTTTTATAATGATTTGAGCTGGTCATGATAATGTCTAATATCAGGTTAATATGATGAAATTGTATTTTAAAGGACAAGAGATCCCAGAGGGATCTTGGCGCCCACCATTTCAGGATCTGTTTTCAGTTCTTAATGAGTTGTTTAAATATTTTTTTTTTTTTTTGTTACAGGTGTTGTAAATGTTCATGAATTGGTCTTCATTGAATGTACTCAATGATGGCACAAGATATTTTTATTAAGCACCTATTAGCAAATATCATTTGAAAAAATCCCAAAGTATTATTAGATAGCAGTCAGTTACAGGTGGATAATGGACATGGTCTTGAATCAATATGATAGAATATCAAAGAAAATATGCTTGTGCTGTATTACTGTCGACATCCAAGATGGCTGCCTATGGGCCAACTTGATTTCAAATCAGTCAAAAAAAGTACAATGCACAACTAGGGACCAAGGGAAACCAATACCTATGAAATATCAGAAGTACCCATCCAGTACTTCCTCAGAAATAGCGGTAACAAGATTTTACTCTTAAAATCCAAGATGGCTGCCTGTCAGCCATCTTGATTTCAGATCAGTCCAAAAAGGTACAATGCACAACTAGGGACCAAGGGGAACCTGCATATGAAATTTCAGACAGATCCATTCAGTACTTTCCCAGAAATAACGGTAACAAAATTTTACTTTCAAACTCCAAGATGGCTGCCTGTCGGCCATCTTTAATTTGAATCAGTCAAAAAAAGGTACAATGCACAACTAGGGACCAAGGGGAACCTGCATATGAAATTTGAGAAAGATCCATCCAGTACCTTCCCAGAAATAGCGGTAACAAGAATTGTTTACGGACGGACGGACGGATGGACGACGGAAGCAGGGCGATTTGAATACCCCACCATCTGATGATGGTGGGCTAAAAATCTGTGAACAACATCCTTAAAATATTACACCTTCCATTTGGTCTTTTGTTGCACAATGAGACACAGTTAATTTGTTTAACAAAAGTCAGACAGCTATCTGCAACACATGTTAAGCAGAAATTGACAAGTTTCCACTAGTTAATACATAAACCACATTGGAAAGAAATATGATCCTTGTCTTCATTTAAAACTCTGTCAATGATTTTAAGAAAAGGACAGTTAATGGATGTCAGAACGAGGTCACTAAGATCTTACACAGCTGACAAAGCTTATATTACTGATTGGATTGCAGCCTTGACCGTGTTCCTGAAATTCTTCGAGATCGATTATCTCCCTTCTTAGCCAATGGTGAATCTGATCTTGGCTGTATTTTACAGAAGTGTTCATGAATCTTTTGAAGACGGGTTTCAACATTTCCCAATAGAGGGCGCTTCAAGGGCTCACCTTCCCAGCATTCCACCATCAGATTCCAACAATCAGCATCAAAAGTTGCAAGCTTCTCTGGACGTAGACCTTCGCAAAAAAATCAAATAACATGATTAAAATAAACAACTTTTGAAGGTTATTTTCAAACTTTGGAGTATAACCTTAGGTTTTGTTACTCTTATGTTACACACCTCACCAGAACACTGATATCGTTTGTGAGACAACTGTTAGAAAAAGGACGAGTCAAGAAGAGAAAAAAACCTGTAATGAACCAACAAACCAACTTAATGTTAATGTATATCTTCCTATTCTGAAAAATTTAATGAAATATTAACAGTATGTGTAGAATCTTACAAGTATATTTATTTCATTAAAACATTTTTTCATCCTTGCCTGACTCTAGCGATCTAAAACTAAAAATGTGAACAAGATTTTTATGATCATTGATGAAATTTTATATTTTCAAATCCTGTAGAAACTACTACGATGATGTAACTCCTGAAGCCAACTATTGTCTTTATTCCTGTTGTGTAATTCTTCAGGTGTGTCACATCAGTTCATAATCAGTGTAATTCTTCAGGTGTGTCACATCAGTTCATAATCAGTGTAATTCTTCAGGTGTGTCACATCAGTTCATAATCAGTGTAATTCTTCAAGTGTGTCACATCAGTTCATAATCAGTGTAATTCTTCAGGTGTGTCACATCAGTTCATAATTAGTGTATTTCTTTTGCAAAAGTAGGAAATTGATATATATAATTTTCTTTCAAAATGACCAAATAATATTTCAATGAATTAAAATTTCATGATCTGGGTATTAAAGGATACCAGTATTTAATACATGTGTGTCTCATTATTTCATAAATTATATTTTCATGATCACAATATGTACTGCAAAACAGTGAAAAATATCATCCCGGCTAAAACCAATTTTATGTTGTAACTCACCCTTTTTCACTGATGTCCAAAGGTGGTCCTTGTTATCACACTTTTCAAATGCACTGGGAAGCTTGACATGCCCTGCACACACATACCAGAACAGAATACCAAAGGCATACACATCTACACTGTTGTCATAGCGACCAGAGAAGAGTTCCGGTGCCATATGGATGGGCGTGCCTACTATACTGCCGCTCATCATAGCCTCCGGCTTGCAAAATCCCAAATCTGTGATCTTACCACGATTCTCGTTGTCCAGCTGTCAATCAAACAAAATAAATCTATAACTTCAAAACTAAGAATTGAAATGTGATTTTACAATTACTCATCAGGAGAGAAAAATCAGGGATTCAGTATTCTTAGAATAATTATTCTTAACAATTGATTAGTCTATTTAGCCATGGTTCCATAATTGCAAATAAATGAAATGAAATGTTATGAAATCAAAACAGTGAGATGCTTCCCTTTACATTATCTAAACCTTTCGCTGCATTATTGAGTTTTACATCTTAACCGTATTTATCCTCAAATAAGCTCCCTCCACAATGTAAAAGTACCAAGGTATATGTATTAAAAAAAACTGAGGAGGCAGACCCTGACTGTAGGAAAAAGACTCAATCCACAACAGCTTCAGCAACATTTTTGGGATCGATGTTGCTGTATACGATATCCTGATGGTGTTTTAAGAAAATTCCCTCCACAACATCTATACTTACCAATACATTTTTGAGTTTAATGTCCCTGTGTACAAGACCTTGACTGTGTAGGAAGCGAATTCCCTCTACAACATCTATTGACACCTGCAGCCTGTAAAATAAGATCAACAGTTATTATACACAACACACTTTGTCACTGATCTGTTTAAGTTCACTTCTTCCCAAATACTTAAAGACCATCAGAAGCAAGGGGGATAAATCCTTAGGGGACTGGCACACCTTGCCTGTGATTTAAATAGCTGTTCACTGCTTTCAAATTTAAAATATTTAATGAATTTCACACTCGCCTATCTTTAGTCTACTCTGAAGTGAACCCACTGGTATTTTAACACTTATGTCACATAATAGCAGTGTTCTTATTCATTAATAACTTTTTTTACATTAATACTCTACAAAGACATCCACCTTTTTTGATCATCAGTAAGTAATAATTCTGACCTGCTGACCCAGACTAAGTCACCGCTTTTGATCATCAGTAAGTAATAATTCTGACCTGCTGACCCAGACTAAGTCACCGCTTTTGATCATCAGTAAGTAATAATTCTGACCTGCTGACCCTGTCTAGGTCACTGCTTTTGATCATCAGTAAGTAATAATTCTGACCTGCTGACCCTGTCTAGGTCACTGCTTTTGATCATCAGTAAGTAATAATTCTGACCTGCTGACCCTGTCTAGGTCACTGCTTTTGATCATCAGTAAGTAATAATTCTGACCTGCTGACCCAGACTAAGTCACCGCTTTTGATCATCAGCAAGTAATAATTCTGACCTGCTGACCCTGTCTAGGTCACTGCTTTTGATCATCAGTAAGTAATAATTCTGACCTGCTGACCCTGTCTAGGTCACTGCTTTTGATCATCAGTAAGTAATAATTCTGACCTGCTGACCTAGTCAAGGTCACTGCTTTTGATCATCAGTAAGTAATAATTCTGACCTGCTGACCCCGTCTAGGTCACTGCTTTTGATCATCAGTAAGTAATAATTCTGACCTGCTGACCCTGTCTAGGTCACTGCTTTTGATCATCAGTAAGTAATAATTCTGACCTGCTGACCCTGTCTAGGTCACTGCTTTTGATCATCAGTAAGTAATAATTCTGACCTGCTGACCCTGTCTAGGTCACTGCTTTTGATCATCAGTAAGTAATAATTCTGACCTGCTGACCCAGTCAAGGTCACTGCTTTTGATCATCAGTAAGTAATAATTCTGACCTGCTGACCCCGTCTAGGTCACTGCTTTTGATCATCAGTAAGTAATAATTCTGACCTGCTGACCCAACCAAGGTCACCGCTTTTGATCATCAGTAAGTAATAATTCTGACCTGCTGACCCAGACTAAGTCACTGCTTTTGATCATCAGTAAGTAATAATTCTGACCTGCTGACCCAGTCAAGGTCACTGCTTTTGATCATCAGTAAGTAATAATTCTGACCTGCTGACCCAGACTAAGTCACTGCTTTTGATCATCAGTAAGTAATAATTCTGACCTGCTGACCCAGACTAAGTCACTGCTTTTGATCATCAGTAAGTCATAATTCTGACCTGCTGACCCAGTCAAGGTCACTGCTTTTGATCATCAGTAAGTAATAATTCTGACCTGCTGACCCAATCAAGGTCACCGCTTTTGATCATCAGTAAGTAATAATTCTGACCTGCTGACCCAGTCTAGGCCTTGTTTGATAGCTGCATATAGATCCCGCTGAAGTCGGTCCATGATGAGGAGAACGGCAGGACTGGTTCCCCCGCCATACATGTAGTCTATTACGGATCCCCTCAGTACCACAATTCGTTCATGTGGTGGAATGTTCCTGTTGATATAATCATTTTACATCCATTTCTAATGGAACTATTTTTTTTTTCAAAATTTCAACAATGATTTAATATCCATTTTTAAGACTTGTTTTTTCCCCCTCAAATGATGAAATGGTAAAGTTAAAAGAAAATTCCTGTTATTGAATTAACAAGAGATCCCAGTGGGATCTTGGCGCCCGCCATCTGAAGATCTGTTTTCAGTTCTTGAAGATTTGTTTATTTTTTGTTGTTTTTTTTGTTGCAGGTGTTGTAAATGTTCATGAACTGGTCTTCATTGAATGTACTCAATGATGGCACAAGATATTTTTATAGGGATATAGTGATAAAATGAACACCCTTTATTAAGTTGTATACTTATTCAATTCAAAATGGATGATGATGATGATGATGATGATGATGATGATGATGATGATGATGATGATGATGATGATGATGATGATGATGATGATGATGATGAAATGATGCACATGTACAAGAGCGCGACAAGTATAATAAAAGTTCAAAGTTTTTTAAAACTATTTTTTTTTTTTGTTTTTTGAATTTTAAAGTTTATTTTATTACATTAATGTTTTTGTAACACCAACACTTAAATATTAGGAATTGTTGACATTTTTAATTCTTCTGTTACTTCTCATGTGTCAACCCATATGTCATTAACTCAATTCATTGCATGGTTTAGTATACATACCCTAAACAGCGTATTTATCAATGTTTACTTAATTTAGAAAATCTGAAACTTGAGAATGACTGATCATGTAGGTACGAAATAGCCATAAAACAATTACTTGCTGTTCAAATCCAAGATGGAGAGCTATAGGCCATTTCGTTCTTCAGATCATTTTAAATATGGGACAATGCTTAACTAGGTACCAAGAGGAAGCTAAACATGAAATTTGAGAAGGATCCTGTCACAGTGATAACAAACTACTGTATTACTGTCGACATCCAAGATTGCTGCCTGTGGGCCACCTTAATTTCAAATCAGTCCAAAAAAGGTACAATGCTCAATTAGGGACCAAGGGGAACCTGCATATGAAATTTGAGAAAGATCCATCAAGTATTTTCCCAGAAATAGCCCTAACAAACTTTTACTTTCAAAATCAAAGATGGTCGTCTATGGGCTATCTTGAATTCGAATCAGTCCAAAAAAGGTACAATGCACAACTAGGGACCAAAGGGGAAGCTTCATATGAAATTTGAGAAAGATCCATTCAGTACTTTCCAAGAAATAGCGGTAACAAACTTTTACTTCAAAAATCCAAGTTTGCTGACAAGCGGCCATGTTGATTTCAAATCAGTCCAAAAAAGGTACAATGCACATCTAGGGACCAAGGGGAAACTGCATATGAAATTTTAGAAAGATCCATCAAGTACTTTCCCAGAAAAAGCAGTAATAAACTTTTACTCTCAAACTCCCAGGCGGCCATCTTGAATTCAAATCAGTCCAAAAAAGGTACAATGCACAACTAGGGACCAAGGGGAACCTGCATATGAAATTTGAGAAAGATCAATCCAGTACTTTTCCAGAAATAGTGGCAACAAGAATTGTTTACGGACGGCAGGACGGATGGACCACGGATGCAGGGCGATTTGAATAGCCCACCATCTGATGATGGTAGGCTAAAAAGTATTATTAACACTTGTTTTCGATTAAATAAATGTTCCAATTTTTCATTCATAAAAACAGTATATTCATAATTGAATTCAATTGTTTTAGCGAGAATAAAATTTTATGGTTCTTCAAAAATAACAATTTTCCTTGGCACTTTATTTCATTGATAAACCTTCATAACAAAATCTAGTAGTTCTATAATCCTTGTCAACTTTTTATGTTTATCATCTTGTGAACATATAAATCCTGAGTAGCTATGCTATCAATGAAAATGAAAATAAAAAATTGAGAATTCTGCAGTATGATTTGAAACTCTTAGTCTCTGATACTGGATGATAAACATCATTTATTAAATACAAACCAATGGAATCAATCCATGCAAACTTACTTTGTGTAGTAAAACTCTAAAGCTAGGTCATTCCAGTGTTTGTCATCAGGAGGTACAACAGACTTGATGGCGCAGGGAGAAAAGCCACTCCAGGAGTCACAGGAGTACACCACACCGTACTGACCTCGACCAATCTCTCGACTCATCTGAGGTGTACCTGTTGTAACCAACAAAATTAAATTAGCTAAAAGTCAAAATTCAAACAGGAATATTGTACTTCTCTATCCACTGTGTGATATCAAATTGATATGACGTATTGTACTGTGTGTATTATATAATAACTGTAACAGATACAGAAACAGTGTGTATTATATAATAACTGTAACCATCAGATACAGAAACAATGTGTATTATATAATAACTGTAACAGATACAGAAACAATGTGTATTATATAATAACTGTAACAGATACAGAAACAATGTGTATTATATAATAACTGTAACAGATAACAGATATAGAAACAGTGTGTATTATATAATAACTGTAACAGATACAGAAACAGTGTGTATTATATAATAACTGTAACAGATAGAGAAACAGTGTGTATTATATAATAACTGTAACAGATACAGAAACAATGTGTATTATATAATAACTGTAACAGATACAGAAACAGTGTGTATTATATAATAACTGTAACAGATACAGAAACAGTGTGTATTATATAATAACTGTAACAGATACAGAAACAGTGTGTATTATATAATAACTGTAACAGAAACAATGATACAGAAACAGTGTGTATTATATAATAACTGTAACAGATACAGAAACAGTGTGTATTATATAATAACTGTAACAGATACAGAAACAATGTGTATTATATAATAACTGTAACAGATACAGAAACAATGTGTATTATATAATAACTGTAACAGATACAGAAACAATGTGTATTATATAATAACTGTAACAGATACAGAAACAGTGTGTATTATATAATAACTGTAACAGATACAGAAACAATGTGTATTATATAATAACTGTAACAGTTAGAGAAACAATGTGTATTATATAATAACTGTAACAGATACAGAAACAATGTGTATTATATAATAACTGTAACAGATACAGAAACAATGTGTATTATATAATAACTGTAACAGATACAGAAACAATGTGTATTATATAATAACTGTAACAGATACAGAAACAGTGTGTATTATATAATAACTGTAACAGATACAGAAACAATGTGTATTATATAATAACTGTAACAGATACAGAAACAATGTGTATTATATAATAACTGTAACAGATACAGAAACAATGTGTATTATATAATAACTGTAACAGATACAGAAACAATGTGTATTATATAATAACTGTAACAGATACAGAAACAATGTGTATATATAATAACTGTAGATACAGAAACAATGTGTATTATATAATAACTGTAACAGATACAGAAACAATGTGTATTATATAATAACTGTAACAATGTGTATTATATAATAACTGATACAGAAACAGTGTGTATTATATAATAACTGTAACAGATACAGAAACAATGTGTATTATATAATAACTGTAACAGATACAGAAACAGAATATAATGTGTATTATATAATAACTGTAACAGATACAGAAACAATGTGTATTATATAATAACTGTAACAGATACAGAAACAATGTGTATTATATAATAACTGTAACAGATACAGAAACAATGTGTATTATATAATAACTGTAACGGATACAGAAACAATGTGTATTATATAATAACTGTAACAGATACAGAAACAATGTGTATTATATAATAACTGTAACAGATACAGAAACAATGTGTATTATATAATAACTGTAACAGAAACAATGTGTATTATATAATAACTGTAACAGATACAGAAACAATGTGTATTATATAATAACTGTAACAGATACAGAAACAATGTGTATTATATAATAACTGTAACAGATACAGAAACAATGTGTATTATATAATAACTGTAACAGATACAGAAACAATGTGTATTATATAATAACTGTAACAGATACAGAAACAATGTGTATTATATAATAACTGTAACAGATACAGAAACAATGTGTATTATATAATAACTGTAACAGATACAGAAACAATGTGTATTATATAATAACTGTAACAGATACAGAAACAATGTGTATTATATAATAACTGTAACAGATACAGAAAACAATGTGTATTATATAATAACTGTAACAGATACAGAAACAATGTGTATTATATAATAACTGTAACAGATAAGAAACAATGTGTATTATATAATAACTGTAACAGATACAGAAACAATGTGTATTATATAATAACTGTAACAGATACAGAAACAATGTGTATTATATAATAACTGTAACAGATACAGAAACAATTATATAATAACTGTAACAGATACAGAAACAATGTGTATTATATAATAACTGTAACAGATACAGAAACAATGTGTATTATATAATAACTGTAACAGATACAGAAACAATGTGTATTATATAATAACTGTAACAGATACAGAAACAGTGTGTATTATATAATAACTGTACAATGTGTATTATATAATAACTGTAACAGATACAGAAACAATGTGTATTATATAATAACTGTAACAGATACAGAAACAATGTGTATTATATAATAACTGTAACAGATACAGAAACAATGTGTATTATATAATAACTGTAACAGATACAGAAACAGTGTATTATATAATAACTGTAACAGATACAGAAACAATGTGTATTATATAATAACTGTAACAGATACAGAAACAATGTGTATTATATAATAACTGTAACAGATACAGAAACAATGTGTATTATATAATAACTGTAACAGATACAGAAACAATGTGTATTATATAATAACTGTAACAGATACAGAAACAATGTGTATTATATAATAACTGTAACAGAAACAGATTATATAATAACTGTAACAGATACAGAAACAATGTGTATTATATAATAACTTATATAATAACTGTAACAGATACAGAAACAATGTGTATTATATAATAACTGTAACAGATACAGAAACAATGTGTATTATATAATAACTGTAACAGATACAGAAACAATGTGTATTATATAATAACTGTAACAGATACAGAAACAATGTGTATTATATAATAACTGTAACAGATACAGAAACAATGTGTATTATATAATAACTGTAACACAGAAACAATGTGTATTATATAATAACTGTAACAGATACAGAAACAGTGTGTATTATATAATAACTGTAACAGATACAGAAACAATGTGTATTATATAATAACTGTAACAGATACAGAAACAATGTGTATTATATAATAACTGTAACAGATACAGAAACAATGTGTATTATATAATAACTGTAACAGATACAGAAACAATGTGTATTATATAATAACTGTAACAGATACAGAAACAATGTGTATTATATAATAACTGTAACAGATACAGAAACAATGTGTATTATATAATAACATGTGTATTATATAACTGTATTATATAATAACAATGTGTATTATATAATAACTGTAACAGATACAGAAACAATGTGTATTATATAATAACTGTAACAGATACAGAAACAATGTGTATTATATAATAACTGTAACAGATACAGAAACAATGTGTATTATATAATAACTGTAACAGATACAGAAACAATGTGTATTATATAATAACTGTAACAGATACAGAAACAATGTGTATTATATAATAACTGTAACAGATACAGAAACAATGTGTATTATATAATAACTGTAACAGATACAGAAACAATGTGTATTATATAATAACTGTAACAGATACAGAAACAATGTGTATTATATAATAACTGTAACAGATACAGAAACAATGTGTATTATATAATAACTGTAACAGATACAGAAACAATGTGTATTATATAATAACTGTAACAGATACAGAAACAATGTGTATTATATAATAACTGTAGATACAGAAACAATGTGTATTATATAATAACTGTAACAGATACAGAAACAATGTGTATTATATAATAACTGTAACAGATACAGAAACAATGTGTATTATATAATAACTGTAACAGATACAGAAACAATGTGTGTATTATATAATAACTGTAACAGATACAGAAACAATGTGTATTATATAATAACTGTAACAGATACAGAAACAATGTGTATTATATAATAACTGTAACAGATACAGAAACAATGTGTATTATATAATAACTGTAACAGATACAGAAACAATGTGTATTATATAATAACTGTAACAGATACAGAAACAATGTGTATTATATAATAACTGTAACAGATACAGAAACAATGTGTATTATATAATAACTGTAACAGATACAGAAACAATGTGTATTATATAATAACTGTAACAGATACAGAAACAATGTGTATTATATAATAACTGTAACAGATACAGAAACAGTGTATTATATAATAACTGTAACAGATGAAACAATGTGTATTATATAATAACTGTAACAGATACAGAAACAATGTGTATTATATAATAACTGTAACAGATACAGAAACAATGTGTATTATATAATAACTGTAACAGATACAGAAACAATGTGTATTATATAATAACTGTAACAGATACAGAAACAATGTGTATTATATAATAACTGTAACATAATAACTGTATACAGAAACAATGTGTATTATATAATAACTGTAACAGATACAGAAACAATGTGTATTATATAATAACTGTAACAGATACAGATTATATAATAACTGTAACAGATACAGAAACAATGTGTATTATATAATAACTGTAACAGATACAGAAACAATGTGTATTATATAATAACTGTAACAGATACAGAAACAATGTGTATTATATAATAACTGTAAGATACAGAAACAATGTGTTATTTCATAATGAAGTTTAAAGATGACATTAGATTTCTGTTAGGATGTATTTTAACAGTCTATGAACCTCATAATATACAACAAAACAATCCAACTATTGTTGCCATGGAAAATGAGAGCTCGAACATTTGCCATAGGGAGTAGCAACAGCCAAACAAGAGGCCCAAGGGGCCTTAAAGGTCACCTGAGGAATATATGTCAATAAGCTGGGGATTTTAAAATGTTGCAAAAATGTAACAACATTTGTGCAGGACCAAGTGTAAAACATCTGTACCAAGTTTGGAAATGACCCACCCAATGGTTCTTAGCCAAACAGAGGCCAGGGTGGCCATTTTGGATTTTGAATCGCCCCAAAAAGTTAAAACACTGGCCAGGACCTTGTGTAGAACATTCGTATTAAGTTTCCCCTTTTCCCCCCTCCTCGGGCCCCTATTGGGGCCACGCCCTTTTTCTTCGCCAACTTGAAGCGGCTTCCCATGGGGATGCTCTGTGCCAAGTTTGGTCAAAATCCATCCACTGGTTCTTGAGAAGTAGTCATTTAATGAAGGTTTTTACATATGGCCCATTTTACACCCCTTATGGGCCCCAAAGGGGACATTATTACTTTTTCAACATAATTTCATATGTCCTTCACTAAGGGATGCTGTCTACCAAATTTGGTTGAAATCAGTCAAAGTTGAATTTTTGACCTCTTTGAGCGCCCCCTAGTGGGGCCGTTTTTGACCTGATTTTTTTCCTTCGCAAACTTTGTAGACCTTGCTATAAGGACCCTAAATATCAAATATGAATTTAATCTGACTGTTGGTTCATGAGAAGATTTTTAAAGATTTACCTAATTTTACACCCTTTTTCCCCTTCCTGCGGCCCCTATTAGGGCCACACCCTTTTTCTTCGCAAACTTGAAGTGGCTTCCCATAGGGATGCTTTGTGCCAAGTTTGGTCAAAATCCATTCAGTGGTTCTTGAGAAGAAGTCGAATATGTGAAAAGTTTACGACGCACGACACACGTCGCACAACGCACGACGACAGACAAATCATGATGGCAATAGGTCACCATGAGCCTTCGGCTCAGGCGACCTAAAAACTCTGACCATAATTACCATGGAGAATAACATCCTTGAGTGAAGTGCTCTCCAGGGCAACCTTTGCCACACGGGGGGCATGAACCTTTCGCAGTTTGAGGCGCTCATCCTCAATCTTGTCCAACCTCCCAGAGTGTTTCTGCTCTAACTGCCGAAGTGCAATTGCAAAGGCATCATGTGATTTGTTCAATCTCTCTTTGATCTGCGATGAGATACTCTTAGCCAACCTAAAATTGAAAATTGTGTTACTACACAAACGACCATCCTTCAATTTTACATATAAAACAAGAGATCCCAGAGGGATCTTGGCGCCCACCATTTCAGGATCTGTTTTCAGTTCTTGAAGATTTGTTTATTTTTTTTTTGTGTGTTGCAGGTGTTGTAAATGTTCATGAACTGGTCTTCATTGAATGTACTCAATGATGGCACAAGATATTTTTACTAAGCACCTATTAGCAAATATCATTTGAAAAAGATCCCAAAGTATTATTAGATAGCAGTCAGTTACAGGTGGATAATGGACAATATGCTTGTGCTGTATTACTGTCGACATCCAAGATGGCTGCCTGTGGGCCACCTTGATTTCAAATCAGTCCAAAAAAGGTACAATGCACAACTAGGGACCAAGGGAAACCAATATCTATGAAATATCAGAAGGATCCATCCAGTACTTTCCAAGAAATAGCAGTAACAAACGTTTACATCCAAAATCCAAGATGGCCACCTGTTGGCCATCTTGAATTCGAATCATTCCAAAAAAGGTACAATGCACAACTAGGGACTAAGGGGAAACTGCATATGAAATTTGAGAAAGATCCATCCAGTACTTTCCAAGAAATAGCAGTAACAAACTTTTACTTCCAAAATCCAAGATGGCCACCTGTTGGCCATCTTGAATTCGAATCAGTCCAAAAAAGGTACAATACACAACTAGGGACGAAGGGGAAACTGCATATGAAATTTGAGAAAGATCCATCCAGTACTTTTCCAGAAATAGCGGTAACAAACTTTTACTTCAAAAATCCAAGATGGCCACCTGTCGGCCATCTTGAATGCGAATCTGTTCAAAAAAGGTACAATGCACAACTAGGGACCAAGTGGAACCTGTATATGAAATTTGAGAAAGATCCATCTAGTACTTTTCCAGAAATAGCGGTAACAAGAATTGTTTACGGACGGACGGACGGACGGACCACGGACCACGGACGCAGGGCGATTTGAATAACCAAGTTCAGTACAGTTCTATTCAAATAGATGGTTGGCTAAAAAAACAAGATGAATACAAACTGTACTGAACTTGATAAAGCAGAATATTATGATATAAAACAAACCCACAAAATAAAACCCAAACTTGATATGTTGTATATCATAGGTTTTTGTTTCTTTTAGAGTAATATGTCTTGATTATTGCAAAATGCTGTAGTACCTGGCTTCACTGAGATTGGCAAGAATGTCTGCTGCAGCCTTCTTCTTCCATTCCAGGTCAATTCGTGGTGGAGTACTCCATGGCATGGCCTTGACCAACTGTCAGGGGAGACAACTCACAATCAGCGAGCCAAAAAAATTGATGACAGTAACTTCTACAACAGTTATTCTGCTAAAGATGAAGTATCTTCTGCTAAAATTCTTAATTGCAGTCAAACAAAATGACAATGATCCTGAAAAGAGATCTCTACTGCCTTTATATTACATAATGTACCTACACTATTACTAGTCCTTATAAAGTTCTTCTACATCATTTGACTACAAGGAAAGACTAAGTACAGCCTTACAAGCATCTACTGGTATTACTTATGCCTCTATACATTGTATTAACAAAGGAACAGTTGTTGTGTTTAAATGACCATAAACACAGTTGGCAATAAAGCCCACTGTATTTGTCTGTAGCAAAATGCATTCATAACACCATAAACACAATAAAAATACTGTTTAATCACTATATATCAGATTATGATTTAATCAACAAAATGACGAGAGCTACTTTACCTGTTTCATGCGCTCCAGTATGACTCGGAGGAACGAAGAACTTGACTGGAGACTGATCTCCACTTGGTAGGCAGCATTCAGGATCTGAAATAACAATTGATGAAGTCTATAAAAACCATCTGTTTTTTCCAAAATCAAATATAAAAAATATCAGAGGAAGATCAATACTAGATCTGATCAGGTATTGTTAGATTGTGGTAAAACAGGGACCTTCGTAATTTTTCTAAATAATGAAAATCAGAAGTTCACCCAGGGGTGGCTCTCATGTCTCTATCCATGTGTAAACAGCCAAAATAGTATTGTACCATCAAAGACAATTTTGAAGACAAATTTATAGAATGTGACATTTATCCATGTCTTGTGCATCATTAACCAATGTCTTGTCCGTCATTAACCAATGTCTTGTGTGTCATTTACCCATGTCTGGTGTGTCATTTATCAATGTCTTGTGTGTCATTTACCCATGTCTGGTGTGTCATTTATCAATGTCTTGTCCATCATTAACCAATGTCTGGTGTGTCATTTATCAATGTCTTGTGTGTCATTTATCCATGTCTGGTGTGTCATTTACCCATGTCTTTTGTGTCATATACCCATGTCTGGTGTGTCATATACCCATGTCTGGTGTGTCATTTATCCATGTCTGGTGTGTCATTTACCCGTGTCTTGTGTGTCATTTATCCATGTCTGGTGTGTCATTTATCCATGTCTGGTGTGTCATATACCAATGTCTGGTGTGTCATTTATCCATGTCTTGTGTGTCATTTACCCATGTCTGGTGTGTCATTTATCCATGTCTGGTGTGTCATATACCCATGTCTGGTGTGTCATTTATCCATGTCTGGTGTGTCATATACCAATGTCTGGTGTGTCATTTATCCATGTCTTGTGTGTCATTTACCCATGTCTGGTGTGTCATTTATCCATGTCTGGTGTGTCATATACCCATGTCTGGTGTGTCATTTATCCATGTCTGGTGTGTCATATACCCATGTCCTTTCACACTTCAACATTTACTGATGAACACCTTAACATGATAATTAACTAGATGTTATGAGGAGGGTAAATATGTATATATGCCCCCCTCCCCCCCACTCTCCCCCTCCAAATAAAATTTTTAAGCCCCTTATATATGAGTTTTGCAGACTCTCACCTGTTTGAGTGCCTCACTAGTGGATTTGCTGCTTGTACTTGGAGAGTGATCAGCATCAAACCTTTCAAGACTTTCCAGACATCGACTTAAGGTTCCTGTAAAAATTGTCATAATAATTCACAGACATCGACTTAAGGTTCCTACAACAAAAGGCCCAATGGACCTGCATCACTCACCATGTGTTCAATGTTCATCAAAGACATGATCACAACTTTGGCATTTAAAGTAAGCACATCCAATCTAATTTAACACTCAGTTCTAAACACTGGCAGTTATAACCTGGATTAAATATGTCCACACTCCTTTTTTTTCTTTTTCTTTTTTTCTCTCAATTAAGATATTGTTTAAATGTATTTTTTTAATAATTTCTACCCCCTTTAAGGACTTTGTTGGGCTTTATCCTAGATACATAACAGCCAAATACCATGCTTCTTCACCTTTTGGTTATCAGAAGAAGTCAGTTAAAGTTTTTAAGAAATTTGACATATGTGGCCTTGAGTATGGCTTAATCTTTGCTAAGCTTTGTTGTGAGTCATCCTATTCAACTGGCCTTGAGTATGGCTTAATCTTTGCTAAGCTTTGTTGTGAGTCATCCTATTCAACTGGCCTTGAGTATGGCTTAATCTTTGCTAAGCTTTGTTGTGAGTCATCCTATTCAACTGGCCTTGAGTATGGCTTAATCTTTGCTAAGCTTTGTTGTGAGTCATCCTATTCAACTGGCCTTGAGTATGGCTTAATCTTTGCTAAGCTTTGTTGTGAGTCATCCTATTCAACTGGCCTTGAGTATGGCTTAATCTTTGCTAAGCTTTGTTGTGAGTCATCCTATTCAACTGGCCTTGAGTATGGCTTAATCTAGTCATCCTATTCAACTGGCCTTGAGTATGGCTTAATCTTTGCTAAGCTTTGTTGTGAGTCATCCTATTCAACTGGCCTTGAGTATGGCTTAATCTTTGCTAAGCTTTGTTGTGAGTCATCCTATTAAACTATCAGTCAAATATCAAGCCTCAAAGCTTTCTGTTAGTCAGAAGTTGTTAAATAGAAAATTTGATGCTTCACCATTTGGGCCAGATGTGCTAACAAGAGATCCCAGATGGACCTTGGCGGCCACCATTGTTTGATCTTTATATGCTCTTTGAAAGTTTTTCCCTTCTTTACTCTTTTCTGGTTTTGCTCTTCATGATAAGACATTTGAACATTTCTTTGTAGTAATAGCTATGCCAAATCCAAAATGGCCACCTGGAAGCCATTTTGTTTCTTCTGATCAGTCCCAAACTCAAACAGGCACAACTAGGGACCTAAAGGAACCTATACATGAAATCTGAGAAAGATCTATAAAGTAGTTCTCAAGAAATAGTGATAACAAACTTTCGAAAAGTCAACATCCATGATGGTCACTTGTGGTCCCTTTTGTTTTCTGATCACTACCAAAATTAAATACCGGTAGGTACAACTTGGGATCAAGAAAAGCATACATATAAAATTTGAGGAAGATCAATCCAGCACTTTTCAAAAAATAGCGATAACAAACTTTCAAAGACAAAATCCAAGATGGCCACCAGTTGGCTATTTTGTTTTTCTGATCAGTGCCAATATAACATGGGCACAACTAGAGACCAAGGGAAACCTACACATGAAATTTGAGAGAGATCCATCTCTTACTTTTCAAGAAATAGCAATAACAAACTTCACTGAAAAAATCCAAGATGGCAGCCTGTTAGCCTTTTATTTTTTGTTTTTAGTCCCAAAATCAAATGGCACAACTAGTGACCAAGGGGAACCTACATATACAATTTGAGAATGATCCATCCAGCACCTCTCCAGAAATAGTTATAACAAAAATTGTTAAGAGACAGACAGATGCCAGGACGGACGACCGGACCACGGACCATGGATATAATTCACAGGGTGGTGTCAACAGCTATTGACTCAAGGTTGCTACAAAAATATCATATAATTCACAAGGTGTTGGCAACAAATTTGGACTCCCTTCTTTCTGAACATCAGTGGATATGGTTGGGATTTTGAGGATAAATACAGTACACGTAAATAGGATATAAACAACCAGCAATATTTATCCTACTAACTTATAATCTCATAAAGTTTAAAAAATGTATTCCCCAGGACGGAATGTGAGACCCATTTTAGTAATTAAAATTCCTGATGATGCTTCCATCCATACAGAGTATTTTTTTTTTTTTTATGATTTTTTATTTTTTGAAGATTTTCAACAATACATGAAACATAACACATCAAACATTCCACTCACACATGGCCATTTTCACTTAGGTACAAAGGAATGTAAATAGAGTAAAAAATGAAAGCCTGACATTAAGATTGATACTAAAGTAAGTGCTATGTTATAGTGTACCGTTTTTAGAGAAAAGGGAAAAATGAGCATAGTAGCAGTAAGAGAGATGAAGGGGAGGGAGGGAGGGGATGAGTATGGTGCAGGTAGGATCTGACAGGGGCTTTATTATCTTATTTCATTTTTGATACATTCAGCTAACAAAGTTAAAATAGAAAATAATCCAAAAATGATTTAAAATTTCACTACATAGTCTGAAGTAGTCTTTTCCATTTTCTCCATTCCATAGCTGTTAGTATCTTAATTTCTTCCATGATATTTGTTCATAAACAAGAAGTGAAAATAAGGCACCTTGCCAGTCCTGTAACACCTAGAAATAAGGGGGTAAAAGTGAAGAGGGTAATTTGATACTACCATACCTAGGTGTTGAGATGAATTTTGAAATATAAGTCAATTTGACCCCTTTTAGCCCCAACCATCAGCTCCTTTGGGGTCAGTCAGGATCGATATGGGTATACCATCAAGCCATCATCATTCATTTATAATTTCATAGTTTGAAATATTTCTAATGGAAATTAAACAAATTATGCTAAAAAATCTATTTTTCTAATATAAAATATAGTAAACTTTAACCCCTCTCCACAGGGAAATGTGTGACCCTGGGGCCATGAAATTCATAATTTTGGTAAAGCAACTTAAGATGCTTCCACTCAAGAATAGTATCTGAGTCTACTATATCTGGGTGTGGAGAAGAACATTATGGAAATTTAAAGTCACTTTGACCCCTTATGGCACCCTCCCTCTGACCCCTGTGGGGTGGAGACTGTATAATTCACAAATTTGATTCATCTTAGGCCTGAGATGATTTCTGCAAAATTTAATTGAAATTGGATCAGGGGTTTTTGAGAAGAAAATGAAAATGTTTAATTGTTTATGGATGGATGCCGCTGGATGAAGGTGATCACAAAAGTTCACCAGAAGACTTTGTCTGAGGTGATCTGGGGCCAGGGGCTCAACTTTTTGTGTCAAAAAATAGGAATGTTAAGGATGAGAGGATTGACTAGTGTAACTTCTGTATTTCTGACCCGAAACAGGAGTGACTGGGTCAACTTTGCTGTGAAGATATCTATTTGCCTGAATAATTATGTGATAAAAAGGATCCTGTGTCTGTGATACAAGTCAACTAACCCATTTACTACAAATGCTAAAATGTGATTAATTCAAATAAGTCTGATGTTTACATTCAGCCTAAAGAGAGGACCTCTGAATGTTTACATTCAGCCTAAAGAGAGGACCTCTGAATGTTTACATTCAGCCTAAAGAGAGGACCTCTGAATGTTTACATTCAGCCTAAAGAGAGGACCTCTGAATGTTTACATTCAGCCTAAAGAGAGGACCTCTGAATGTTTACATTCAGCCTAAAGAGAGGACCTCTGAATGTTTAAATTCAGCCTAAAGAGAGGACCTCTGAATGTTTACATTCAGCCTAAAGAGAGGACCTCTGAATGTTTACATTCAGCCTAAAGAGAGGACCTCTGAATGTTTACATTCAGCCTAAAGAGAGGACCTCTGAATGTTTAAATTCAGCCTAAAGAGAGGACCTCTGAATGTTTACATTCAGCCTAAAGAGAGGACCTCTGAATGTTTAAATTCAGCCTAAAGAGAGGACCTCTGAATGTTTACATTCAGCCTAAAGTGAGGACCTCTGAATGTTTAAATTTAGCCTTAAAGAGAGGACCTCTGAATGTTTAAATTCAGCCTAAAGAGAGGACCTCTGAATGTTTACATTCAGCCTAAAGAGAGGACCTCTGAAAGTTTAAATTCAGCCTAAAGAGAGGACCTCTGAATGTTTAAATTCAGCCTAAAGAGAGGACCTCTGAATGTTTACATTCAGCCTAAAGAGAGGACCTCTGAATGTTTACATTCAGCCTAAAGAGAGGACCTCTGAATGTTTAAATTCAGCCTAAAGAGAGGACCTCTGAATGTTTACATTCAGCCTAAAGAGAGGACCTCTGAATGTTTACATTCAGCCTAAAGAGAGGACCTCTGAATGTTTACATTCAGCCTAAAGAGAGGACCTCTGAATGTTTACATTCAGCCTAAAGAGAGGACCTCTGAATGTTTGATACATTGTTGCTATCAGTAGTGAACAGCCTATGATAACAGAGAAACACAATGAGGCAGAATATTAACAAAAAATCAAATCTCTACCTTGTAATGTTAAGTGTAATTTGAGTTTACTTTTAGTAAACAATAAACTTGCTGATCATTTCATTGTAAAGACTTATAGTGTACTGATAGGAGACTTCCTTGATGATTAATAAACTGGTACACCCTACAACATAAACAGTTACAATATGTTACTCACCATACCTACATGATAAAATATATCAAAGCTTGTGTTTTTAAACAATGGCTGCTAGCAAAGTTATGACTCTCCATCTGAATTAAAGTAATGAATTAAAATATTTTTGTTTGAATGGAGTATTCCTATATCTAGTTATCCCAAATTTGGTTTGTGTCACTGACACATGAATTTGACAATGACCTATTACACAGTCCATACTTGAAATTCCCTGAATCTCAATCATCATGATCAAGTCCATTTTAATCTCATATTTTTGCTTACATAATGTAACTGTAAAATCAAATCTTTAAGTGGGACTAAATTTTCGTGGTTTTTATTTTTACAGTTCATGGACATTCCTGGATTAAGAGTACTCAAAATATGTATGAAAATTGATACCCCACAAAATAATTTTACAATACATTAATTAATAAACCCACTTGTATCTATTTGCTGTTAATGTCAAAGCTTTCCTATTGTCCAGTAATAAGCCCACCCACAGACTTTTAAGTCAGAAGCTACACACAGACCCCCTGAGATCCTGTAATAAGCCCACTGTCTGACTTTGAGTTGGGGGTCATGTGCTGATCTATGGAGCTAACTACAAGATAAATATGGTATGTTATTCAGGTCATTAAACAGTTATGTCCATAGATTTAAAACTCACTGATCACATGGCAGCAGATCATAAGACTACTTTATAAAAAATCAGTGCCTTATGTATAACCAAATCAAAATACGTTCTCAATGTTTCATTCCATTACTTGACAAGACTTAATTCATATCATGTACTGATGAAGTCAATGATCTAGAGAATTACATTACACACTCAGATATAGAGGGTAAACAAAGAAACTTGTATCTAGTTATCCCACTGATGTATACCAATACTGTGTGCACATACCTTTTTATTGTGATGAAAGTTTCACAGTCACATTAACATTCATCCTTAAGAGTACAATGTTATACCTTTCAACAGGATTTACTTATTAAACTTTTCTTTGACTGCCAAGTCTGGAATGACCCGGGAATAACCATCTTATTGTGTAGACAAACTTTTAGCTAACCTTACAGGAAATTATTAATATCAATATACATTAGAAAATCCATACATTGGAAAATCCATACAGTGGAAAATCCATACATTGGAAAATCCATACAGTGGAAAATCCATACATTGGAAAATCCATACAGTGGAAAATCCATACAGTGAAAAATCCATACAGTGGAAAATCCATACATTGGAAAATCCATACAGTGGAAAATCCATACAGTGGAAAATCCATACATTGGAAAATCCATACAGTGGAAAATCCATACAGTGAAAAATCCATACATTGGAAATATACAGTTATTGCCTTTGGATGAGGTTGATACCTGGGTTTGTTAACCCAAGACAAGATCATACCATCAGGTGATCCATACAGTCTTAAAGGCCACAATTAAAACTATCGTGTATATCTATAGGTTCAGTAGTATTTACACTTTATTTGTTTTATTGAATATTACATCCCAATTTTTAACACTATTCCAAATTTAAGAATCTATCTATTAAAAACATCACAATTAGTGAAAAACATTTCATGCAATGTAATAAAAGAATAAGCGTGTCATGAATAATAATGAATTCAATGCTTGTCAAATTAGAAGTGGGAGGGAGTAGAAATCTCTACAGCTGACAAAACTCTGAATAAGACTGCAAGTTTGACTGGAATAACTTGTCCACCAAGTCATATTGATTATTGTAAAACAAATATGTGACCCAATACAGAACCTCTGTCCATAGAGGATTTCTGTCTATTGAGAACCTTACTATACAGGATGTCTATTGAGAACCTGTTTATAAAGGATTTCTCTATATTGAGAAGCTTTCTACAAAGGCTTTTATGTGTATTGAGAACCCCTCTATAAAGGCTTTCTGTCTATTGAGAACCTTACTATACAGGATGTCTATTGAGAACCTGTTTATAAAGGATTTCTCTATATTGAGAAGCTTTCTACAAAGACTTTTATGTGTATTGAGAACCCCTCTATAAAGGCTTTCTGTCTATTGAGAACCTTACTATACAGGATGTCTATTGAGAACCTGTTTATAAAGGATTTCTCTATATTGAGAAGCTTTCTACAAAGGCTTTTATGTGTATTGAGAACCCCCCTATAAAGGCTTTCTGTCTATTGAGAACCTTACTATACAGGATGTCTATTGAGAACCTTTTTATAAAGGATTTCTCTATATTGAGAAGCTTTCTACAAAGGCTTTTATGTGTATTGAGAACCTCCCTATAAAGGCTTTCTGTCTATTGAGAACCTGTCTATAAAGGCTTTTATGTCTATTGAGAACTTGTCTATACAGGATTTCTCTATATTGGGAACCTGTCTATAAAGGATTTCTGTCTATTGTGAACCTTACTATACAGGATGTCTATTGAGAACCTGTTTATAAAGGATTTCTCTATATTGAGAAGCTTTCTACAAAGGCTTTTATGTGTATTGAGAACCCCTCTATAAAGGCTTTCTGTCTATTGAGAACCTTACTATACAGGATGTCTATTGAGAACCTTTTTATAAAGGATTTCTCTATATTGAGAAGCTTTCTACAAAGGCTTTTATGTGTATTGAGAACCTCCCTATAAAGGCTTTCTGTCTATTGAGAACCTGTCTATAAAGGCTTTTATGTCTATTGAGAACTTGTCTATACAGGATTTCTCTATATTGGGAACCTGTCTATAAAGGATTTCTGTCTATTGTGAACCTTTCTATAAAGAATTCCTGTCTATTGTGAATATCTGTCTTTAAAGGATTTCTGTCTATTGAGAACTTGTCTATAAAGGCTTTCTGTGTATTGAGAACCTCTCTATGAAGGATTTCTGTCTATTTAAAACTTGTCTATAAAGGCTTTCTGTCTATTGAGAACCTGTCTATAAAGGCTTTCTGTCTATTGAGAACCTTACTATACAGGATGTCTATTGAGAACCTTTTTATAAAGGATTTCTCTATATTGAGAAGCTTTCTTCAAAGGCTTTTATGTGTACTGAGAACCTCTCTATAAAGGCTTTCTATCTATTGAGAACCTGTCTATAAAGGCTTTTATGTCTATTGAGAACTTGTCTATACAGGATTTCTGTGTATTGAGAACCTCTCTATAAAGGATTTCTGTTTATTGAGAATCTGTCTATAAAGGCTTTTATGTCTATTGAGAACTTGTCTATACAGGATTTCTCTATATTGGGAACCTGTCTATAAAGGATTTGTCTATTGTGAACCTTTCTATAAAGAATTCCTGTCTATTGTGAATATCTGTCTTTAAAGGATTTCTGTCTATTGAGAACTTGTCTATAAAGGCTTTCTGTGTATTGAGAACCTCTCTATAAAGGATTTCTGTCTATTGAGAACTTGTCTATAAAGGCTTTCTGTCTATTGAGAACCTGTCTATAAAGGCTTTTATGTCTATTGAGAACTTGTCTATACGGGATTTCTCTATATTGGGAACCTGTCTATGAAGGATTTCTGTCTATTGAGAACTTGTCTGTGGAAGATGTTTGTTATGAAGCTGAACGCTTGATCTCTGGCTATTGGGAACAGCAGTCTATGAAAGGTCTCTCTGATCAGTGTTATGGAACAAAAGTTTTGCATCGCCAGTTTTACTATAGAATATCTACATAAACATAAAATATACATTGTGAGGATTTCAGGTGGATAACCTCTCTATGTGTTTATATGTAACACTAGGATGACAACACTCTGAGAATATTAATGGAAAATTAGTGTCATGTAGCTTTCTATACAAGAAACACCATCACACTATCACCTGTCTATTTATCTACAATCCATCATAACAGGATACAAGTTCTCAACACACAAACACCTACACAGCCTCTCGTTCTGACTACCTCTGCCTTAACAAACACCTACACAGCCTCTCGTTCTGACTACCTCTGCCTTAACCAACACCTACACAGCCTCTCGTTCTGACTACCTCTGCCTTAACAAACACCTACACAGCCTCTCGTTCTGACTACCTCTGCCGTAACAAACACCTACACAGCCTCTCGTTCTGACTACCTCTGCCGTAACAAACACCTACACAGCCTCTCGTTCTGACTACCTCTGTCGTAACAAACACCTACACAGCCTCTCGTTCTGACTACCTCTGCCGTAACAAACACCTACACAGCCTCTCGTTCTGACTACCTCTGCCTTAACAAACACCTACACAGCCTCTCGTTCTGACTACCTCTGCCGTAACAAACACCTACACAGCCTCTCGTTCTGACTACCTCTGCCTTAACAAACACCTACACAGCCTCTCGTTCTGACTACCTCTGCCGTAACAAACACCTACACAGCCTCTCGTTCTGACTACCTCTGCCGTAACAAACACCTACACAGCCTCTCGTTCTGACTACCTCTGCCGTAACAAACACCTACACAGCCTCTCGTTCTGACTACCTCTGCCGTAACAAACACCTACATAGCCTCTCGTTCTGACTACCTCTGCCGTAACAAACACCTACATAGCCTCTCGTTCTGACTACCTCTGCCGTAACAAACACCTACATAGCCTCTCGTTCTGACTACCTCTGCCGTAACAAACACCTACATAGCCTCTCGTTCTGACTACCTCTGCCGTAACAAACACCTACATAGCCTCTCTAACCCTAGGAAATGACTTGGGAAGTAAACCATCCATTTGATAGTCCCACTCAGTTGCATATTCTGTGTTGCTGTTGAAAGTTTCAAGTCAAAGATATATTTTCATCTCTTGCCCTGAACAGGTAAATCCTCAAATTTGATCAATGTGAGAGTTCTTTTTCCAAAACTCTGAAACCTATGGAATGTCAAATTAACAATGGGCCATGCAATTAACAATACAGTCAAAATGTTGAAGGTCACACTGTATATCATCTGTCAGTGTACTGTTTACAATCTCATAACTACCCACTGGCCTGTAAATCAACAAGCTTCCTACAGACATCAAATACAATGCATTCAGGATAAAGTTCACTAGCTGGATCATTGTGTAGGACAATTATGTTTATCAGTAAACAGGATATATCCTTTAGGTTTCACTAATAATCAAGGTCACATTCCCAATTTGATATATTTCATAATATCGCTAAATTCCTCCCCAAAATAATTTCTCTCCAAATTAAGAAATTTTCTTCCCAAAATGTGATCAATAGTCACAAATTAAAATAGTCCTTCAATATTAAACCATGTCTAGTAATAAGCCCATCCTCAGTTATCATTCCTCAATAAAATTACCAACAAATAAAATATTGTCTTGCGATGAGTTTTTCCACTATGACAACTTCAAGTTTTATTTGGCTTAATGCAGATTCAACATAAAAGCGAACTTTTTCAGGGACATCAGCTCATAATTTATCAAACAAAATTGGATTTCACATGTTAGATTGACCTCTAAATATTAGGAGAGAAATTTCAACACAAATTAATATCTGGGTTGTTGTCCTACTAAGGACAAGTATCTCAGGAAGCCGAGTGAAAATGTAGTTAGTCTTGTGCTAGTGTGATTCAGGCCTTCAGTATGGTGTTCACAGAGATAGCTACCAACAAACCCTGCCTCACCAGAGACATCCTTATCTTACTAAATAATTCCTTCCTTTTTTTCATATTTTTTATGGTTTTTATGAAATCATTTAGGAATTAATACATAAAAAACAACAGTATCAAATTTGGTTATTATACAACACATATACATCAATAACTACCTGTGTAAGTATCACGAAGCACATCCACTGATCGGACTAGATTTCCAGCGATGGCCTGATTAAGGGCACCCAGCACTAGTTCTTGTATCTGGTAAGTACATATCTTAAGGCCCTTGGTGGTTAATATCACACCCTGCTCGTCAAAGTCCACACCTGTAAAATAATATTCAATAAAACAATGGTTCAAATCTGCTTGGCCATTTATTGATGTTCAATCCTTCACCGACATTTATTCTAGATCATACTTGTGAAGCAAAACCTATGACTTAACGAAGGGGTCAGTTTAAAGGGTCAACACAAAATCTATGACTCTAAGAAGGGTTCAGTTTATAAGGCCAACCCAAAATCTATGACTCTAAGACGGATTCACAAAATCTATGACTCTAAGAAGGGTTCAGTTTATAAGGCCAACCCAAAATCTATGACTCTAAGAAGGGTTCAGTTTATAAGGCCAACCCAAAATCTATGACTCTAAGATGGATTCACAAAATCTATGACTCTAAGAAGGGTTCAGTTTATAGGGCCAACCCAAAATCTATGACTCTAAGACGGATTCACAAAATCTATGACTCTAAGAAGGGTTCAGTTTATAGGGCCAACCCAAAATCTATGACTCTAAGACGGATTCACAAAATCTATGACTCTAAGAAGGGTTCAGTTTATAGGGCCAACCCAAAATCTATGACTCTAAGACGGGTTCACAAAATCTATGACTCTAAGAAGGGTTCAGTTTATAGGGCCAACCCAAAATCTATGACTCTAAGACGGGTTCACAAAATCTATGACTCTAAGAAGGGTTCAGTTTATAGGGCCAACCCAAAATCTATGACTCTAAGACGGGTTCACAAAATCTATGACTCTAAGAAGGGTTCAGTTTATAGGGCCAACCCAAAATCTATGACTCTAAGACGGGTTCACAAAATTTATGACTCTAAGAAGGGTTCAGTTTATAGGGCCAACACAAAATCTATGACTCTAAGAAGGGTTCAGTTTATAGGGCCAACACAAAATCTATGACTCTAAGAAGGGTTCAGTTTATAGGGCCAACCCAAAATCTATGACTCTAAGACGGGTTCACAAAATCTATGACTCTAAGAAGGGTTCAGTTTATAGGGCCAACACAAAATCTATGACTCTAAGAAGGGTTCAGTTTATAGGGCCAACACAAAATCTATGACTCTAAGAAGGGTTCAGTTTATAGGGCCAACACAAAATCTATGACTCTAAGAAGGGGTCAGTTTATAAGGACAACACAAAATCTATGACTCTAACATAGGGGTCAGTTTATAGGGCCAACACAAAATCTACGTACAACTCCATGAAAGGGGTTTATTGCTGGCATTTAAACTGATTGACATAGTGTACATAAAGCACAGCAAATAAAGTATACAAATAATATCCATTAATTTTTTCAATAATTCAGTCTTTCAATTAAGTAAGTTATTTATATTTTTCCTCACACTTTATCAATTTTAAAAAAATATTTGTATTGAATTAAGAGGGGGTTGGGGATGGGGGAGGTGGGGGAGTAAAAATAAGAAAAGGACCTCATAGCTAAACACCCCATCGCTAACGGGATGCTGTAATTTCAGTCCCTGTAGAGAGCCACGAAAGGGACATCTGTTCAACATTGAATAGACACAGTGTAGCTTTAAAGAGCAATTTTTTCAGTCCTGTAGGAAGTCAGAAAGAGGTTCAAGCCCTATAGAAACCTAAAATGGAAACATTTCACAACCATGTAGAGGACATTTTTCAGTCCTGTAGAAAGTCAGAAAAAGGTGCTTTCATCACATGTAGACAGCTGAAAAGGGAACATTTTTTAACCCTATACATAGATAGAAAGGGAATGTATTTGCCCCTTCAATTTAACAGCATCAGGTGACTCAGCAATATGTGAAGAGACTATCAGTGTGTCACATCAGTGACTGTTGATCATTACTTAGTAACATATCACTATTGCTGTCCTCAACCTTGACCATATCATGTACATCCTATAATACCAGCTTACAATCCAAGTCTGACCTTCACCACAAGTACAAATATACTTTTCATATCATATCATTCTATTATGTTAACTGTTAACATGATATACCTAGTACTTAAAAGTGTGTGGTTTATCATCATCATTACAGTCTCTACTTGTTTACCTTAAACTATACTCCTACACATAACCTTGACTGTTAAAAACGATACTTAACCTTATAACATAAAAGGAAACATCAAGCCTGACTGGAGTCTGCCTTTTTATAGTGTAAAGTATGTTTGTACAACTTATCATTATAACGCATATCTGCTGACAGAGCAGTGATGTCATGCTTCATTTCTATGTACATCATATTAAAGAAGAATTTCTGCTTCAAATAAATCTAAATGAAGGAATATTATAGAAATTCTGTATCACCAGTTACTGCAGGCATTAGAATATTCCAATCTTAAAAAAATAAACTTGTTCTCAACAAATCACTCAGTTCAAAATCTTTGTCAACAAATAATCAATGTAGACTATGTAGTGTATTTGATACACTCTCATACATCTCCCAAATGTAGACTATGTAGTGTATTTGACACACTCTCCTACATCTCCCAAATATAGACAATGTAGTGTATTTGACACTCTCTCCAACATCTCCCCAAATACAGACTATGTAGTGCATTTGATACACTCTCCTACATCCCCCTCCCCCAAATACACACTATGTAGTGTATTTGACACTCTCTCCAACATCTCCCCAAATACACACTATGTAGTGTATTTGACACACTCTCCTACATCCCCCAAATGTAGACTGTGTAGTGTATTTGACACACTCTCCTACATCCCCCAAATGTAGACTATGTAGTGTATTTGACACACTCTCCTACATCCCCCAAATGTAGACTATGTGTAACGGGACGAGTATATTGCCATACAAACAAGAAAAGAGACGAACACCGATATACACTTTTTACAATATATATTTACATTATGCACATAATACCACAATTTTTACAAGTATCTACACTAGACTATACACTATATCTACAACAGTTCGTTTGGACATTCCTGACTCTGTCTTAGTTCCGACAGTCCCACAGGTACAGTCCACCTATGTATCCACACAGGTCCACACACTCATGAGTTTCAGTTCATCCACAGAGGATCCAAAGCATAGACACTTCCACAAAGGAAAAGTTACAATGTCACATAATGACGTTATCAGTTCCACGATCCACCAATAGCAGTGAAACTACATCCACAAAGAATAATGCAGCTCCCAACAGTGGGGTTCATGAGCGTAACCACCAAAGTAGTGATGAGAGGGGAATTTACGAACGGGTGGGTATGTGCTAGGTTCAAACTACAACAGACAAAATTGTACCCAAATCACTTAAAATGCCTAAATTTAGCACATTTCCTTATGAATAATATTAAGAAGACACTGTTTCAACCCAAGAATGTAATAATAATTGAAATTAAACTTTGAAAATATTTCCACAAAAACACCAGTCAAGCAACCTTAATATTTAAACCTTCCAGCGGGGTGAAATATATATACACGTGAATTTCACAAACGAATGCTCTAAATTCCCTAATCTACAATGTACTAAATCCAGATTACTTATCATAATCAATTGGTTATCAAATAACTATTTATCAACAGTTTTAAACAGTAGCACACCTGAACGTAAACAATGTCACACCTGTATGTAAACAATAACACACCTGTACGCCTCATATAGAACGCATTACAAGGCACAATTTGATATTTACAGTGTGTGCAGCTTAGTTACGGTTACAATAAAGAACGGTACAACATAAAATATCTTATATATGAGTAGAAACTCACCGCAAGCAGTCTTTTGCGTTCTTGTAAGAAAACATGCACCCGCTATTGTCAAATATGTCCGCCTCTGGTTAAATCTCGGCTGATCACGCACGCAGGTGCGTTATTTGAAGTTAATGAATGGCGGTAAACTTAAAAAACTTATATACATGCATAATTACATTCTGAACTGAAGGCCTTGTTACATATGCCCCCACAAAAGAAAAAAAAAGAATGTTTTTCTATAAACCATTTTTTTTTAAACTAGGCAAGGTCTTCAGTACTGGATCCATAGCTTTCCATGTTGGAATATCTGACTATAATTCAAAGTCGACTTAGACAGTCAGCACCAACATTATCCTTTCCCGGTATAGCTCGGATTGTAAATCTGAATGGCTGCAGGAGGAGTGTCCATCTCATCAATCGGGAGCTTGTTCCCTTCATCTTGTTCAAATAGACAAGAGGTTGATGATCCGTCTCAAGTACAAATGGTCTTCCGTAGAGATACCGCTCGAACTTTCCGATTCCCCAAACTACAGTGAGGCATTCCTTTTCTACGACAGCATACGTTTGTTCCGCTCGTTTCAGTTTCCGGCTGGCATACGCGATGGGAAATGAAATTTCATTTTCTTTCTGGAGCAATACAGCACCCAACCCATAGTCTGACGCGTCCGTTCGGAGTGTAAATTCAGCCTCAAGATCAGGAAGTTTCAAAATCGGTTCGCTAGACAACGCCTTTTTCAATGTGTTGAACGCAATTTCCTGCGGCTCCCTCCTTCTTTGTCAAATCAGTAAGAGGAGCTGATATTGCCGCGAAGTTGGCGATGAACTTCCGGTAAAATCCTGCCAGTCCAAGAAAAGACCTCATCTGAGTTTTGGTCTCTGGACGTTTAGCTTCAATAATGGCGTTTACCTTGTCTGGGTTCAGAAGTAATCGTTGATTTCCCACCATATGACCCAAACACTCCAGACTTCTGTATCCAAGTGCACATTTGGTTGGTCTTGCCGAGATTCCCGACTTCCTAAGCCTCTCGAAGAGATCTCGAAGAACCACGACATGCTGCTCCCATGTGTGCGTATATATCAATATATCATCGAGGAAACTTTCTATGTTTGACATTCCCTTGAGAAGTATTCTCATCAATTGACAAAATGTGGCAGGGGCGTTGACCAGACCAAAGGGCATCATTGTGAACTGGAATAACCCAACAGGAGTTGTAAAGGCTGTCTTTCGTTTTGACGACGCTTCCATCGGCACCTGCCAATACCCTTTGCTGAGGTCAAGTCGGGAGAACAGCTGATGTCCAGCAAGTCTAGAAAAGATATCATCAATATTAGGCATCGGTTCCGAATCAAATACAGTTATCCGGTTGATTTGCCGATAGTCGATGCAGAATCTGTTGCTACCGTCTTTCTTCCTTACGATGACGACAGGGGCAGAGTAGGGTGAATCAGAGGGTTCTATGACACCCATCTTCAACATCTTCTCCATTTCATCTTTGATGGTTTCCTTTATTTGGAATGGAATGGGGTAAGACTTTGCCCTAACTGGATCATCTGTTGTCGTTTTAATGACATGCTCTACGAGGTTAGTTTTCCCTGGTACATCTGTTAGGACATCACTGAACCCCTTCAGTAAGTCGTTGATTTCCTGTTCCTGATTTTCGTCGAGCATTTCGGAAACGGCCACATCACGGACGGACTCAGTTCTAACCAGGTTCGGAACTGTTTCAATCCTCGAGGTACACATGTCACCTTCAAAGTCCCTTTCTGCCTCTTCCTCTACCACAGTTGTGCAAACAATTGATAGGACTCCAGCTTCTGTCTCCATAAGTGCACTTGAGGTGCTTTCATGCTCCACATATCGTCTAAGAAGATTGGCATGAAGTGTTTTGCTTTTCCCATCGATGTTGACGACATAATCCATCGATCCTTTTCTCTCCTCGATGTTGTAAGGTCCGCGCCATTGCATGAGCAATTTATTCCTTTTCGTTGGCAGTAAAACAAGAACTTTCTGTCCCGCTTCTATGACACGGTTACAAGCCTTCTTATTGTAGTACTTTGCTTGTCGGCGTTTCGCCGATTTCAATTGCTCCTGAGCAAGCTTGCATGTTTCCTCCATCCGTTCTTTGAGATCGATCACGTACTGATACGTCGTCTTGACGTCTGGATCCTGAACATTTTTTGTCCACAGCTCCCGGAGGATCCTCATTGGACCACGAACTGTTCTTCCATATAGGAGCTCAAAAGGGGAAAAACCTAAACTCTCTTGACGAACCTCACAATATGCGAACAACAGGGCGTTTATGTATTTATCCCAATCTTTCGGTCGTTCTGTACACATCCGTTTGAGCATCTGTTTTAGTGTCCCATTGAACTTTTCCACAAGACCATTGCACATGGGATGGTAAGGTGTGGTCGTGAGCTGGCATATCGAGAGGAGCCGACTTACTTCTCTCATCACATCTGAAGTAAATTGACTGCCCTGGTCAGTCAATACTTCTCTAGGAATACCAACTCCACTATAGACGTCAACAAGAGCTTTTCGCAACGCGTTCCGTTTCTAATCCTCTGAGCGCAACAGCCTCTGGATATCTAGTGGCATAATCGACGATGGTTAGGATATATCGATTTCCACGATCCGTAGGTGGCTGGAGAGGTCCTACAATATCAATTGCAACTCTCTGAAATGGCACATCTATCAATGGCATTGTTCCAAGAGGTACTTTCGCAACATGATCTTTCAGAAATGTTCGTTGGCACGCATCGCAGGACCTGCAATACCTTGTGACGTCTGCGTTGACACCGGGCCAGTAAAATTCCATCAAGAGTCGTTCTCCAGTTCTCTTAGCCCCAAGATGACCCTACATCATCGAATCATGTGCTAAACGAAGGACTGTTTCTCGTTACTTCTTTGGCACTATCAATTGCTTGAACGTCCTTCCATTCTCTACTCCTGGGCTCTGATATTCACGATAGATCAAACCATGGTATGTTTAGAACCTTGATCTCCCACCATCTCGTCTCTCCTTTACGTCGCCTTGTTTGACCATCTCTCTGATACTGGATAAATCCATATCACTCTGTTGTGCGTCTATCAAATCTGATGGCTGAGCATCTTCCAGCGCTTTAGGAACTTTTAGTTGCCGATATGGTCATTGATGCAATTGCTTCTGAGCTCTAGTTTCTACTGCATTGCTCACTCCAGCACACTTCCATTCCCCATCTGGATTATCTGGAGGTCTTACACCGTCAATGTTCCCAATGATAAGGTCATACACTGGCGTGTCCATCAATGTCGCCTCCACCTGTCCAACATAATATGGAGTATCCACAATGACTAAAGCTGTAGGTAAACGCAAAGTTCTACCATCGACCGTTGTACACGACTTCATGTTTCCAGTCATTTGCTCATCAGACGCTAATGATCTCTTCAAAACCACAATGTCACTCCCAGAGTCCCTTAGTACAGTTACACGCCTTCTTCCGACCAATCCATCAACTGTTGGCATCCTCTTCTTAGGTTCACCACAAGAAAGACTCAAGTTACCAATTTTACTGGAATCATCAGACTCGTCTTCACTTGATAGTAAACTAGAACAAGAGCTGTCATCGTCTGATACTTTCCTTTCCTTGTTTCCCTTATTCCTAAACTTATCCTTGGTATGTTGTCTCGAGATCTTTGTAGAGGTGCCATTCTGTTCGTCTGAGACAGCCGCCGCCGTATTTCCCGACTTCTTTCGAGGATGTGAACACTTGTTCATCAAATGATCTGTACTCTTACAGTTGTAGCACTGTCTGCTAGAATACTTATGCTTCGCATCGTCTTGCGCCGTTTTCCCTGACGAGATTCTAGATGAATCTGAGGACCCCTTATTCTGATGGCTCGCCGAATTCTTCCCTCCTTGGTTCCTCTGCTTCATTAAGTTCAGTGGATTACCTCTAGCTTCGGCATATTGATCCTCAAGCTTTGTCATACTGGCCAACGACGTCGGAGCACGTTCCTTAAGAAATAGCATCAGGTCACTTCCACATGACTGCAAAAACTGATCACGAACCATTAAATCTTTCAGATGGTTGAACGTCTTCTCCGTTCCTGACGTGTCTAACCATTTGACAAAGTAGCTCTCTAGTCTTACACCAAATTGTGAACACGTTTCTCCTGCTTCCGGCCTTCCGCTTCTGAAGCGTTTCCTGAAGCCGTCTTCAGTCATCTCGAATCTTCTTAGTAGAGCTGATTTCAAGATGTCATACCTCATGGATTCCTCTATGGGTAGGCGAGAAAATACATCCAAAGCTCGTCCTTTAAGTAACACGCTGAGGTTTGCAGCCCACTCGTGTTCTTTACTCCACTGTTGAGTAGTCACATAACGCTCAAAACGCTGTAGATAGGAGTCTACACTGTCAGTCGCTTCATCAAAAGGCGGTAGCTTCGGTCCCCGCGTGGAATGGTGTAGTCCATGCTCTACTTACACCTTCGCTGGTTCTTTCTGTTCCATTTCCAGAATTTCCAGTCTCCTGGCATGATCTCTTAAGGCCTTAGCTTCACTTTCCTTTTCTAGTTCGAAGCGTAACTGAGCCTCCTTCTCCGCAGCTGCTCGTTTTGCATGAGTCAGTTCTTTCTCTTGCTCTAACTTCCGCAGCTCATGATCTCTGCTCGCTTGTTCCTCCTCTCGCAGCCTACGTCTCTCCTCCCGCTCTTCAGCCTGGATACGACTCACAAAATCAAGGAGATCCTGACCTGCCAGACCTGCATCTTTGACTAAGATCATTAAGTCCTGAATGCCTGACATATTTGAATCACTAAAAATATGTGTATCATAGATAATCAACCCAAATGTGTGATAATTATTGCTTGGTTGTGGTTGAAGACAAAAATCTTTAGCTTTTGTAAAGCAAGTTAGATACCTGATTACACCAAATATTAAAACAAAGAAATCAGCTAAATTACAGGACTGTCATTTCCTCATAATAAAGTCTCATTTCATGAATGTATATTGCAATATTGGCATCCCACCGTTGCCACCAAGTTATAACGGGACGAGTATATTGCCATACAAACAAGAAAAGAGACGAACACCGATATACACTTTTTACAATATATATTTACATTATGCACATAATACCACAATTTTTACAAGTATCTACACTAGACTATACACTATATCTACAACAGTTCGTTTGGACCTTCCCGACTCTGTCTTAGTTCCGACAGTCCCACAGGTACAGTCCACCTATGTATCCACACAGGTCCACACACTCATGAGTTTCAGTTCATCCACAGAGGATCCAAAGCATAGACACTTCCACAAAGGAAAAGTTACAATGTCACATCATGACGTCATCAGTTCCACGATCCACCAATAGCAGTGAAACTACATCCACAAAGAATAATGCAGCTCCCAACAGTGGGGTTCATGAGCGTAACCACCAAAGTAGTGATGAGAGGGGAATTTACGAACGGGTGGATATGTGCTAGGTTCAAACTACAACAGACAAAATTGTACCCAAATCACTTAAAATGCCTAAATTTAGCACATTTCCTTATGAATAATATTAAGAAGACACTGTTTCAACCCAAGAATGTAATAATAATTGAAATTAAACTTTGAAAATATTTCCACAAAAACACCAGTCAAGCAACCTTAATATTTAAACCTTCCAGCGGGGTGAAATATATATACACGTGAATTTCACAAACGAATGCTCTAAATTCCCTAATCTACAATGTACTAAATCCAGATTACTTATCATAATCAATTGGTTATCAAATAACTATTTATCAACAGTTTTAAACAGCAGCACACCTGAACGTAAACAATGTCACACCTGTACGTAAACAATAACACACCTGTACGCCTCATATAGAACGCATTACAAGGCACAATTTGATATTTACAGTGTGTGCAGCTTAGTTAAGGTTACAATAAAGAACGGTACAACATTAAATATCTTATATATGAGTAGAAACTCACCGCAAGCAGTCTTTTGCGTTCTTGTAAGAAAACATGCACCCGCTATTGTCAAATATGTCCGCCTCTGGTTAAATCTCGGCTGATCACGCACGCAGGTGCGTTATTTGAAGTTAATGAATGGCGGTAAACTTAAAAAACTTATATACATGCATAATTACATTCTGAACTGAAGGCCTTGTTACACTATGTAGTGTATTTGACACACTCTCCTACATCCCCCTCCCCCAAATACAGACTATGTAGTGTATTTGACACACTCTCCTACATCCCCCTCCCCCAAATACAGACTATGTAGTGTATTTGACACACTCTCCTACATCACCCTCCCCCAAATACAGACTATGTAGTGTATTTGACACACTCTCCTACATCCACCAAATGTAGACTATGTAGTGTATTTGACACTCTCCGACATCCCCCTCCCCCAAATACAGACTATGTAGTGTATTAGACACACTCTCCTATATCCCCCAAATGTAGACTATGTAGTGTATTTGACACACTCTCCTACATCCCCCTCCCCCAAATACAGACTATGTAGTGTATTTGACACACTCTCCTACATCCCCCAAATACAGACTATGTAGTGTATTTGACACACTCTCCTACTTCCCCGAAATGTAGACTATATAGTATATTTGACACACTCTCCTACATCCCCCAAATGTAGACTTTGTAGTGTATTTGACACACTCTCCTACTTCCCCGAAATGTAGACTATATAGTATATTTGACACACTCTCCTACATCCCCCAAATGTAGACTATGTAGTGTATTTGACACACTCTCCTACATCCCCCAAATACAGACTATGTAGTGTATTTGACACACTCTCCTACATCTCCCCAAATGTAGACTGTGTAGTGTATTTGACACACTCTCCTACATTCCCCAAATGTAGACTTTGTAGTGTATTTGACACACTCTCCTACTTCCCCGAAATGTAGACTATATAGTATATTTGACACACTCTCCTACATCTCCCTACAAATGTAGACTATGTAGTGTATTTGACACACTCTCCTACATCCCCCAAATACAGACTATGTAGTGTATTTGACACACTCTCCTACATCTCCCCAAATGTAGACTATGTAGTGTATTTGACACACTCTCCTACATCCCCCAAATGTAGACTATGTAGTGTATTTGACACACTCTCCTACATCTCCCAAAATGTAGACTATGTAGTGTATTTGACACACTCTCCTACATCTCCCAAAATGTAGACTATGTAGTGTATTTGACACACTCTCCTACATCCCCCAAATGTAGACTATGTAATGTATTTGACACACTCTCCTACATCTCCCCAAATGTAGACAATGTAGTGTATTTGACACACTCTCCTACATCCCCCTCCCCCAAATACAGACTATGTAGTGTATTTGACACACTCTCCTACATCCCCCAAATGTAGACTGTGTAGTGTATTTGACACACTCTCCTACATCCCCAAAATGTAGACTATGTAGTGTATTTGACACTCTCCGACATCCCCCTCCCCCAAATAAAGACTCTGTAGTGTATTTGACACACTCTCCTACATCCCCCAAATGTAGACTGTGTAGTGTATTTGACACACTCTCCTACATCCCCCAAATGTAGACTATGTAGTGTATTTGACACACTCTCCTACATCCCCCAAATGTAGACTATGTAATGTATTTGACACTCTCCTACATCTCCCCAAATGTAGACAATGTAGTGTATTTGACACACTCTCCTACATCCCCCAAATGTAGACTATGTAGTGTATTTGACACTCTCCTACATCCCCCTCCCCCAAATACAGACTATGTAGTGTATTTGACACACTCTCCTACATCCCCCAAATGTAGACTGTGTAGTGTATTTGACACACTCTCCTACATCCCCCAAATGTAGACTATGTAGTGTATTTGACACACTCTCCTACATCCCCCAAATGTAGACTATGTAGTGTATTTGACACACTCTCCTACATCCCCCAAATGTAGACTATGTAGTGTATTTGACACACTCTCCTACATCCCCCAAATGTAGACTATTTAGTGTATTTGACACACTCTCCTACATCCCCCAAATGTAGACTATGTAGTGTATTTGACACACTCTCCTACATCCCCCAAATGTAGACTATGTAGTGTATTTGACACACTCTCCTACATCCCCCTCCCCCAAATACAGACTATGTAGTGTATTTGACACACTCTCCTACATCCCCCAAATGTAGACTGTGTAGTGTATTTGACACACTCTCCTACATCCCCCAAATGTAGACTATGTAGTGTATTTGACACACTCTCCTACATCCCCCAAATACAGACTATGTAGTGTATTTGACACACTCTCCTACAACCCCCAAATGTAGACTATGTAGTGTATTTGACACACTCTCCTACATCCCCCAAATGTAGACTATGTAGTGTATTTGACACACTCTCCTACATCCCCCAAATGTAGAATATGTAGTGTATTTGACACACTCTTCTACACCCCCCAAATGTAGACTATGTAGTGTATTTGACACACTCTCCTACATCTCCCAAAATGTAGACTATGTAGTGTATTTGACACACTCTCCTACATCCCCCAAATGTAGACTATGTAGTGTATTTGACACAATCTCCTACATCCCCCAAATGTAGACTATATAGTATATTTGACACACTCTCCTACATCCCCATCCCCCAAATAAGACTATGTAGTGTATTTGACACACTCTCCTACATCTCCCCAAATGTAGACTATGTAGTGTATTTGACACACTCTCCTACATCCCCCAAATGTAGACTATGTAGTGTATTTGACACACTCTCCTACATCCCACAAATGTAGACTATATAGTGTATTTGACACACTCTCCTACATCCCCCTCCCCCAAATACAGACTATGTAGTGTATTTGACACACTCTCCTACATCCCCCAAATACAGACTATGTAGTGTATTTGACACACTCTCCTACATCCCCAAATACAGACTATGTAGTGTATTTGACACACTCTCCTACATCCCCCTCCCCCAAATACAGATTATGTAGTGTATTTGACACACTCTCCTACATCCCCCAAATGTAGACTATGTAGTGTATTTGACACACTCTCCTACATCCCCCAAATGTAGACTATATAGTGTATTTGACACACTCTCCTACATCCCCCTCCCCCAAATACAGACTATGTAGTGTATTTGACACACTCTCATACATCCCCCAAATACAGACTATGTAGTGTATTTGACACACTCTCCTACATCCCCAAATACAGACTATGTAGTGTATTTGACACACTCTCCTACATCCCCCTCCCCCAAATACAGATTATGTAGTGTATTTGACACACTCTCCTACATCCCCCAAATGTAGACTATGTAGTGTATTTGACACACTCTCCTACATCCCCCAAATGTAGACTATTTAGTGTATTTGACACACTCTCTTCCCCATTCCAAACAGACATAGCTTTTTAAAATATATTAAAATGGTGAATTGAAGAAATATTCATCATTATCTTTTTTCTTTTAAAATCAGTAGATTACTTAGTGAAAGATTTCAATTGTAGAGTTACAATATGACATCACAACAATACTGCACATTAAGAGGCATTAATTGAGTTTATGGTTGTTTTTGAAAGTGTTGGCACAAAAAAGGCTAGGTTAAGTATTTGATAAATAGAATCCCACATTTGCATCTATTTCATAGACAATAAAGTTGTCATGATATGTTATCAATTTTCGTCCCCAGATTTGGTAAGATGAAAACTTTTTTTGCAACTGGTTCAAAAGTTTCAAGTGAAAAGTGAAAATTTACACAAAATCCTTAATTGTTTGCATTGAAATACATTATCTCATTCTATCAAATCTAGATTCAGGTTACTAAGTCTATCACTAGTAAACGGTCAAGGTAAATTCAATCATCGAAGTCATTAACACTTAACTAATGCAATATATTCAATATGATTGCTTATCCACTCAGATTTCATCATGATTACTACAGGAAATAATTAGGTACAGGTAAATATACTGTACAAATATACATTAACTGTTACCTATACCAATTTTCTAGATTTCTGCATCACAACATTTCAGTTACATGTATATCATATAATCATTGTTCACTATCCCTGTCCTATTTCGTGAAACAGACTATATTACAATATAATCATCACTTACTATCCCTGTCCTATTTCATGAAACAGACTATATTACAATATAGCCGTTGTTACTATCCCTGTCCTATTTCATGAACAGACTATATTACAATATAACTGTTGTTACTATCCATGTCCTATTTCATGAAACAGACTATATTACAATATAACTGTTGTTACTATCCATGTCCTATTTCATGAAACAGACTATATTACAATAGAACCGTTGTTACTATCCTTGTCCTTTTTCCTGAAACAGACTTTATTACAATATAACTGTTGTTACTATCCCTGTCCTTTTTTCTGAAACAGATTATATTACAATATAACCATTGTTACTATCCCTGTCCTTTTTCCTGAAACAGATTATATTACAATATAACCATTGTTTACTATCAATATCCAATTTCCTGAAACAGATTATATTACAATATAACCATTGTTTACTATCAATATCCAATTTCCTGAAACAGATTATATTACAATATAACCATTGTTACTATCCCTGTCCTTTTTCCTGAAACAGATT
The DNA here is from genome assembly GCF_031769215.1 of Ylistrum balloti. NCBI lineage: Eukaryota > Metazoa > Mollusca > Bivalvia > Pectinida > Pectinidae > Ylistrum > Ylistrum balloti. The sequence continues at coordinate 252,080 of NW_026782902.1, read as the reverse complement.
ATATTACAATATACTCTCGTGAGCCAAATAGAAGTAGAGGGCGGAATAAAAATATAGGGCAGAAAATTCTCAGGAAATTAATAAAAGTACAGGGCGGAGTGATCTCCAGCTTTGTGGCCAGCACACTAATCCTACCGAAAAATCCCAACATCGCAACAGATTTCTGTAAAATCAAAATTTATTTGTCACAATCACGATGCATTACGTACAGCAAAACACTGTGCCAGGACATTTCCCAGAAATGACGGCGCTCGAAAAACAAGCTCAGGCCAAGGACAGATTGGGCTATTCCATTTCTGGTTATATCCCGAGGGACATTCGTTGCAACACGGTGAAAATATGATTTCGCGTTTTGAAGTAAGCAGTGATAAACAGTTGAGAATATCATCACACATCACGGGAATATCAAACAAATGTGTTTTCCATTCACGAATTTTGAGATTCCGCTTTGGTTGAACTGAAAATGCGATGCAATGCTGAGCCTAGTTGTCTTCGTTTTACCGACGGTGGACGATACCATCAGGTCACCAGTTACAGGGGTTCGCAATGGAATTTTCCTTGGGACAGAACATTGATTTTTTTCAACCTTGGCACGGTAGGTGAAGCTCGTCCGCGCGCTGATTTTTCAAAAAACGTAAATACCAAAATAAGCATCGTACAGGGCGGATTTTTTCTCAAAAAAAAAAAAAAACGTACATGTATGTTTATTTGACACACGAGAGTAACCATTGTTACTATCTATGTCCTATTTCCTAAAAACAGACTAGATCACAATATAACCATTGTTACTATCCATGTCCTATTTCATGAAACAGACTATATTACAATATAACCATTGCTTACTATCCCTGTCCCATTTCATGAAAAAGATTATATTACAATATAATCAGTGTCTATCATTCCTGTCTATTTCATGGTAATAAATTTCTTTGAAACTTCCTATTTTGAAATTCTTGAAAATTCCTATGCAAAAGACAGCTGGCTTACATGTAGTATACAAAACGGGCATATAATTAATTAATGAGAGCTGAGCATTGTACCATCTGAGACAAGGGGATAACTGAAAAAGAAATATTTAGAAGATCACAAGGTTTGAATTTATTACCTAAAAACTCATACTGAGCTGCTTTATCAACCAATTCCTGATGAATGCCTTGAATGGTCTCTGATATCATTGTTTTTATCTCATCTCCTTTTTCCACAGAAATCTTCATTAGAGATTTGTACAACTCTGTCTCTTTTTCACGTGCAAATTCAAGTTTTTTAGGCGTGATCATCATGTCACGGGCCATGTCAAAGGCGGAGACAATGAACATATTGAGACAACGTTCATGACAGTTGTTTAGAACGGTTGCTGCATTAACAAGATACCGCTGAATTGTCTGTTGAACAAAATACACAATCCTTGAAGAAAATGAGGAAAAATTATCGATAAGTTCACTATCGACCTCGTAATAATCAGTAGTCATTGTACTGGAAAGGTTTCTAGCACCTGGACTTTCACTCAAGTAACCAATATCACAGAGTTGTTGGAACACTGTAGAAGACGACAATATCACAGCTCTACACACCTTTTTGGACTGACTTCTCGACAAAGGCGACGACATGGGAGATACATGGTATTCTGGTTCATCAATACTAGTCAAAAGGTTGTGGTTTTCATTGTCATCGAGAGTATCTACAACACCATTGAAATTTGTTTCTGACTGAAGTCTTTGTTGTGATACATTTTCATCTGTTGTCCTTTCATCACTAGAATCTGAAGTTCTGGTATTTATCCCAACGAAACACACTGGCTGATAATGACTTACAGTCTGTAACTTCTTCAGGAAATTTAAATCCTGCAGAAAAAACAAAAAACAAAAGAAACATCAAAATAAGCAAAATTGAATTTGATGAATTTTCACAGAGTCTGGTTCATCATTTTAGTTTAGACCTTAATACATAAAACAACCAACCAAGTGTCACAGCAAGTCCATACATCAGCACCGTAGACATTTTCTAAGTGTGTAACATTGGTACTATTATTACCATCAGCACCATGTCATCAACGTTAGAAAACTGACCAGTTACAGAGGTCTCAACAATACCTGACGTGACAAATTCACTACTCACTGCTCAATGCACTCATGGCTGAATAATTTTGATTTTCTATCAACTCTTTACATAGGTCTGGCATGAACTGAATAATTGCGACTACATGTGTGTATATATATATATATATATATATATATACATGTAGTCTTCCCAGCAAATATAGAAAAAAGTTAAAAGACTGGAAAACACTACAAATTGTAAAATATAACTTCTCTTTTCTTCAGATGTTTAACCTAGAAACTTTGGAGAAACTAGTACCACCTTATAAGCTCGAGTACATAAACAACATATAAATGTACCATAGTACATCAGTGAACATCTGGATACATGTGGAAAAAAGAACTTTCAAATATTTCCATATTAGAAAGTTTCATCAGATAGTCACATGGAAGGAACTATTGAACTGTTATTCATGACATCACATCAGCACATTCATTTCTTCTTCAGATGTTTTACATAGAAATGAAATGAGATGTCATGAATAACAGTTCTATAGTGATGTCATATTTACCCAGGAGATAATATAGCTTAAATTCTTGTCATGTTTTCTTTTAACTTTTTCCTACATATATATACATATTTAACCCCAACGCCATTCAAGCAAGTAAAAAGTGACCTACACTTTCTGTAAGTTCCAAAGTCTGGAATGCATAAAGCAGGATGGGAGAGATCTTCTCACAACATTTACTGTATTTCTGTTCAAGGTCATTTCCAAAGTCATTCATGGACGGAGATACTATCACTTTAGCTCCTTGACGGAGCATCGAGTGATTCAGAGATACTTCCAACACAGCTGTTCCGTTAGCACCATCTAAATTGGAGTTTTCTGAAATTTCAATGTCCTGTATTGGTATTGTACTCCAGGGCCTCTTATAGGCTTCCAAATTTTCAGCCAGATCGTAACCATCTGGAAGTGATAAGCCAACAGAAAGATTGCTTCCATATTTAAATTGAACCATCCGATTATTTCCATTGATATCTCCATTATCAAATCTAGGGAAAATATTTCGATTGAAGATCTCGTTAACCACACAGGATTTGCAGTGGGAGTTCTGTCCAAAAATGACAATGCCTGGGGGTTTTCTTGCTGTGGCCAGGATTTCCTGCTCTTCCTCCTGCAGTAGCTCAGCTGAAAACAGCTGACCTGAAAAATAAGATCAAATACAGCAATAGAACCTATACCATTCATATGCTACATGAAGATGTTTCTAGCTTGACACTTTGAAGGTTATTTGATAAGTAAATCCAATACATTAAATTATTTTAAGCTTACGAGGACAGAATACAGCATATCTGGTTTGCTAGTTACTATTTAGCCTCAGTCTTCAGATATAAGTAAAATTCTGTACATTTTTTTTTTAAATAAAAGATGTTATGACATTATGAAGCTATGATATAAAATAGTAGATTCTACATATACAATTCAATGTTATGTTTTTTTGTGTTATGGCTCAGTTACATTGCATATTTTTCAAATCAATCTTTATGATTATAGAATAACATAAAAATGATATTACTTGACTTGTCAAACACACAGGGTCCTTACTCACATATACTTAGTTTGCAAGAGATGTTAAGGTGATATAAGGAACCATAGTTTTAATTGGTATTGAATTACAAGATGGTGGCCTGAGACAGAAAAACAAATATGTATTCAGGTATTATTTATTAAGATATGTTGACTCATTGTGTCATTAAATAAATCACATTCCAGATTTGTAGATCTTATCACAAGACAATGTAACCAGTGACAAGTATTGGAGTTATGGGGTTATGTCTCATATTGTACATTTTTATTTTAGGGCTGTGGTATTTCCTGTTAGATATCTTACTAAGATTACAAATGTGGTAAGAGATTTATATTCAACTTTGGCATGAATGTAGACTTAGTAGATATGCATGACATGTTAATCAATATCAAAAAGGTAGAATATATCATTGATGGCAACTGCCTCAGTAACTATGATCATTATGTGCAGACAGTTTTTTATGGTAAATTCATTCACATATGCGTTTCAGACTACTTTTTTGTCATGGGTGTAAAATGAACTGGTACCTGGGTGTCTGCCAATTGTTTAGCTGTTGCCCAACTGGCTTGTTGATTCCCATCTCCAACCCCCACCCATCTCCCAGAAGTTTCCATCCAACATCCAAAACAAAACATTTGTTTCCTCTGTGGCATCATAGTAAAAAAACTCTACAGAGCTTATGTTAATTGTTGAACTTGTAAATGTTGTAAGATAAAGGTTCGTTTTCCTTGTTCTTTTTGTTTCATTGGACCTCAATAACTCTCTGTCAACCTCTTTTTTACACCCATTATCTGGAAATAATATACTTAAATCTTTCTTTTCAACAATAGAAAAATATTGCTGCATTTCTGAAGTTGAAAATTATGTAAACCTAAACCAGAATTATATTGCCAGAGAGAATCACAACTGATTCATTGGACTTATTAGAGCTTGCTTAATTAAAAGTTGGGAATATATATATAAATGCAGACTATATGCCATTTACGGTTGACTGTGACATGAAATGGATATAAACAGAACCTGGATATTGCTGATTGGAAGGAAGATAATGTGAAGATTCAAATTTGTCCATTGATGCACTCCAAAATTTATACTTATTAACAATGCAAATGAATGCTATCAATAAACGAGACAACGATACACAAATCATCAAAACGCGTTACTATCTAGATCAGATAAACGGTCATGTTATATACGTCACAACGATAATATCAAGCTTTGTCATCAAGAACTTTCCTGGTTTAAATTTTTTCAATCTAATAGTATGTTAACGAAATTAAAATATTAATACTACTTTATATATCTTCATATTCGACAATTTTCTCATCAATTTTAAAAGACAAATGTTTTAGACAAGAGTGTTACGCCCTTCTGAACTTGTGAAACTCTGACTGCATCTTGTGACCCAGAGGTCGCATCTACTCACCAGCTTCGGATTTTCCCGATTCATTGATATCATCAAAACATCGTTTAGTGTCGTCTAAGATAATTTGTAGTCTTTTGGAGCAACTCATGAAACGGTTGATTTCAGTTGCCACGCTCGCCATCCTATGAAAGAAATGAAACTTCAGAAGCTGTGCCTTCCGCCTGTTATCTCCTCCATTTTCGTTTTCAACTGGGATTAGTCGCGCGTATTGACTAGAGTTGTTTCCCTTTATCGCGATCAGCTGGCCTTTGTTTATGCGGTAGCAATGATTTAGACGACAGAGTTATAGTGTCATTTGTCAGTCTCTACATGTTATTGAAATTCAGATTAAAACTGGAAATCGCTATTATTTACAATGAAGAATAATTCTTTATGTTTTTGTGTTTCCTTTTTTCGACCATGGAAATTATTCTTACATAATACTACAAGTAAAACGTTTGGGGAAAAAATGGCCGCATGGAGGTAGCTCTGTAACATATTGAAAGTTGTGCGTTCCAAAAGTGTGAGGAAGCGATCAGTTGTAAATTAGCTATTTAATCCTTAGTTTATTTTGTTTTCCAATGTTTAATTCAAGACTAATAACAATGACAGATCATTCTTTAGTTGTTCTAAATACAAGGAGTCATTTTCTCGCGAATTCAAATTTCTGAATACACATTATGAATAAGATGACCTTTTTCTTTGTATTTATAAAATATTGTACCCTTTTGCTTTAGTAAGACAATACAAAAATATAGGTTTGATTACTTGTATCACTGAAATGACAGTGAAATCTAGTTTAGGCATGCGAAGTGTTTACCTGAAGTCGTTTATTTTGCGACTTTTTGATTGTTTACTAATTATCTTTATTAATTGAAATGGATGTGGAAGGTAATTTATTAGAATAACATTGTCACATAGTTTATATACTGGTTACTATCAAACAATACCCAGTGTCATCGTGTGAGCACTGCACACAATCTGACCAGAATAACATGTCACATTTAACTTTACCTAGAATATACAAGTTGGGCATGTCAACCTGTACCTGTTAGCTTTGTAGAGAACAGTTCTGGCTGAAAGATTTGATACCTTTGACATCCGCTATAACTTGGGACCAATTTTGTCAGTGTACTTGATGTTCCTGCAGTGAATACTGACTTACCTGTAATACCTATGTTACACCTGTAACTTATCAACACTCATTTACAGTGATTTGCCTACCTTTATGTTTCCGATGTGAATACTGACTCACCTATATTACACTGAAAGGTGAATATGATGGTTAACTTTGTTCAGACTAAAAGCAAGCAAGGAAATAAAACAAAAGACATAAGTATTTCTAAATCAATATAACTTTTATTTAGTAAATGACAAAGTGAATGTTAAAACAAAGTAATTACATATCTGGTAAATTAAGGTGAAAATTATGTAATGTATCAAATATTCATGATGACTGATCTCATATGAAATTTACCAAGATGAGAGGATGTGCCTGATTCTATTTATCTTCATTAATTAACTGTATTGACAATGAAATGATTGGTGACTATCTTTGACCAAATTCAGTAAAAAAAAACTTTCAATGATTTATTAATACCATTAAAAAAAATAATAATAACCTCTGTAGACAATTTAGTTTAAACTTTTTCTGTTATTTTTTATGAACAGGCCCTAACCTGTAGTTAGATACCTGAAGCAATGTTACCACAAGTTAACCAAATTATCAATTTTCCTCAAACACCAACAATTTGGATTACAGCATCAAGAGCTACCCCCTTCATTGTTCCATCATTCCCAATCAATGGGAGTTTAACCAAAGTTTCTTTCTCTTGCTCAGTTCCGTTGATATTGATCTTGGAGATTTTCTTAATGAACACAATACAAGCACATCCGTCAGCTTGTATCCATGGACTCTTTCTTCTCATCATCTAAACAGAGTAATGATTTTAAATGTAGAATTCAAACAATGAAATTATTTAACACATTTTACAGAAACAAAGAAATGACTCAATGAGGAGAAATAAATAAAATATTTTGGTAAAAAAAACTATAATGTGTTTGACACATAATACCACCAATTTTGTACAGATCTTTTTAAACAAGAGACCTATAGGTCTTAACAGTCATCTGACTTTGAAAGACCTAAAATAAACTGTTCAGCTACTCTACAACTTACATAAAAGGCAATGTTGGTTCATCAAGACATTTTTGCAAACTCAAAATCATATTCTTTATACATGCACTGCACAAATGCCATTACTCGAGACAAATTGCTTGTTGAAAAAGCAAGCTACAGGCCCAGTAGCAAGACCCTTGGTATTTCCATTATTGAAAGAAGTTGCTTAAGCATTTCAACACATTTGATCCCTGTGACTTTTCAAGAGGATCAAGGTTATTTCTATTAACTAGGCGTTGATCAACTTTCCAAATTTAAGAAATAATTTCCTACTATCAATGATGTTTCAGACCAAATTTGGTTGAAATCCATTAAAGCATTTAAGAGTACAGTAAAACATGTTTATAACGAACCTCTAGGAACCAAGAAATTTAGTTCGTTATACACATATAACAAATTTTCGCAAACAGTCACGCATAATTCGTTATAGGAATTGTACATACAATAAAAATAAAGGGGTCTTATTTCATGATTATATTTTATTACATGTATGGTATGTCCAAATAAACAATAATTTGGTATTTGGTTTCAATTGTTAACACCTTCCGCTTACGAGACAGCGACGAAGAAGCCATTTCCAAAATGACGACAACAAGAACAGAACGCAAAGATTTTATATCGATAAGATCAGTTCAGTAACTCGAAACTCAAAAAACAATAGAACGCAGTTACGTATAACAACAACTCACTTTATTCGTCAGTCTTACCTGTATGTAATTGAAGCTTACCTGGACACGGGTGTCGATACAGGACACACGACTTACTTTACTCAGGTGTGATCACTGCCCGAGGCCACTACGTTATATGGTTATTAAATAGCACTGATATTCACCTGAGCGGATCCAAAAGCTGCTACGTTATAGACATTAATTCGTTATGTGAAATTCGTTATATATTTTGATTTTAACATATAGATGAAAGGATGATTGATGGGAAATGAAAAACACTACGTTATAACCATTAATTCGTTGTAAGCGTGTTCGTTATAAACATGTTTTACTGTTGTAGTGTTTTGAAGCGAAATATTGATTATTTTCCTCTTTTGGGGCCCTGAACCAAAGTCTCTAGGGTTTGAATCAACTTTCTGAATTTAAGTAATAATTGCCTAACCTAACTGACGAATCAGACCAAAGCTTGTGGAAATCCACTCAGACAGAAAGGAGCAGTAGGGTTTTAAATTTAATTTTAGCATCTCCCAATTTGGGGCCCCCTCCCTCAACCTCAAGGGGGTCGAATCAAATTTCTGAATTGATGAAATGATAAATCAAAGTTTACTCATGACGCACGACAACGAAGCAAGATGACCATAAATAAAACAAACTACAAATAAAAAGAATAAATTTCATCTTAGAGTCTTCTTTCCAGAAATTTCAATTAAGAGAATCCATATGTATTTTTGGTGAATTAAGATTTCCATAAAGCTTACATGAAAGCCTTTTACCTTCATATGTCACTTATATTGATTCTTTCTATTTCAATGTGTGTTGATAAGGCCAATTTTGGAATCGATGGAAACTGGAACCCCATATAGGTATTAAAGGACCACTTTCATCTATTAACTCTAAATTTGAATTTTCATAACCTTGACATGATCACCTGACATTGCACTATCATAATATTATGAGTTCTGTTAACGAATAAGGAGTCTGTCACAAGAAGTGAAGTTGGAACAGAAAAATCTTGTCAGTGGGAGAAGATCACTCTCAGTCACTATCATGTAATGTCGGTGGGAGAAGATCACTCTCAGTCACTGTGATGTAATGTCGGTGGGAGAAGATCACTCTCAGTCACTGTGATGTAATGTCAGTGGGAGAAGATCACTCTCAGTCACTGTGATGTAATGTCGGTGGGAGAAGATCACTCTCAGTCACTGATGTAATGTCGGTGGGAGAAGCTCACTCTCAGTCACTATCATGTAATGTCGGTGGGAGAAGGTCACTCTCAGTCACTATCATGTAATGTTGGTGGGAGAAGATCACTCTCAGTCACTATCATGTAATGTCGGTGGGAGAAGATCACTCTCAGTCACTGTGATGTTATGTCGGTGGGAGAAGATCACTCTCAGTCACTGTGATGTAATGTCAGTGGGAGAAGATCACTCTCAGTCACTATCATGTAATGTCAGTGGGAGAAGATCACTCTCAGTCACTGTGATGTAATGTCGGTGGAGAAGATCACTCTCAGTCACTGTGATGTAATGTCGGTGGGAGAAGGTCACTCTCAGTCACTGTGGTGTAATGTCGGTGGGAGAAGATCACTCTCAGTCACTGTGATGTAATGTCGGTGGGAGAAGATCACTCTCGGTCACTGTGATGTAATGTCGGTGGGAGGTCATTCTCAGTCACTGTGATGTAATGTCAGTGGGAGAAGATCACTCTCAGTCACTATCATGTAATGTTGGTGAGAGAAGATCACTCTCAGTCACTATCATGTAATGTCAGTGGGAGAAGATCACTGTCAGTCACTGTGATGTAATGTCGGTGGGAGAAGGTCACTCTCAGTCACTATCATGTAATGTCGGTGGGAGAAGATCACTCTCAGTCACTGTGATGTAATGTTGGTGGGAGAATGTCACTCTCAGTCACTGTGATGTAATGTCAGTGGGAGAAGATCACTCTCAGTCACTGTGATGTAATGTCGGTGGGAGAAGGTCACTCTCAGTCACTGTGATGTAATGTCGGTGAGAGAAGGTCACTCTCAGTCACTATCATGTAATGTCGGTGGGAGAAGATCACTCTCGGTCACTGTGATGTAATGTTGGTGGGAGAAGATCACTCTCAGTCACTGTGATGTAATGTTGGTGGGAGAAGATCACTCTCAGTCACTGTGATGTAATGTCAGTGGGAGAAGATCACTGTCAGTCACTGTGATGTAATGTCGGTGGGAGAAGATCATTCTCAGTCACTATGATGTAATGTCGGTGGGAGAAGATCACTCTCGGTCACTGTGATGTAATGTCGGTGGGAGAAGATCACTCTCAGTCACTGTGATGTAATGTCGGTGGGAGAAGGTCACTCTCAGTCACTGTGATGTAATGTCAGTGGGAGAAGATCACTCTCAGTCACTGTGATGTAATGTCAGTGGGAGAAGATCACTCTCAGTCACTGTGATGTAATGTCGGTGGGAGAAGGTCACTCTCAGTCACTGTGATGTAATGTCGGTGGGAGAAGATCACTCTCAGTCACTGTGATGTAATGTCGGTGAGAGAAGGTCACTCTCAGTCACTATCATGTAATGTCGGTGGGAGAAGATCACTCTCGGTCACTGTGATGTAATGTCGGTGGGAGGTCATTCTCAGTCAATGTGATGTAATGTCGGTGGGAGAAGATCACTCTCAGTCACTGTGATGTAATGTCGGTGGGAGAAGATCACTCTCAGTCACTGTGATGTAATGTCAGTGAGAGAAGATCACTCTCAGTCACTATCATGTAATGTCGGTAGGAGAAGGTCACTCTCAGTCACTATCATGTAATGTCGGTGGGAGAAGATCACTCTCGGTCACTGTGATGTAATGTCGGTGAGAGAAGGTCACTCTCAGTCACTGTGATGTAATGTCGGTGGGAGGTCATTCTCAGTCAATGTGATGTAATGTCGGTGGGAGAAGATCACTCTCAGTCACTGTGATGTAATGTCGGTGGGAGAAGATCACTCTCAGTCACTATCATGTAATGTCGGTAGGAGAAGGTCACTCTCAGTCACTATCATGTAATGTCGGTGGGAGAAGATCACTCTCGGTCACTGTGATGTAATGTCGGTGGGAGAAGATCACTCTCAGTCACTGTGATGTAATGTTGTCGGTGGGAGAAGATCACTCTCGGTCACTGTGATGTAATGTCGGTGGGAGAAGATCACTCTCAGTCACTGTGATGTAATGTTGGTGGGAGAAGATCACTCTCAGTCACTGTGATGTAATGTTGTCGGTGGGAGAAGATCACTCTCAGTCACTATCATGTAATGTCGGTGGGAGAAGGTCACTCTCAGTCACTGTGATGTAATGTCGGTGGGAGAAGATCACTCTAAGTCACTATCATGTAATGTCGGTGGGAGATCACTCTCAGTCACTGTGATGTAATGTCGGTGGGAGAAGGTCACTCTCAGTCACTGTGATGTAATGTCGGTGAGAGAAGGTCACTCTCAGTCACTATCATGTAATGTCAGTGGGAGAAGATCACTCTCGGTCACTGTGATGTAATGTCGGTGGGAGAAGATCACTCTCAGTCACTGTGATGTAATGTTGGTGGGAGAAGATCACTCTCAGTCACTACCATGTAATGTCAGTGGGAGAAGATCACTCTCAGTCACTGTGATGTAATGTCGGTGGGAGAAGATCACTCTCAGTCACTATCATGTAATTTCGGTGGGAGAAGGTCGCTCTCAGTCACTGTGATGTAATTTCAGTGGGAGATCACTCTCAGTTACTGTGATGTATTTAGAGACATACCTTCTAGGATCTTCTCCAGTTCATGGATGGATGCTATCAACACATGAAACTGCTTTCTTCTCAAGTCCAACTAGAAAAGCATATTAAGTGCCAGGATTACAACCAGGGATATGTTCTTCAAGTATGAATTATCTAGGAGTTTAATTTGTCAGCTGATCATTTGGATGTTTCTATTTTGTAACAAGATTGCTGTGAACATATGTTTAACTGATACAACCATCTGAATCCAGTGAAAGCAATCTGATAATGTTAAAATTCTATTTTTGACCCCAAAGTTTAACTAAGTACTTATAGACATTTCTGAGCATTTCATGTGACTACATTACAGTGCATATCAGTTTGATCTTGAAAGCAAAGGATTCTACTTCAAAGATAATTTTGATTATTCAGATTAAACTACTTTTTCAAAGTGTTTTCTTGCTTAGAGTTATCTCATTTTGGGAAATAACATTCTTTTTTAATCAACATTTTTTTTTTTAATTTTCATTTGAAAACATAAAACAATTTTTTTTAAGTGTAAAGGTGAAGACATTGATTAGCTTTTTTCATGACATGGGATTCATATCAACAATAACAAGAACTTGGCAATATACTGTATCTTAAGGAACAAATTGTTAATAAACTGAAAATGTCACTGAAATGTTAAGAGAACCTTTTGTTCCAGTATTTCCTTGGATTCTTCCAGACTTGCTACTTCTTTGTCCAAACACTGCAGCTGTCTGAACAATGAGAAATAATACCATACAAATTACTGTATATAATCAAACATTCTTCTTTCAATATGAAATCATCTTCAGAGAATTTATTTCCTTTATCAGTATCCATGCCTGGTTGTCTTCTTCTACTTAATTGCTTCATGAGTAACAAGTTGTCCCCCTACATATTTAGTTACTTAGTGGTTCCCTGTATAAAATGATATCCCCACTCCACCTAAACTGTTGTGTACCCATTTATTCCACCTTACCTAGTTGTCAAGTAAAGTGATCACTCCTTAACTAGTTGTTTCCATTGCTAGCAGTTATTCCTTCCTATTTCTTCTGTGTCTCCAGTTATCTATCTTTCCAAGTTGCTGTGTATCCACTCCATGTTTTGGAGTGTCTCCAGTTATCTATCTTTCCAAGTTGCTATGTATCCACTCTATTTTTTGGAGTGTCTCCAGTTATCTATCTTTCCAAGTTGCTATGTATCCACTCCATTTTTTGGAGAGTCTCCAGTTATCTATCTTTCCAAGTTGCTGTGTATCCACTCCCTTCCTATTTCTTCTGTGTATCCAGTTATCTATCTTTCCAAGTTGCTATGTAGCCACTCCATTTTTTGGAGTGTAAACAGTTATCACTACTTTATCTAATTGTCTCCTGTGTAACCAAGTTTTCTCCTTAAATTAGCAGTCTTCTGTGTTATTTCTCCTATTTGTTTCAAGTATACCCAATTATACTCCTTATTTGGATGTCTCTTGTTGTACCCAGTTATCCTCATGAACCTACTTGTCTGACGTAAATCAAGTTATCCTCATTCCCTAGATGTTTCAAATGGAACCTTAAATTCACCATGGCCATGGGTGATATTTTTGTTCATTAGATTATAAAGGTTTTAATCAAGATTTGAAAAATAAATCCTTGCTGAAATTGGTCTTGTCATGTTGAAGTGGACAATGAGGGGGTTTCATTGTTTTCAAAATAATATTTCAGCTTTGTGTTGGATATTACTATTTGGGCAGTAATGAATATGTGTCTAACCATCAAAACCTAGCTTTAAAGGAAGTGAAATTTTCATCATGTATACACATGGTTATGTTGTGGAGGATTTCTGAGTTGGAATTTGCTGAAACGTAAGTAGTTTGTTACCACGACAGTGTTGTTGATTTTATGACAGGTATTCAGAAAGAAATTTCTTCTATAATGTTGATGTGTTGGGTTGGAATTAACAATCTTTTTGCATTTTTTGAGTTGGTAACCATGGCAGTCACATGTCAGAAATCAGAGGAAAGTTTTTATTTACACAAATTTTATCTCTCTACTATTCATGTAATTGTTATGTAGTTTATAAACATATATACATGTAAGGATGTATTTTTCATAACCAAACTGCTCTACTTGTATCAAACATGACAAAAAAAATCAGGAAAGATGCAAATTAACTGTTTCCTGTGTAGCTGGCTATCCCCTTACCATATAGACTCATGTGTTGCCAGTTATCTCCCCTTACCTGGTGGTTTCCTGTCTGTCTGGGTGTTGCTGTATCACTTTAGCCAAAGCATCATACTCTAAAATGAAATATGTAGAGTAAGTGAAATAACTGAAGTTGCTGAATAGGGATACTTCTTAAGGAATTAACAAACAAAGCAACATCTGGACACCAAGATGATACAGAGTGATTAAAGTCTGTCTGACTTTAGGTCTGCTTTAGGTCACAGAGTGCAGCTACTCTTTGTTAACAAATCCTATAGTTTTAACCAAACAGTTAAGGGTACTCTTTGTTTTGATATTTCAATGACAAATGAACAGTGGTATATTCATGTTCTATGTTCATCAGGAGTAATGAACTTTTTTATGGTGGAATTTCTTCAGATTTCCATCAATAAAGTCAATCTTTACATGTATTAATACAAAGTTCCACTTTTGGTTTATCAATTTTTTTGCTATTACATTTTGACATGACTTCCTGAAAAATATATCAAAATTAATCTTTCACAAAAGAGTTGAAATCTACACAATAGACACAATTTCAACATGCCTACTTATATGTAGGTAACACATTCCTAACTTCCTGCTATTACACAATCACCAAACACTAAAACAATCACCAAAATCCCAAAATTTTAACAATACACAGACATGTTCGCTTAACACCCAAAATTTCACAGAACACTTGCACAATCATCACATCTTCAAATTATAATTAATTTAGGACGTGCAGATAAGCTTTATTAAAAGAAATATGAAAAACATTATCACATTCTATTTAGTATATACCTTGTCTGTTTTTACGTATTCTTTTCGCTTGCTGAACTTCCTTTTTGCATTCTGCAATCTTCTCCGTTGCTTCCTTTATTTTTTGCTCTAAAAAATATACATAGCAAATAGTTATCAGAATTGGAGTATACTTAAAAAAAATGTTTATATACAATAAAATAATCCATAAAAGGAACAACTTTCTTCATTTTGAGACTTATTTAAGACATGGATTATAACTTATTATCATAATTACAATTTTCTAGCCAGAGTTATCAACCTATAATATATTGTTTGGAGCTTTAAAATATGTTATACTGTATTATCAGTTTGTCAAAGGGAGATGTGAGGTATTACATTTTGAGGTGTGCTACCACCTCTTTGATATTCATGGTCTAATTCAGTACAGACTTCCACCTGAATTTTTAAGTAACAATATGGCATTGAGCTTGTTGCTTTATAATATGAAGCCATCACTGGTTATGAAGTCATCAAGTTTGAAAAATTATGTTCGTGACAAGATGTGATTTGTTTGGTGTACCTATCTGGTTACTGAGTTGGTCATAGTTGTTCTGCTCTTTAAGGTTCATCTGATACACTTTGCAGGATTTCTCTATAGTGTATTCAGACTGGGTAAGAGTTGCCAAGATCCGCTGATAATTTGTCACACTGAAAGCAAGAAATCATTCCAAAACAAATTACACCTTCATATCCTGACTTTTCAACACATACACTAGAATACTATAGATTTTTCTCATGAAAGAAACAAAATCAATTCTGATTTACAAAAGCTTGTTAGGTAACTGATCAAATATCTTGGAGAAAATGGATTGTGAATCAATTTGAATACTGCAAAGTCTTAATTTTTTGTAAAACTCAATTTTCCTGGTTTTTCAACAAATCACTATTTCATGGACATTTGTTGATCAATGAAACTAAATCCCCACCAAAATTAATGATTTTATAGTACACGTGTACTGAATAAGTAATCTTCCCAAAGCTTCAAAAGATGTATACTTAATATAAGAGGTTGTTGTGCCTTACTTTTCCTCATCATTTTCTGAGGAGTTACAGTAACGGAGAAATGTCCTTATAAGGTTGCAAATTCGTTTGTCATCATTACCTCCATCACCTTCAATCAACAGTCGTTTTTTGATGATGTCATCTACAAAAGCAAATAAAATTTGATCCTCAAACTTGTATGTGATATCAATTACATGTAACTATAATGATAGGTATTAATAAAACAACACTTAATAACAGCTATATTGAGGATGTCTTGATTCCTAATTATTATGTATAGAAACCTGCTGGTAATTACAAATTCTGTATCATAAAGGTGGTACAGTACCTATTCAAATATCTAGTAACCTTTGTGACATTTAACTGTAAAGACAAAGAAAGATAAGAAGATGGTCTTTTTGATACTGTACCACTACAAACACGATTGATTAGGAACTATTTAAAGAAGTGAAAAAGCAGAATATATTGAATGCCAAGAGAATCTTAACTCAAACTTAAAATCCATAAAATGAGGGCAAAACATGTACATGAACAAGAGATTTACACAGACCTAGAAGTATGAGAATATGATTAGGTATTAAGGGAGACTGAGCATTTTCCTCTTCTTCAACGACATCCTCTATGAAAAGTTTGGTCAACTCAAGAAAGTGAAATTTCAAAATAGCAAAGCGCATACCCTAACGAGTTCCAAACACATCGGTGGAGGGGGGTCATAACTCAGTCGCTTAGAGTGTTGGCATACAAAATGATAAATGAAAATTGACGTAAACAAACCATGTTGTTCATTGATGTGGCCACCTGCTACTACTTGAAGACCCTGCCTAAAATGACAACTGCTAACCACGGGTTGATAAATTCAGCAAACAAGCAAAAGTATCTTAAGATATCCTTATGATAACCATTAAACTTCCTCATAATCTGTATCAACCTGCATCTCCGCTTGTTTAGTATTGCAATAACTAATTACGCATTTGTTGTTGCCCTTTGAGATTTTACAGTCAAGACTTACACGTTAACTTTAAATTCCATATTCACTTATCATTACAATGGATTACTTCAAGGTTTGAGCTTTTTTGGCTTTACTGAAACGTAAAGTATAACTTATAGATAACTGAATCCCAATTTGAATTGTTCAATAGTCATAGGTAAAGTATATAAAATATAAACTGAAGAATGATTGTAAGTGTATAAATATATAGTACCGGTAACCAATGACACGTGTTTTGCTTGAGTCTTACCATCAGTTACAGACATTTTGGTTAGTTTACAGATTTAGGGCCTCTTAAGACATTATAAAAATAATGACAAAATTAATAGATCATGTATATATAAATGAGGTAATTCTATAATACAATCTCTAATCATATGGGAATATGTGTGCTGCTTTCTTGTTGTGGGAGTTTGTGCCACAAATTATGATTTCTATTTTTTAACTATATAAGCGGAAGCACTTGTGCGAGTTGCGGATTTTCCCGAGTCTGACGTCACGGAATCTTCGGTTGGCTCCGTTCTGGCAGAAAGCAACAAGAAAAGTGCAAAATGGCGACCCTGGACGATAGTCCGTCGCTATTTGCTGGCCAAGCATGGGGCAACTGGGCCGACAATGTGCCTTTTTCGCCAGAAAGTGGTAAGGTTACATATTTAACAGCGAGATTCCGAGATATTTTCCAATATCAATGGCCACATTTTGAATAAACACAATTTTAAAATGAGTAACATCATTGCCCCTCATTTCACTGTGATCTCGATTTGCACGAAATGTCATGTAAAAACGATGTTTTTTCATCGTTCAGGTGACGAGAGCTCCAAAACCAGTGACGATGACACTGACCATAGTATGAAGCTCAACAGAGAAGGTAATTCAAACTTTCTGGTTGTCGATATTTATGTACAGCACACAGTTTATTTTGACAGCGCAAGGCATGGGCAAAAAAATGGGAAACAGTGTCATTTGCATGCAAATTTGATTCCGGACTTATATTCGGATCGACAACTTGACAAGTTTCAAGAATAACTAAAAAGCAGGACACTTTAACATGACAAAGTCTTTTAAAGATTGCTTTATCTATACACACTCGAGAACATGTCATTCGGAAATGGTGTCTGTAAAAACACACGGATACATTTGGCTTGTTGGTGTCTTATATCAGTCGCGTTAAAAATAATATGGATAAAGAAATAACTTACTAATGTCAATCAACAACACGTTGTTTTAGCAACTGCCATTCCAGTTGAAATGTTCACTTTAGATCGATTTTTGCAGTATTTTTTTTCTACAAACGTTCCAGGTGTGGTGTCATTTTAACCAGGATGTTTTATGATGATGCTCTATCAGAAAATAATAATTTCATGTTATGTTTTTTATTTGTATGTGTGCATCAATTCATTTTCTGTTTCAGTTGATTCTAGTGTATTTACAGAAAGTTGAAAAAGATGGTTGCAGCTGAAGCAGACTTGCTGTCACTGTTCAATTTGTAATTTGTTTTAAGTTTTGTAAAATTAACATGTGAAATTCAAATGTTATATTTCTGCAAAATATGTCAGGTTTGACATAATTGTCCTTGCCCTAAAATATCTTAATTTTCACAATAATTTGAATTCAAAATGAAGCCCAAAACATCACTATTTTTACAAAGTATACTGAAAAAAGATCAGGTGATTGGCATTAATCAAAATAATATGAACTAACAACAGATGAAAGTAGTCTTCTGTACATGTATGCATACCTGCCAACTTTTCCAATTCAGTCAGGAGATTTTCACTCCACAGCCCCATCTCACAATCATACGGATCAAAATTTGGGTAAACTCCTGATTTCAGAGATCCTTCTAGGTAGGTCATAAGTAACCGGGCTATCTTTGTCAAATTGGTGAGACTGACCCCTGGCCACATAATCAATGCCTAGCTAGGTGAGTACACTACCCAATTATCTAATAAGTGTCACCCAATTCAGGTTAATAATCACTGACCACTACGCTCGGGAGCACATTTGTACACGGCTGATTGTTCCCTACCTCATTAACAGTAGACCATTGGTCAGGACTCAGGAGCAGGCTCTGGTAAATAGTTTGGTAGGATGAGGTCATTATACAGATAATAAAATAATTATTACCATGTTTATACTACCTATTTGGTCAAATAACGAATTCAGCAAGAAAATGGTTTGAAAAATGATCTTTATGATGTAACTATGTATGCATTCCTCAATCAAAACTGATAATTTACCATATCAGTCCATTAAAAACTACTAAGTTGGCATCATGAGTTAAGAAAAAAAGATTAATGAAACATTTCACTCACTGGGAAATTGATTAAAACATGATAATCGTTAAACTGGAAGTAGCTACCATTATGCAAAATTGAAACAACTTTGGACCAAATTTCTGTACTTGTATCTGTCTACAGTTATTTTCTAAAAATGTATTTCACAAAGAATCAAATATTGACCTTTAGATCTTGATTAAAACATTTTGAGTTTTATGAAAGAATTTCTTCCATTTGTCTTGTTTTTACCTTTTTCCCTAACTTTTTAATAAAATGACAGCTTAAAATTTTGTGAGATGATTAATGTTATTTTTTTTTCTTTTTTCAAGTAAACATACCTTTCAGAAGCATGATATTTAGAAATTCATATCTTTATTAACAACCAAACAGATGATCATCAATTTTAATATCTGTTATATTGTGCGAGTTCAATGAATACTGAGAATTTAAATGACTAAATTCCATCTTGTTCCTTACATAAGCATAAAAAACAGATATTTATTCATAGTTATAGTACAGTTAAGTATGCACTTTGTCAATTTAAAGTTATTTACAAGTATTGAATATATATATATTAATTTAGTCAAAATGCGCAAGGCATCATGGTGAGTCTAAAAATGTTGCTCACACACTTCTGACATGGGTTTCTTTCACTGACAAATAATCTTTAATCTGGAGGTGAAGAGTGTGACTATCAAAAAGAATACCCGGTGGTTCTGCCAATTCTTGATGCTATCCAGATGGTTTTGTGATGTTCCTGCCCTCCAATGGCAATGCAATAGCTTGATCATTTTTGCCCCAACCTAAACAATGTTACCTGTAGAAAGATACTTTAACACATAAGTGTATAAGCTATCATACTGTACGGAAAAAGGTATTTTTTTCTGTAAAGGGAAAAGGAATCATTTCAAAGATAATCTGTCTTCCATGGACAAGATTAAGGGAAATTCTATCTTCAGGTATAGAGCTGCCTTATTCTGCAGTTTAACTTAACAAGATACTGATAAACTGTAATAAGCAGAATAATTTCAGGTTTTACAGGCAATGTTAATACTTTCAGTAACAGGTAAAAAATGAAAAAACCAGAGTTATAGTAAAAAGGAGTAAAAGGTAGGCTCTACTGCCTGTTAGAGGGGGCTTTGAAAGCGTTTTGGTAGAGTGTTGGCCTCTATAACAGGATTAAGACTCAAGGTATGTGTTCAAGATTTCTTCTTCATGATGATTAGTGTTCCTCAGAAAGCTGAGAGTAGGTTGTTTAGGAAAATGTGGATAAAAAAGAATATTATGGACCTTGATCAGGGGTAGCGCCAAATACATTAGGTACCTTGATCAGGGGTAGCGCCAAATACATTACGGACCTTGATCAGGGGTAGCGTCAAATACATTACGGACCTTGATCAGGGGTAGGGCCAAATACATTAGGGACCTTGATCAGGGATAGCGCCAAATACATTAGGGACCTTGATCCGGGGTAGCGTCAAATACATTAGGGACCTTGATCTGGGGTAGCGTCAAATACATTACGGACCTTGATCAGGGGTAGCGCCAAATACGTTAGGGACCTTGATCAGGGGTAGCACCAAATACATTAGGGACCTTGATCAGGGGTAGCACCAAATACATTAGGGACCTTGATCCGGGGTAGCGCCAAATACATTAGGGACCTTGATCAGGGGTAGTGCCAAATACAAGAACAGTTTCATCACATAATTGGAATGGAAAAGAGAATCTTAAGCACAAGTTGCTACATCAATGAGAGTTTATATCATGAATAAGTATTATATCTTTCTTGTTTTCAATATAATCTAATAAGCTACACAAAGTATAGAAAGTGAGGTGGCTACTTACTAACTTTGAGTCCGATTGGATAAACAACATGGCAGAAGGTAGCAGCATTTTTAAAATTGTTTCCAATAAAAAGGCAAAAACAGGATGGGCAGCATTTTGGTTACATGAAAATTAATGACAAAATGTTTCAAAACTGATCACAATTGAAGTCCTGTTTGTGATGGTGCAGGCACCTTAATATGGTAAATAGCTGTATGATCTTACCTTTATAGACCTATATATTTTTTTTCAACTTGGCTAAGCCAATGATTAATAAAGTGTGTTAAACATATGTCAAAACCAGTAACTTTATCACTGTTGAATTAAATAAGTCTTTTTTTTCAAAGTTTGAATTAAAGAAGAAATTATACCAAATTTATTGTAAAACTAAAACTTATATAAAAATAATCTTTTACAGTCAGGAGTCCAGCTGTGTGCAATTTCCACAAATAGTACAGGACAGCATGTTTATGTATAAAATGAATAATATGAAAATACAAAAAAGTTTGAAGATTCTATGAAAATTGTAAGTAATATTTTTCTGGCTATTTAACATTTACACAATTGAGCATACTGATAGGTCAGTAACCTTTTTTCCTAGGTTAGAAAAAAGTATTTTTAATATAAAAAAAAACTTGAGATATTAATGCAATAGTCACTTGACTTGCAAAACCATTGTTAAAGCTTTTTTTGCCTTAATAGTCACCTCCAGTCTGTGTAGGATAGATGAAAATGTCACCATTGGCCTTATTATAAAGTAACTTTATGTCCTATGTGACTTTTGTAGGTATAAATATTGAGGATGTTTCCTTCAGGAATCAGGTTTCAAGAACAAGTCTCTTGTTAGATCCTTGTGGGCTGAGTGGCTTGGTTACTGTTCCAATAAGCATTTCTAATGTTTAACCAGATGTCATTTCGGAAATAAGGAAGAAAATGATGCTGCATTTAATTCAATGCTGAATTATCAACACTTTTTATTTTCAGGTCTGCGAATAACTATTTAGTATGTTCTTACAAATTTATCAGTGTTTTTCTTTCAAATTTATCAGTGTTTTTCCCAAAAATGTATCTGTGTTTTTCCCAAAAATGTATCAATGTTTTAAACTTGTATTTATTTCAGACACATGATGCGTTATAAATTCCACTGACTAATACTTCCTAGCAAACAAATTTTTTTGAGTTCTGATGAGTATTGTGTGTAGCAAGTAAAATCATTATCATGAGCTTTCTGCAGAGAACAGCAGAGTTTGTTGAATGTTTGAAATGTAAGGTTTGACAAGTTTTCAGTTCACTATATGATATTCAAGTTGCCCTGCTGCTATGGTCCATTCATAAACAATTATCTAAGTTCTCTATTTTTTGACAAGTTGCATGTTCTCTTCTTTGAGACTAACGAAAAAAACAGAATTACTGAGGAACAATAAGGAGTGACCGTCCTCTATTTTCATATTGATAAATGACACTTATTTTATAAATGGTTGAGCCACTTCAATTTTGAGGGCAATTGGAAAAACAAAACAGGTGTTATTTGGTTATCTGGGGTTGTGACAGTTACAGATTATAATTTGTTGAAAAGAAATGACATGAACTTGAACAACTTTCTCTCGGTTCCTAGATATGTGTCTTTTAATTTTGAGACTAATTGGGAGTGAAATGGCCCACAGGTAGCTATGTAAGATTTTGGGGAGTGAAATGGCCCACAGGTAGCTATGTAAGATTTTGGGGAGTGAAATGGCCCACAGGTAGCTATGTAAGATTTGGGGGAGTGAAATGGCCCACAGGTAGCTATGTAAGATTTTGGGGAGTGAAATCGCCCACAGGTAGCTATATAAGAATTTGGGGAGTGAAATCGCCCACAGGTAGCTATGTAAGATTTTGGGGAGTGAAATGGCCCACAGGTAGCTATGTAAGATTTTGGGGAGTGAAATGGCCCACAGGTAGCTATGTAAGATTTGGGGGAGTGAAATGGCCCACAGGTAGCTACGTAAAAATTGGGGAAGTGAAATGGCCCACAGATAGCTATGTAAGATTTGGCTGAGTGAAATGGCCCACAGGTAGCTATGTAAGATTTGGCTGAGTGAAACGGTCCACAGGTAGCAATGTAAGATTTGGGGGAGTGAAATGGTCCACAGGTAGCTATGTAAGATTTGGTGGAGTGAAATGGCCCACAGGTAGCTATGTAAGATTTAGGGGAATGAAATGGCCCACAGGTAGCTATGTAAGATTTTGGGGAGTGAAATGGCCCACAGGTAGCTATGTAAGATTTTGGGGAGTGAAATGGCCCACAGGTAGCTATGTAAGATTTAGGGGAATGAAATCGCCCACAGGTAGCTATGTAAGATTTTGGGGAGTGAAATGGCCCACAGGTAGCTATGTAAGATTTGGGGGAGTGAAATGGCCCACAGGTAGCTATGTAAAAATTGGGGAAGTGAAATGGCCCACAGATAGCTATGTAAGATTTGGCTGAGTGAAATGGCCCACAGTTAGCTATGTAAGATTTGGCTGAGTGAAATGGTCCACAGGTAGCAATGTAAGATTTGGGGGAGTGAAATGGTCCACAGGTAGCTATGTAAGATTTGGGAGAGTGAAATGGCCCACAGGTAGCTATGTAAGATTTGGGAGAGTGAAATGGCCCACAGGTAGCTATGTAAGATTTGGGATCTGAAGATTGTTATCATCATTTGTCTGAAAGTGCTGGATGGATGTTCTTAAAGAATTTTAGAA
Organism: Ylistrum balloti; assembly: GCF_031769215.1. NCBI lineage: Eukaryota > Metazoa > Mollusca > Bivalvia > Pectinida > Pectinidae > Ylistrum > Ylistrum balloti. The sequence goes on along the minus strand of NW_026782902.1, from coordinate 228,640 downwards.
TTTGTAAGTTTGAAATCAAATACCACATTTACCAGTAATTCAGTAATTCAATGAAAGAGACAAACTCAGTAAAACAATGAAAGGGGAGATCCTAAGTGTGAATGTTGTATACCTCACTTTGTAGGGAGTTTTCAGTATAAGAGACGAACCTCAACAACAATCAACACGGAAACCACATATATGACATGATATGGGGGAATCAAGACAAATGCGTCCAGCAACATTTTATTTACCCCGGTCACAATGTCAGTGACATCATTGTTACTAACATAGTAACTGACATCAATAATATCACCCTTCAATTTCGACAGGAAGAGAGTTTGATACATATATTACACACAAGACATCCAAAAGGATTAAACTTAATTTTGTAATGATGTATTCAAAGAAAACACCTAGGAAGCTGATGCCAGCACAAAACTTCACAACTGCTAGTAACCCAATAAATTCCAAGCAAACTGCAAACAAAAAGAATTCCATTATGTATGGGAATTCATATACTAACCTGCACACATTATAAAAACTTATCAGTATGGCTCACAGGTCAGCAAAGACTTTGTATATATGCAAAATTTGAATCAGAGTAGTGATAAACTGTGTATTAAGAAGAACATTAACTGTTTACTTATACCGTATTTTACCACAAATAAGCCCCTACACCCAGTTCAAGATAAGATAATTAACAATGAGGGCGTGAATAAATATACTGATGTAGTAATTCAACAAATAAGGGAACACGTCATAATAAACAAAAGATAGATGCCAATATTTTTACTACTTTAGGAGGAGATTTTCACTGATATATTTTCCTAATGAAGTCCAATTCCATTGGCAAAACCAGTAGACAAACCACCTAATAAGATACAAAAAACGATCTTAATTTAGATAGTGCTAATACCTGTTAACTAGATACATTCAATCTGGAGTAGATGGACTGACATAGTGTTAACTAGATACATTCAATCTGGAGTAGATGGACTGACATAGTGTTAACCAGATACATTCAATCTGGAGTAGATGGACTGACATAGTGTTAACCAGATACATTCAATCTGGAGCAGATGGACTGACATAGTGTTAACCAGATACATTCAATCTGGAGTAGATGGACTGACATAGTGTTAACTAGATACATTCAATCTGGAGTAGATGGACTGACATAGTGTTAACCAGATACATTCAATCTGGAGTAGATGGACTGATATAGAGTTAACTAGATACATTCAATCTGGAGTAGATGGACTGATATAGTGTTAACTAGATACATTCAATCTGGAGTAGATGGACTGACATAGTGTTAACTAGATACATTCAATCTGGAGTAGATGGACTGACATAGTGTTAACCAGACCAATCAGGACTAGATAGTGATGATACGGGTCAATCGGATTTGGTTAATCTTAAGTAGATAATGTCACTGTAGAGTAATAGGTGTCACACTATGTGTCAACCAGATTCATTCACTGTAGAGTAATAGGTGTCATATGTGTCAACCAGATTCATTCACTGTAGAGTAATAGGTGTCATGATATGTGTCAACCAGATTCATTCCCTGTAGAATAATAGGTGTCATGATATGTGTCAACTAGATTCTTTCATTGTAGAGAAATAGGTGTCATGATATGTGTCAACCAGATTCATTCACTGTAGAGTAATAGGTGTCATATGTGTCAACCAGATTCATTCACTGTAGAGTAATAGGTGTCATGATATGTGTCAACCAGATTCATTCACTGTAGAGTAATAGGTGTCATGATATGTGTCAACCAGATTCTTTCATTGTAGAGTAATAGGTGTCATGATATGTGTCAACCAGATTCTTTCATTGTAGAGAAATAGGTGTCATGATATGTGTCAACCAGATTCATTCACTGTAGAGTAATAGGTGTCATGATATGTGTCAACCAGATTCTTTCATTGTAGAGAAATAGGTGTCATGATATGTGTCAACCAGATTCATTCACTGTAGAGTAATTGGTGTCAGATTTAGTTACACTAAATTAGATAGTGATGATACGGGTCAACCAGATTTGGTCAATCTGGAGTAGTTAGTGTGCAGTTATGTGTCAACCAGGCCTATCTGGACTAGATAGTGCTGATATGTGTCAACCAGGCCTATCTGGACTAGATAGTGCTGATATGTGTCAACCAGATACAGTTTATATGAAGTACATGTAGGTAATGTGATGCAATGATTGACAAGGTTGTTGCACAGTATCCGAGTAACTGAATAGAAATTTAATCAAGTTTTCTAATAATCAATATCACATGTGTACTATGATTAATTGTTTAGGCATGTAGTGTTTATGCTGTTTGTACTGAATATTCAGTGTTGTAGTGTTAATATATTGGTAGTGTTTGTGCCTCTTTATCATTGTAATGATTTTTTTCTTAATTCAAAATTGATCTTGTTCATCAACAAGAAGTATTCACACTTCTAATATTTTTCATTTTTATGACAAAAGCATTTTCTGGTGTGAATAACAATATATAATCAATTATCTAAGATGAACGGGAATGGCATTCTTGAGCTATTGGCAAGGCCATCTGGGTTAATATGTTTACATAGATGTAAAAGATTGTTGAAACTAAATTTAAATATTGGGATTTGAAATAAACAGTATTGTTGTAATAATCCTGCTCTTATTTGTTCATCTCATTGCAATAAATCTGAGAAGTAACGAGAACAACCTAAAAGTAATTATAGTATTCATTTGAATCTGAAATTGGATATTTGTTGACCTTGAGTGTAACTTTAAGTAGACTGTGTGCGTCTTGATAGCAAGATTCATTAGGCTCCCAGCTTAGTATTGATTACTACAAAAAAGTCAAGGATTTATCACTTGTCAAATGATAGGTGATTTACACAATCTCACAAAAGAGATAGTATAGGTTGAAACTGGGGAAATTTAATTGTAACTTTCCAGGCAGTGTAATCAAGCCATGTAAGTGAAAATGGTATTGTTTTTTATCGTTTCACAGTTCCATTATATTTGGCCTGTCATTTAGCAGTGTACATTGGTATTGATCTGACCGTATGTGGCTATAATGCCTAGACAGATATGTAAAACATTCTCCTACATCAGGCTACTGCTTCAACAGCCAGTCAGGCATGCTAGGTCTAATGGACATCTGGAACAGGGGTTATATTCAAGATGGGGTGGGGGCGCGATCTTTAATATGGGGCAGGGACAACAATTAACCAAGGCACAGTCTGTGGCATATCACCTGAGAGAAGGGGTATACATACTACAGTCCAGTCATATCTCTTGAGGGAGAGGTTAAGGGTATACACACTCAAGTCAGGGACATATCTTCTGATGGTGAGGGTATACATACTTAGGTCAGGGACATATCTTCTCAGGATGAAGATATATACACTTAAGTCAGGGACATATCTTCTGATGGTGAGGGTATACACACGTAAGTCAGGGACATATCTTCTGATGGTGAGGGTATACACACACTTGAGTCAGGGACATTTCTTCTGATGGTGAGGGTATACATACTTAAGTCAGGGACATATCTACCAGGATGAAGGTTTACTCACATTTAAGTCAGGGAGATATCATCTGATGGTGAGGGTATACACACTTAAGTCAGGGACATATCCTCTGATGGTAAGGGTATACATACTTAAGTCAGGGATATATCTTCTGATGGTGAGAGTATACACATTTAAGTCAGAGAAATATCTTCTGATGGTGAGTGTATACACACGTAAGTCAGGGACATATCTTCTGATGGTGAGGGTATACACACACTTAAGTCAGGGACATATCTTCTGATGGTGAGGGTATACATACTTAAGTCAGGGACATATCTTCTGGTGGTGAGGGTATACATACTTAAGTCAGGGACATATCTTCTGATGGTAAGGGTATACATACTTAAGTCAGGGACATATCTTCTGATGGTGAGGGTATACACACATTTAAGTCAGGGACATATCTACTGATGGTGAGGGTATACATACTTAAGTCAGGGACATATCCTCTGATGGTGAGGGTATACACATTTAAGTCAGGAACATATCTTCTGATGGTGAGGGTATACACACATAAGTCAGGGACATATCTTCTGATGTATACACACATTTAAGTCAGGGACATATCTACTGCGTGTGAGGGTATACATACTTAAGTCAGGGGCATATCTTCTGATGGTGAGGGTATACACATTTAAGTCAGGGACATATCTTCTGATGGTGAGGGTATACACACTTAAGTCAGGGACATATCTTCTGATGGTGAGGGTATACATACTTAAGTCAGGGACATATCTACCAGGATGAAGGTTTACACACATTCAATTCCGGGACATATCTTCTGGTGGTGAGGGTATACACACTTAAGTCAGGGACATATCTTCTGAGGGTGAGGGTATACATACTTAAGTCAGGGACATATCCTCTGATGGTGAGGGTATACATACTTAAGTCAGGGACATATCTTCTGATGGTGAGGGTATACACATTTAAGTCAGGGACATATCTTCTGATGGTGAGAGTATACATACTTAAGTCAGGGACATATCTTCTGATGGTGAGGGTATACATACTTAAGTCAGGGACATATCTTCTGATGGAGAGGGTATACATACTTAAGTCAGGGACATATCTTCTGATGGAGAGGGTATACATACTTAAGTCAGGGACATATCTTCTGATGGTGAGGGTATACATACTTAAGTCAGGGACTTATCTTCTGATGGTGAGGGTATACACACATTTAAATCAGGGACATATCTTCTGATGGTGAGGGTATATACACATTTAAGTCAGGGACATATCTTCTGATGGTGAGGGTGTACATACTTAAGTCAGGGACATATCTTCTGAGGGTGAGGGTATACATACTTAAGTCAGGGACATATCCTCTGATGGTGAGGGTATACATACTTAAGTCAGGGACATATCTTCTGATGGTGAGGGTATACACACTTAAGTCAGGGACATATCTTCTGATGGTGATGGTATATACATTTAAGTCAGGGACATATCTTCTGATGGTTAGGGTATACACATTTAAGTCAGGGAGATATCTTCTGATGGTGATGGTATACATACTTAAGTCAGGGACATATCTTCTGATGGTGAGGATATACATACTTAAGTCAGGGACATATCTTCTGATGGTGAGGGTATACATACTTAAGTCAGGGACATATCTTCCGATGGTGAGGGTATACATACTTAAGTCAGGGACATATCTTCCGATGGTGAGGGTATACATACTTAAGTCAGGGACATATCTTCTGATGGTGAGGGTATACATACTTAAGTCAGGGACATATCTTCTGATGGTGAGGGTATACATACTTAAGTCAGGGACATATCTTCTGATGGTGAGGGTATACATACTTAAGTCAGGGACATGTCTTCTCAGAATGAAGGTTTACACACTTTCAAGTCTAGGACATATCTTCTTGAGATGAAGGTATACACACATATATATCGCCAACAATTTTCCTGTCATGACTATAATGTTCTTATAGAAGCTGAGATACAGCTTACAATTTTGCTTCTAGTGAACATCTGATTGGATGATTCTAGTGAACAAATCCAAATGGCAGCTGTTTCTTTTGTGAGTTTATGTTGTCATAGTTGAGAAAAGTCTGATGACAGAATTAAGCAGATTGATTGTCAGAGTATATTGTTATTTGCTGATATATATTTTCTCTAGACATTCATACATCATTTATTTATTGAACGTTTCATGGGTTCAGCCTGTATGGTTTGAACTAACTCTTGGGTATTTTATGAATAATTGATTTCTATCACTTTCCAGGAGAGCATTTGTCTACTCGATGCAGACATCTTATAAATAATATAGTTACGTTGTTATTGCTTAACAGTGATTTATTGTAACATTATAATTGATGTTTTATAACTTTTCAGGAATTACTGCGGTTCAGAAAAAAATGGTTTCTGTTTTTCATGATGTGCTGCATTATGAACTTGATAATGCTACATCCTCTAAATGAAATGTGTTGCTGTGTTATATATTGAACATGGGTCTGAAAAAAAAAATGTTTCTATTCATTTCAGATATGGGTCTGTTTGGAGAATGTCCATCTCAAGACGAATTCTATCTTGTTGTTTGTGAAAAGTGTGACAAAGTTGTCAAACCTAAAGCATTCAGACACCACTTACGTAAGTAGTCTCAACAAAGATGCAGATGGTCATTTAACAAGATGAGTCTTATAGATTGCCAATAAAAAATGGGGAATTCCATATAAAATACCGTAGTCATGGGATGGTCACATGCTGGTACTTCTTACTTTCTCTGTCATTTACCGTCTTTCACCTTAATAAATATCTCTGCAAAAAGCAATGCAGAGTTTAACCAAATTTTGGTAGTAGTCCTATTTGGCCATATGAATGGAAATTTATGAGAAAAGTACTCTTCATGAAATCATTTTTATATAAACAAGTGGAAACAGTGATTAATTCTTGTACAAGTCCTGGGACAAGTAAGACATCCTGATATTGTCCAATTATTTTGACTTCAATGATGTCAATGGTAGCATCTTTAACACTGGTGGATCTGAAGACAGTAGGCTTATTTGAATGGTATCAGTGGTAGCTTCTTTAGCATAATTCAAATTGATAATAATGGTTGACATGTATTTGTTGAACAAGACACCAAAATTGTAAGGGAGCACCATTGCCTAGACACTGCCAACATACTCCTGAATATTGAATTCATAAAGAGGAGATATAAACAAAACTGAAAATATTGATCTTTGGATATGTCTGTTTCTAGAGTTCTTTGAAACAAAGAATGATAAACTAACAAATGAATGCAAATGGATAATTCTTGTACAAAAATTCATGACAGGTAGTCAGTGTAATTAATACAATTGATATTCCTTATCGTCTACCATTTTGTATGGAATATATTTTATGATGACTTACATAATGGTATGGTTATCACTTTGGATTGACTTCAACTTGAAACTTGTTAAAAACTTAAAAGATAAGAACATTTGGAAATGACTTCTTTTTGTCCATTTATAGCATTGTTTTGAATAAAAAGTAGGATCTATGATGATGGTATATATACTTGGATTAAATCTTTTGAATGTGATCATTGATGTTCTATAGTTCTTAGGTATTATTGTTATATAAATATTTTGCTAAAATTATTAGCAAGATTTATGATTTTCATACTTTAACTTCTCACAAATTGATGTGTTAAATGTTGTAACAGAATGCAACGTTGTGTTACAGGAAATCGCCATGGAGACTGTGGAATTCCAACCACTACCCAGCTGTTGATGCAGCGGTCAACCCATTCCATGTCCAAACTCTCGGCCACCAATCCATCTCCAACAAAGTCATCATCTGCTTTCAAACTAGGAGCCCCAGTGCCCACAAAGGCTAGTGTCAAAGAGGTTCCTGCTGCAATCAGCAATGCACAAAAAATGGGAGCAGCTCTAAATGCCAAACTTAGAAAGAACCACACAATGCCTGTGGTGAAAATGGAACGAATGGACCTGAACAAATACTCTGGCACACATGCTGAACCTACAGGCAAAGCTCCATTAACGAATGGGACGTTAAGTAATAGTCCTAATGTTAATATGACAGGCAAGACATTGACTGATAGTCCTGTCAAAGCAATTTCACCAAGCACACCTGTATCACAGTCAATGACGCTGGCCTCCCTCGTCGTGAGTAGTGCGTCGGTGTCGGTCGCTAGTGCCACCCTGACAACGGCTATGACAACATGTGTGACAACAACCATGACCACCTCTACAGCTCTGGCGCTGGCACCCTTTGTATCACCTTCTTCCTCTTCATTATCAAGTAGTAACATGGTGACCAGTAGTGTTACTAACAATTCTGTGCTCAGTGCCAACAGTAGTCTTAATAGTAGTAGTGGCAGTGAAGTCAGCCTCGGAAGTGTGCCGTCATCTCCAACACTAACTCCATGTAAACCCAGCACTCCTGCAGCCACTACTGTAAAAACAGAGCGCACTGGCAGTCTGACTTCAAAAACAGGAAACAGTGTCAGCAGCAGTGTTACAAAAACTGCCATTGTTAGCAGCATCATCAAATCAGCAAGTGCTAGTAGTGTGTCTAAGACTGGGAGCTTTGGTAGCCTTGCAAATGCTAGTAGTAGTGTGGGATCTCTAAGTAAATCAATCCGTAGTGGTTCGTCAGCCTGTAAGTCTGGTGGCAGCAGTAATACTAATGCCACCAAGAAGAAACCTGTCATACCTATTCACAAACCTGATAAACTAATCCCATGTAAAGGTAAGTGCTTGATAAAAAATTCTGATTTTTCCAAGTAAGATCTTTATACCTAAGGCTTTCTTGTGAACTGTCAAATTTAACCAATGTGGACTTTGGTAATGAATTTCAGATAAACAGGAAATTGTTTTCAGTGACAAAAATAAACATGTAACAAAATAGATCCTAACTCAGTTGTTTTCTCCATCCATGTGTGATTAAGAAATAGCACAGATGTATTCTACAATAACTGACTCAAAAGGATATAAGATTTACATATTATGGAAAATGTCCTAAATCTTAAGTATGGAGAAATATGAAATATACATATAAAATGTTTCCAAGATATATTGAGGTGGAAGTTTTACATTCAATTAAAGCAACATAACAATGAAAACTTTGTTATACAGGTTGTGTGGAATAACTGATTTCCTTCTTACTTGTGACTTCTACATATTTAGATTGTAACATTTTGCACAGGAAAATTGTCAAAATTATGACTCAATAATTTTAGAGTACTGGTGTGTACTTAGGTCATAGATGAAAAGAAGAAACCATTTTTATTTTTGTTTCATTGAAATAATCTTGTGCTTTTCATTTGCAGATCGTGAATTTGATGCAAACAAACATTGTGGTGTAGTTTTTGAAGATTCAGGCAAACCCTGCACACGCTCACTCACTTGCAAGGTAAGACCTCTATCTCAAAGACTTTCCTAGTACACCATTGATCAACACACTTTGTAAACTAATCATTATACCACAAAGTGTCAGCTAACATGGTGACTATCATCTGACATGGTGACTGACAGCTAACATGGCGACTGTCATCTGACATGGTGACTGACAGCTAACATGGTGACTGACAGCTAACATGGTGACTGTCAGCTAACATAGTGACTGACAGCTGACATTGTGACTGTCATCTGACATGGTGACTGTCAGCTAACATGGTGACTGTCATCTGACATGGTGACTGACAGCTAACATGGTGACTGTCAGCTAACATGGTGACTGTCAGCTAACATGGTGACTGTCAGCTAACATAGTGACTGTCAGATGACATAGTGACTGTCATCTGACATGGTGACTGACAGCTAACATGGTGACTGTCAGATGACATTGTGACTGACAGCTAACATAGTGACTGACAGCTGACATATAGACTGTCAGCAAGCATAGTGACTGTCAGCTGACATGTTGACTGTCATCTGACATGGTGACTGTCATCTGACATGGTGACTGTCATCTGACATTGTGACTGACAGCTAACATGGTGACTGTCAGCTAACATAGTGACTGTCAGCTAACATGGTGACTGTCATCTGACATTGTGACTGACAGCTAACATAGTGACTGTCAGCTAACATGGTGACTGTCATCTGACATCATGACTGACAGCTAACATAGTGACTGTCAGCTAACATAGTGACTGTCAGCTAACATGGTGACTGTCATCTGACATTGTGACTGACAGCTAACATAGTGACTGTCAGCTAACATGGTGACTGTCATCTGACATTGTGACTGACAGCTAACATAGTGACTGTCAGCTAACATAGTGACTGTCAGCTAACATGGTGACTGTCATCTGACATTGTGACTGACAGCTAACATAGTGACTGTCAGCTAACATAGTGACTGTTGACAGCTAACATAGTGACTGTCAGCTAACATAGTGACTGTCAGCTAACATGGTGACTGTCATCTGACATAGCTTACATAACATAAGATATCCAAAACAGATTGAAGTAGTCATATATATATCGAGATACCCACCAGTTGCTAATCATAAAGAAATGAAGCATTCATTACCATATGTGTCTTGGAATGAAGAAAATAAGCAACCAGGTGTTAGTAGTTATTATTCTAACAGGATTAGTCTTATGAACAGACAAGAAATTAAATATTCTCACTCATAGAGATAGTTTCTCATGGCTAACTTAAATGATTCAAAATAGGGAAATAACAATATCAGTAAAGTTTATACTACATTATCTGGTGTTGATTGCTTAAAAAAACATAGGAGTAATGTAAGTTCATTGGGCCTTTTTTGTATTTGGTGAATGGATGATGTGATGTTCTTGCTGTTTTTATTACTAATTAGAGGATTAAAATTTCATCATTCAGTAACAAAAATGGACATGTTTCGATTCTCTTTGCATAGTTATGTAAAGTTCTTTAAAACAAAGTTTCATGTCTATAATTTTGTAGACCCATGCACTGTCCCTGAGAAGGAAAGTGCCTGGAAGGAGAAAACCTTTTGATGAGCTGCTGAAGGAACATCGTGCTGCCAAAGAGGCCTTTCTGAAACAGAGAGCTGAGCAAAAGGCTGCTCAGCTGGCAGCATCCATGGTGACCTGTGGTGGCAACACTGTGAAGCCAGCACAGTCACATGGTGCCTCACCGTTAGTGCCACTTGACCGAGGTTTGACCATGGGTAAGGGTGGCCACCACAGCACTTCAGTAAACACATCCAAAGAGAGTTCTGTACAATCACGCCTACTCCATTCTGGGGCCATGTCTCCACAGAAGATCTCAAGGCCTGCTGTCATCAAACCAAACAATATCTGTCTCGCCAGGTCTGTATTGCTAGTTAATTTGAAATTTCTGTCTTATGGTTATGTGGGAATTTTCCTATTTTTACTCAAATTTTAAAAATAATTCAGCTATATTTTTGTGAGAAGCTATTGGTTTTGACTCAAGCAAACCTTTCACCCTTGGAATATTTATGAAGATATTTGATTTCATGTGTATCCATGAATGAGAGGTGGTGTGTGTACCCATCCCATCCTGATTCAATGCCATCACTAAAGTAACTATTTTCTTCAAACATTTCATTCAAATTTTATGTGAAGGTCGACTATGAATATACTAGGGATGAACTGTTTAAGGGTTCAAAAGTTAAAACCGCAGCAACTATCTACCGAAATTTAACAAACAGTGTCAGCTATATGCATGGAAGGGGAGACAATCCTAATTTACCAGTAATTTTCAAGTGCACAGTAGCAGATCTAAAATAAACTAAATTAATCACTCTAAACATAGTCATTTGACTTACAGCCATACACTCTTTATTTAAACATTGATATTTTCTATTCAGTAGCTCAGGAGGTCTACACTCACCATTGGCATCTGCCCATCGAGATGATGTCGGGCCATCATTAATCCCTGCTGCTGACACCCAAAGTAGACTTAGTGATGGGGAAGGGGAAGAGGAAGATGGAGAGATGGACAAACCTGACCGATCCTATCTCCCCTATCATCCCCGTCCAGCAGCTGTATGTATCAGATAACTCAAAGTTATAACTGCTGGTTAATTTGTGAAGTGTACTTGTTGTACTTTAGACCAAAATATTGTATATTCTGTTCACTTTTAATGTTTCCCTTGTCAAAGTAAATATCTAAATTGATGAATTGTTCACATCCTGAAAGTTCACACAGTTTAATAGCCTGTAATGAATTGCAATTTTGTAAATTACTATTTCTGTTACTAAATGACTACATCTATTAATTTTTTTTATGGAAATTCAAAGTGTGAATTTATGATTTTTTTAAAAGAAGGTACTTAGTGGATTACTCACTAGCAGTTGATACATGAAAATAGTTAAAAAATTTATATGGAAGTCCAATAAGGTGTTGTTTTTCTTGGACAGACTTGTACTTTTGGTGCCCGCCATCATACCTTCCACAGTAGGGGATGTAATGTGTTCAACAGACGTGTAGATGTGCTTCGTGCAGCTTTCCTTAAAGTGTTGGAGCGTCAAATCAACCCACCACCGCCAAAGTAAGTCATTCTTATCTTTACCATATCAGTGCTGTAGTTTGGTTTGGCTGATAATGCTTAACATCATTTTAACATCTATTGTCATTTTATGGATGGTTCATTCTATCACTGACAATCATTTCTGTTGTTAATACTGTTGCGATTAGTTGTAGTTTTTTCTCTTTTCCCCAGGAAACTTTGTGTGGAATCCAATTTACCAAAAGAACCTCAATTCCTGTCAAATTCCAAAGATCCTTACGAGTTTAACCTCATTGACAGTGCCATGGGTGGAGCGACACAGCACTCCAATACTGTAGTGAATTCTACCATTGTAAACAAAAACAATGTGAAACCAAAATCTAAGCCCTCCAGTAGCAGCAGCAGTCGTAACAAATCAAGGGAGGGTGCAGCCACTAACTCTGGGGGCTCACGTAGCCCCGCCCACTCAGGAACTTCTACTCCTAGTAGTACAGGGGCTGTGAAACGTAAACGTAGTGGGAGTGGTGGCCCTACCTCTAGTCCATGTACCACCTACAATAATGTCATAAGTGGCAGTGCCATGACCATCAACTCAACTGCACTCAACAGTCATACCAATAGTAGTCCCCTCACTGCCATAGCCATCCCCAGTGTCAATCTCAGCTCCGCTACTCTCAGTCATTTTAATGCCAACCTGGCTGGCAGCAAAAACCCAAAGAATAATGTGCTGAAGGACTTTGGACTAGTAGTGCGCAGTATAGATCCTTCAGCAATAGTAAATGGCCAGTATGTGTTAGGAGGAACAACTGCTCAAATCATTGACGAAAAAATGCTTCAACAGACTCACATTATCTCTGGTGGGAACAAGGGAAACCAAGCGAAGTTGGTCAATAGCCTTGATGCATTACAGAAAAACAACTTGATACCTGCAAATGCTATCCTTGTTGACAGTCCTATGCAACCAGGGACAGTGCTTACACCAGTTTCTGTGGGCTCTATAGGGTCTGTGCCAAGCAATACAGTCATATCCCTAGCCAATAGTTCCATGTCTCAGGCTCACCCTAGCCCCTCAACAACTCCAAGCCCACTCTTCAGATCAGTAAGTAAATGGCAGATATCCTGGTTTGTTTTGATTTTTGTTTGATATACCAGTATTACCAGTAAGGTCAGATATAAGTTAAAATGTTTTGGTTTTTAAAAAATTAACAATTTGGTAATTTGCTGAAGATGTACATCAACATGATTTGAAATTTCGTGTAAACTCCACAAAGTACAAGGATATTAGGAGCTTTTGTCTAGTGAGGTCATTAGCAAGCAATGATTAAAATGTAAGCATTTTAGAGTATCAGGATATTTCAGAGACAGTTTGCAATATATATGAACAGATAGATGTTGCTTTATGTAATTATGAATGTAATGTATAATGCCATTCATTGATTGTTAAAGCGATGCCTAAGTATTTGATATTGATCAGGGAGTCAAATAGTATTTACTGCTGATATTCAACAAACCAGCACTGAATATGTTATTGTTACAGGGTTCTCTAAGTCCACAAGTTTCTTCGCCTTTGCCAAATGGGATCACTCAATCAGTGACAGGTAGGTTTATTTACATATCTTAATGCAGCAAGTCATTCTTTCTGTAGCTGTCTCCTGCAGGCTTCAAGAATTCAAGTTTGCTTTCTTACAAACTTAATTCTGCTACATGATGAAAAAGAATGACTAATATTGGATGGTATTCAATGTTTTTTTTATCATTATTGGTTTCTTGACTCCTGAAAACACTTATCAAGCATAGGAATTATTATTAATATCAAATGAAAATTCTGTTTGTCCTTTTGTGTTCCTACATACAATGAATGATGCGTTTCTTTATGTACAAAGAAGTATATTGCTAGATTTTATGATGGATTTTCATAGAGAACTGTTACATTTATTATGTAAAATGAGATGTTCATGTTTATTTGAATTACCTGCAGTTTGTTCTAATGTATTCGCTATTCAGCAAACATTGTATCAATGTAGTGGTTTATCAACGTCTTGTAGACCTTTGATATTTCCTGTTTATTTTGCAGATAAAAACAGCAGTAGTCACCGCCACACCTTGATTCACCACAAGGGACCACAGATGATGGCCCAGTCAGCACTGCCTGGTGTGTTCTCCACTGCTCAAGTCATCACTTCAAACAACAACCCACAAGTGTGTGCTAGTCATGTCTTCACGCAGCTCGCTCAGCTTCAGGTCAAGCCTGGTGCCAAGCCTGGGCCTAACAAGGTCACCATGCAACCTGTGTCCTTGACCTTTCCATTGGCAAACCTGGGAACAGTGACAGGTCAGCAGCCTCAGACACATACCCTATTTATTACGAGCAGTGACGACGGTACTCGACATGAACTACAGCCAGTATCCAACTCCCCATCTAGTCTCATGTCCTAGCCCAGGTTCTTTACTCAAAGCTATTCTCATAACTTTATTGTGTGGCCATACTCTTTTTTTTTTTTTCTTTTTAATTCTCTGAAATATCTCGACCTCAATTCCAGGCCTATTTCATGAGCAGATTACCTTTTAAGTAATGAAGAAATAAGTAATATGGTGATATGTATTGATTCAACATTGAATGTCTTTGTGTAATGCTTTGATTTTTTAGAATTTTTTAACCAAGAATTGACTACGCTTTTTTTTTAGGTATTATGTTTTGAAAAGTTAGGAATTATTGTGTCAGTAGTTTGTTAATCACAGGATGCAGTAAGTACATCAAACATTTGTTGAAAACTTGATGTTCAGGTAAACTGTGGCATTTGAAATCAATATTGTTTTAAAATTGTAGTCCAGAATGAAACAGAATTACTGCCATGTTTGTTTCACAGTTCAAAACATTATTTGTGTAGCCTGATTATTGTAAGTGACGATCACAACTTTGAGGTGACATCTTCTTGACTAAAAAAGAACCTATAACAACACATCTAGCAATGAAAATAGAATTCCAAAAATTATCCTCCAGCTGAAGTGCTGTTACTGTGAAGAAACAATTCATATAGCATTCAGGATATTTGTAAATTTTGAAATAATTGATCTTCAAAGCATGTATGACAGTCATGATGATAAAATTTTCTTCCTTGGCTGTCAGTTGTTCACTCAATCAAAACACATAGACATCAAAGGTAATAATTCAGAGTGATATGTTTTAAAAGCTGTCTGCTCAAAGGAAATTACTCATTAAATTTGCGAACACAAAAGTGTTTACACAGTGGTCACTGCAGTGTGCTGTTAATGTAATGTCGGTATCTGCCTGTTAAACTGATACTTGGTAAAATTACTGTATATTATATTTTCAATCTAAATTATTGTTGGAAGTTCAACATAACCTTGACCTTGTTTTGTAATATGACTTTGATAAAAGACAAGACTGGAAATAGTTTGTATCATTTCTCCTCTCATGTTCAGTTATGTATGGTACATAAAGAATGCAAAAAGAAATAAATTTTATAAATTCAAAATTCTATTGATTTCTTTTTTGGAAAATTCAGACTTTTTGGGTAAGTCATGCTTTGCATAAGGTATGCCTGATTTAAGAAGCACCTTATACAACAACCTGAAGTGTCACCAAGACTTTCTTTGAAGTATATACTTTTTTGTCCTTCCTGTATCACTGTAGATATTTTTTTTGTTTTAAATAATTGCGATGTCTGAATCCACTCCAGAAAGTTACTTCTCTTCATCTTCAGCAATAAATAGGGTGATTATGACACTTTGACAAGAATCAGGAAGTCGTGGTGTAAGGTGACAAGAATCAGGAAGTCGTGGTGTAAGGTGACAAGAATCAGGAAGATGTGGTGTAAGGTGGCTACATGCATGTAGTCAGTGATTAATGTCAAAATATTTAAACACTTGATGTTTGGATTGTATGCTGAAGAAAGTTTGTAGTTATCTCCCATCTTTGATCTTCATTTCTGTTGAAACTTCAATTTACTGCTGTGGGAAAAAAAAACACAAGTGATCCCATATTCTTATTCTTATCTGTGATATTGTCAGTATTGGAATGACAAGGATGCAATTTTTCTTTCTTTTTTTTTTTTTGTTTTTTTGTTTTTTTTCATTTTTCATATCAAAAGATTTGAAAGGCAACATAAATGTAATTGATTACAGTGTTTGAGGATGAATAACATGTAAATATCTGTATTTTGATTTGTGAATATCATCCTTACGTATGGAAACTCTCATTACACAATTTATTGTTTAAAATCATTTTTCATCTGCTCCATATTTATTTAATGAATGTCTTTCTGTATTTAAATAGAAAGATGAAAATATATACTGTTAGCCAGCATTCTGTTCTGCTCCTTATGGTCACCATATCTGCATCACTAAAAATTTACAGTGATTTGCTTATGTGAAAGAGTCTATATTATGCTATACTATAGCATATGTTATCCATGTTTTAACTCACTGCGATTAATGTTCATGGGCTTGTTTCAATTATGAAAGTAAATCGCATGCAAAAGAAAGATGGTTTACATTATTTTGTGATTATGCTGTTGTTTCATGTAAATTAATACAAGGTTTCTCTTTCAGCTATCCCAACCTGTCAAAATTTGTGTGTATTTATGAAGCTTCCTTAAATACATTAAATTGAAATACTCTTTATGCTGATGTGATCTCCAGTTTACCCCTATTCTTTTCAGGTTAAAAATTACAAAGATAGCTAGTAATTGTGATGCCATATGGAAGATAACAGTTGTGTTGTCACCTTCAGGAAACCTGATTCTCTGCCATATAGAGAGAAATAGCAGATATTGTATAGCGTTTATCCTTATTGACAACAGATCAGTATTACTGCACAGTTAGATGTTGGTACCTAACAAGGCTGTTTATCTGTAGCACAGTAATACTCATTTCAATTGGCGACTCCGAGACATAGTATTAAAGTTAGGAATCGCCTTCCACTTTTCACTACAATAAACAACGAAATGCCGTATTTCTAGTCAGTATGTTTTGAATTCATCATATCTGGATTATAAAAACCTTGGGAAGCCACTCTGATTTTAGAATTAATAAACTCTTAGTATGCACAAACTCAGGTTTGTAGATCTGTCAGAAACCGAGAGTAAATTAGATGCTTTTGTAGGGCTTAAACTTCATAGAACACTTTAAAGATAAGAAAGTTCAGGTCAGATGCTAGCATGTGTGCTAGTACCAGTTTTTATAAGATAAGTGTTTTTGCTAATTTTTCTGTGATGTATAAGTAATGGTAGCTATCGACTGAGTGACATGCTGATTCCAGAGATTATAATCAGAATGCTTGAAGATGTAAAGAGAAAAGCTAGACTGACAGATGTGTTATTGTGTGTGTGACGACATATGTGGGTGCATGTCTGTTGTAGGAATTATAAGAATAAATGAAAACACTTTTTTTTCAAAACCTTGATAAGAAGGTAAAAATGCAATCTCTTTGGTTTCATCACATTTTGTTATTTGTTCTACTTTTCAGTGCTGTTTTCATATCTAACCTTAGTTTGGATAGTTAATATAATAGATTCTGGCTGCACAGTTTTATTCAGTTGATAAACAACAGACTAGTAGTTGTCTCAGAATCAGATAACATGTATATATGAATGTAGATTTCTGTGTTATAAACAAATCAACACTGCCAGAATGTAAGGTCTCAGAAAACTTATCAGATTTTCATAACCATTGTTATTTTTCTTTGTACTCAAAATGAAACATATACTTTTTGGTCAGCATTGCTAGTGTTGACTTTGACATAATTGATGCAAGAGTAAGCATGCCACAGCCTACGCAATTTTCTCTTTTGAACTTAAGAACTGTCAAGACTTTTCTATTTTAACAGTATTCATATTGTTAAAGATGTCCAGCTGACATATCAGTGAGGATTTGTATGGTTGAACTTGAGCTGTGTGTGATAAGCATGTATTGATTTTAGTTACCCCTTCACCCCAGTGATAGCGGCGTGAAGGTTGTATGTCATGTGATAGGCCCAAAGGATGGTAGAAAGCTACACTTAAGGGGTTGATTTCTCTGTATAACATATGAATGGAACTTGGATGTATATAATTTGTATTTAGTTCTTATCCACAACATGCTCGGCTCATTTGTGGCCAAGAAAAATTGAAGGGTTGTTCAAAATTATGTGATAATGGAGTTTAAAGGGAAAAAAGAAACATTTTTACTTTAAAATCGATTTAAGCTTACACTTAAAAAACTTTTTTTTTCTCTTTTTATTTTGAGTCTTGAGAAAATATCAAAGTTTGCAGAATGATATTTTGATTGAAATCTTATGTTATGTTTTATTCTAAATCACTTTAAAAAGAATATATAATTTGTCAAAAGTTTTAAGTTGATGTAATTGACTTCATTCAAACTTCCATTGTTGTATTTAATGTCTCCACAATATACAAGACCTATTAACCTAGGGATTTTTCGTAGCCACAAAATATTTACCATAATACAAGATAAGATTTTTGTCAGTACAAGATATTTGCCATAATGAAAGATAAACATTTTTTGTTAGTACAAAATATTTATCATAATAAACGATAAATTCTTTGTGGTAAGTATTTACAGTATTAAAGCTATTTTTTGTTAATTAATCACAACATCTATATTTTCTTTTCTTAATGTATCAAAATATGGTCCATGAGGATTTCTTATACAAAATGTAAAAAGCTCCCTGGTATTCACTGAGCACTGTTTGAAATTGTTTTGAAATATTTAAATGCACTAATTTGTTGTTTAATGAGTGCTTCAGATGGTTTTATCATTTTCTAAACAACCAGAATAGCTTATTAACTACTTGTTTTCAAAAAGAAGTCTTAAATACCAGAAATATTTTCTGTGTCCTGCTTCTTGTATTGTTAATATAAAGTTAACTCAAGGGAATATAACCTTAAATAAAGATAAGGTGTATTAAATATGTAATGATCTTGTTTATGTTTCATTGAAGCCTAATATGATGCCCATGTCAAAATTAAAAGATTTGTAATGCTTCTTCTAAATATATTTACGCTTAAAGTGTTAAAAAAGACATTGGGAATTCTCGAAACTGGAGGGGGAAAATTCTTGAATCTTGTAAGCTGAAGTAACTGTCTGCTTCCTGTATTTCTTTAACTGATTCTATATACATCCTGATGATACATTGTACCTGTATTTCTGATTCTATATACAGCCCGATGATACATTCTTCCTGTATTTCTGATTCTATATACAGCCCGATGATACATTGTTCCTGTATTTCTGATTCTATATACAGCCCGATGATACATTCTTCCTGTATTTCTGATTCTATATACAGCCCGATGATACATTGTTCCTGTATTTCTTCTATATACAGCCCGATGATACATTGTTCCTGTATTTCTGATTCTATATACATCCCGATGATACATTCTTCCTGTATTTCTGATTCTATATACAGCCCGATCATACATTGTTCCTGTATTTCTGATTCTATATACAGCCCGATGATACATTCTTCCTGTATTTCTGATTCTATATACAGCCCGATGATACATTGTTCCTGTATTTCTGATTCTATATACAGCCCGATGATACATTGTTCCTGTATTTCTGATTCTATATACATCCCGATGATACATTGTTCCTGTATTTCTGATTCTATATACAGCCCGATCATACATTCTTCCTGTATTTCTGATTCTATATACAGCCCGATGATACATTGTTCCTGTATTTCTGATTCTATATACATCCCGATGATACATTGTTCCTGTATTTCTGATATATACAGCCCGATCATACATTCTTCCTGTATTTCTGACATATACATCCCGATGATACATTGTTCTGTATTTCTGATTCTATATACAGCCCGATCATACATTCTTCCTGTATTTCTGATTCTATATACAGCCCGATGATACATTGTTCCTGTATTTCTGATTCTATATACATCCCGATGATACATTGTTCCTGTATTTCTGATTCTATATACAGCCCGATCATACATTCTTCCTGTATTTCTGATTCTATATACATCCCGATGATACATTGTTCCTGTATTTCTGATTCTATATACAGCCCGATCATACATTCTTCCTGTATTGATTCTATATACAGCCCGATGATACATTGTTCCTGTATTTCTGATTCTATATACATCCCGATGATACATTGTTCCTGTATTTCTGATTCTATATACATCCCGATGATACATTCTTCCTGTATTTCTGATTCTATATACAGCCCGATCATACATTCTTCCTGTATTTCTGATTCTATATACAGCCCGATGATACATTGTTCCTGTATTTCTGATTCTATATACAGCCCGATGATACATTCTTCCTGTATTGTCAATGAGAGAGAAAACAGTGTTTCTCCTGTCTTATTACCTCCCAGATTATATGCAACAAATAGAAAAACTTCTTAGTTTTTTTTGTTTTTTTTGTTTTTTTTTGTTCATACATTTGATTCTAACTCTTCACTGTCCAAATGTTCACATTGAGTCATATGTCATGGTTTGACTTACCTTTTGTCTCTATAGTTGATCTGTAATGTGTCAATTTGTTGAGGACTTGACAACGCTATTTCAGAAGTGTGATTTAATGTTCAGTGAATACAATCCAATGTACCTATGGAGGATGTTGATATTGAACAGTATGTTATTATACAGAAGGATGATTAATTGCTCAGAGTATAATTGTAAAAAGTAGTAAGTCAGGAAGACTGTACAAAGAATTTCTATTTGGTGATAATCTAATGCTTTTCTTGTAAAAACTCTTCTGTATTACTTTGGTTTTTTGTACATTCAAGTATTTAATTTATTTCTGAGATGTTATGTGATGATATTTTTTTTTGTACAAAGTTCATTGCTTTTCTATACACGTTTTCAATATTGATCAATATTAATATACAGAAACTAAGAATGTACTTAACTAACAGTGTACATTAGACTTCCTCATACTCAATGGCAATCAGTCAACACTGGTGGATCAGTAGATATTTATAGCCTTATGTGTTCCAATAACACTGACTCCAGACACAGTTCCCAGTACCACGAGTATGGCTTCACCTCATGTCTGGTTATAGAGCTGTCTCCTTTGGGGCCAGTTCTTTCTTCTGACCACCCTGTACAGTAAAGTATGGCCTTACCCGATGCCTGGTTACAGAGCTGGCTCCCCAGGGACCAGTACTATGTTCTGTACCTCAAAGTATGGCCTTACCCAATGCCTGGCTGCAGAGCTGACTCCTCAGGAGCCAACACTTTGTATGGATCACACTGTACTTCCAAGTAGGGACTCATCCTATGCCTGGCTACAGAGCATGCTCCCCAGGGGCCAGTACTTAGTGTGGACTACCCAGTACTTCCAAGTAGGGACTCATCCTATGCCTGGCTACAGAGCATGCTCCCCAGGGGCCAGTACTTAGTGTGGACTACCCAGTACTTCCAAATAGGGACTCATCCTATGCCTGGCTACTGAGCATGCTCCCCAGGGGCCAGTACTTAGTGTGGACTACCCAGTACTTCCAAGGAGGGACTCATCCTATGCCTGGCTACAGAGCATGCTCCTCAGGGGCCAGTACTTTGTATTGACCACCCAGTATTTCCAAGTAGAGACTCGTCCTATGCCTGACTACAGAGCTGGCTGGCTCCCCAGGGGTCGGTACTTTGCATAGACCACCTACTGCCCAAAGTATGGCCTCAACTCATGACTGGGCTCTTGGCTTGCTCCCCTGGAGAGTAGAACTACCCAGTACCCCAAATATGGCCTCACCCAAGCCTGGTTACAGAGCTAGCTCTCCAGTGGCCATTCCTTTCTAGGACTACCTAGGTAACAGTTGCCATAGTGATGGTGACTGGTTGATCCTAATGTTGGTGGATTAATGTTTGCTCATCTGAAATTGTGATTTGTTTTTTTGATGGTAACTCATTTGCATATGTACCTTCAGGGATCATTATTATCTGATTTGTATTACACTATTAATTCATTACGTTATGCATGAGTCTTGTGAAGACAGAGAATAATTTTTTTTTTTCACATTTTGTAATATATACCATTTCTCCTTTCTGGTACCTCATGCATT
Organism: Ylistrum balloti; assembly: GCF_031769215.1. Classification (NCBI taxonomy): domain Eukaryota; kingdom Metazoa; phylum Mollusca; class Bivalvia; order Pectinida; family Pectinidae; genus Ylistrum; species Ylistrum balloti. The sequence goes on along the minus strand of NW_026782902.1, from coordinate 206,597 downwards.
ATGGTTATCATGTAAAGTATGAATATCAAATATGATTATTATTATATATAAATACTTATATATTGAATACACACTAATGATGAAATAAATTTTTACATGTCATTGATGAAATATGAAACAATATTTGTTATTTATTGGTTGCAACCAAATTTAAGTTTTTATTACAGGTATCCATAAAAAATTAAAGTCTTCCGTCTGGATTTATCCTCCTTCTACACATTGGACATAATGACTGATATTCATCAACAAGTCTTGTGTCTAGTCTTATGTAGACCTTCGTAACTACATGATCACGTCATATTCATTTGCTTGCTAAAAAGTAATACAAAGTATCACAAAAAGAGACTGCCCAACGGTTGCCAGCACTCAAACAACTTCATTTGTTAACAGATTCCTGTGCAAACACTGTCTCACTTTTCCTTTTACTCCAATAACTTCATTTCTCGCAGGCGTGGTGTTTTGGAGCTTGGCATTGAAAGGAGATAATGTCTTCAGTTCTTTTTCACATATTTTTTTTGGCCCACCATCATCACCGTCCATCCGTCTGATGAGTGGCCGTCTTGGATATCGTCAATGAAGTTTTTATAGCTATTTCTTCAGAAGTACTGGATGGATCTTTCTTAAAATCCATATGTAAGTTCCGCTTGGTCCCAACTTGTGCCGATTTGATTTTGTGAGTGATTAGAAAAATTAAATGGCTGAAAGGTGGCCATGTTGGATTTTGGCTTTGAAAGTTATCACTATTTCTTGAGAACTACTGTATAGATCTCTCTCAAATTTCAGGTATAGGTTCTCCTTGATCCCTAGTCTTGCCCATTTTATTTTGGGACTGATCAGAAGAAAAAAAATGGCCGAAAGGTAGCCATCTTGGATTTTGACTTTGAAGTTTGTTGTGGCTATTTCTTCAGAAGTATGGATGAATCTTACTTAAAATCCATATGTAGGTTCCCCTTGGTCCTTACTTGTGCCCAATTTTGGGTCTGATCAGAAAAACAAAATTTACCAAAAGGCGACCATCTTGGAAATTTTAGATTTAGATACAGGATAGCCAAACAATTAATAAAATTGCACCATACAGCGATTTTGTCCTTCTTGGATTTGTCAGTGATGCTAAGGGCTTATATATGAAGCAGAGAAGGTGAGTAAAATCCAAAGTCACTGAAAGAAAAGTCAAAGTCTAGAAAGGGAGGTGGATAAGTCTGAACAATGTTGTCATTCTTCCTTTCTTCATTTTCAGCCCACCTGGCCTGAAGGGCCAATTGAATAATGCTGTGGTGCGGTGTCTGCCATCAGGCATCAACTTTTTAGGTCACCCGGGACAAAGTCTAATGGTGACCTATTTTAAAACCCTTCATCCGGTGTCATGGTCACGCGTTGTGCATCCATAAACACTTTTGACTTCTTCGCCAAAAACCCCTGATCCAATTTCGATGAAATTTTGCAGAAACCATCTAAGGCCTAAGAGGAATCAAAATTGTGAATTATACAGTCCCCCACCCCCAGGGGCCTGAGGGGTGGGGCCAAAAGTGGTCAAATTGACTCAGATTTAAATAATCTTCTCAGGACCCAGATATGGTAGAATCAAATACTCTTTATGAATGGAAGCATCTTAATATGCTTCACCAAAATTGTGAATTTCATGGCCCAAGGGTCACACATTTCCCTGTGGGGAGGGGGTAAAGTTTTCTATAGTTTATATAGGAAAACTAGATATTTGAGCATAATTTGTTTAATTTCCATTGGAAATATTTAAGACTTGGTTAGAATTATGAGTGAAGGGCCTGATGGTATGCCCATTTTGATCCAGACTGACCCCAGGTGCTGATTGGTGGGGCCAAAAGGGGTCAAATGGACCTAAATTTCCAAAATCATCTTCTCAAGACGCAAATATGGTAGAATCAAATCTCTTCTTGAATGGAAGCATCTTAAAGTGCTTTAATTACTAAAATGAGTCATTTCTTCCTGGGGGGAATGTTTTTTAGACTTTACTGTAATTTTCATAGAAAAATTGTATTTTTGAACATAACGTTGGTTATTTACCACTGGAAATAACCTTAAGAATTATCAGTATAGGATGACAGTTTTGATGGAATGCATGTCTTGACACTGTCGATATAAGTGTCACAATTTCAGTTTCATGACACTTGATAACTATCCTTTAACCTTTATATTCAATATCGCTTATCTCAGGTGACTGTTGTTTTTTAAACAACTTCTCAATAACCACTGGACCAAATGTTTTGATATTTAAATTACATGTTCCTAGGATGAAGCCCAAGCAAGTTTGCGAAAAGAAATGACCTTGACCTACATTCAAGGTCACATGGGTTAGATTTCTTAAAACATTTAAATAACTTTTCATTAACTAAAAAGGTCTAGAGGCATGGTATTTGGCTAGTGTGTTCCTTGGATGAAGCCTAACAAAGTTTGGGAAATAAATTACCTTGACTTATATTCAAGGTCATGGGGGTCAAATTTAAAACATTTTAAGGATTTCTTATGAACTAAGAGACCAAGAAACATGATATTTAACTGGTATGTTCCTAGGATGGGGGATTCCTTCACGACTTCCGCGTAAGAATTTGCCAAATCTTTATAACGGAGACTTACTCCCAACCTTTTATCTTTGTTATTGCTTATTTATATACCACACTCCAGTTTCTCCTTGTCAACATTTCTAGGATGAAATAGAAAGAAGGGTCAAGTTTATATAATGGTACAGAAAGAGCTGCACACAGACTGATGCAGGAGGACAGTTGACTATATAGTGTGAAAGATTCTGTCAGTCCGCGATTTTATTTTGTCTTGGTCGCAGTCGATCAGTATATTTCCTGAATAATCAAAAGGTGTGAAATATTATTTCTACTCCCTTCATACGTATCAACTATGTGCATTTTAAAAAATCATTATATTTTTGTCACGTGTGAATAATCCATTTATGCAGTTCTATCATATTATGGAATTCTAATTAGGTCTTTTTTATATAACATATATAACAAATGTCTCTCTTTGTGTTTTTATTGTTCCAACAATTTAAAGAAAATTCCCAAACAATGACTTAATGATGATTGTTTGAGATGTTAACCCCTACCGTCGCTGAGGCCGCCACACTCTGCTAACTTGCGGAAGAGCTGATGTGACGTGTCCCATCGGTGAAAAAAAAATTTTTTCTTAAAGGTGAGATCAATTTTGTAGCAAAAGTATCGAAGTTACGTGACAAACAAAACATTGCATTATTTGCACGATATATAATTTGAGACGTGTTCTGTAATTTACATACGAATGGAAAATTATGCAAGATCTTCCACGAAAGTAATAGATATCAAAATCCTGTAGAGTTTATGTAACACATAATTTTGAACACTAATAACCTCTCATGTTATATCAGTACATCGTTTTGCCCAAACTACTGACACTTACAATAATGAAAGAAATATCACTGCTGGATTGCTTCTTTTCAAACTGTTCATTCTTGATGTAATATTAAATGAGATATTTGTTCAAAGGAGGAGTGCCAGTTTGGGCCTTCTGATGGCCATGACGAATACTTTTTTTTTTATTTTTTGTCTATTAAAAACTTGAGGTCGGGCGGTAATGACATGACATTAATCTAAGGTCAGCTCAAGGCTGTTCAGTTGTTACAGGGGGGACGAGTGGGGGATCAAATTCATAATTATTGCAATAGTTATCAAACTAAAATATTTTTTTTTTTAGTTTTTTTCTCTTAAATGTCATTTGATGATATATTTCAAAACCTTCATTAGAAAAAATGACCAAAAAATATGCCATTGTTGAAAAGTAGGTCACGATAATTAAGTGCCCTAATTACTAATTAAGTCACACTTGAACACCGTTTTTTGTCTGGATGCATTTATAAACAATACGTTTATCACGTGCAGTGTATTTATTTGAAATATTTTTGCAAATATGGATGATATTAAAATGGAAAAAATCAAGTTAGCACCGGGTTTCACAGGATAATGAATGACCTTTGTCTATTACTTACAGGATTGTATTTTTGTTTACTGCTTTAGTAAGGGGAAATGTGGTGTTGGGATATTCATTTAGGAGTCACTGTCGCTGTCACAATCTGACCAGTTCTCCGCCGTCATTGCGTCATCAACACAACTAAGGAAACTTGAGGAGGCAGTTGTTTGTGCAGTATCAGACTGGTGTCGGTTATAAGAAAGATACCATAGGACAGATGCAATGTGGGCACAGCTGCCGACTAATCTGGCACCAACATTACATTGACAATACCAGCCTGATATTGGGGTCAGTCCATTAGAATATTCAATCCAAAGATTGTACACCGTCGAAGCAACATGTCGTGAACGAATCTGAACTTTGATCAAGTCAGGTTTCTCCCTGCATATCATACTGACCATCTTCAGTTAAGTGCTCTTTGGTGTAGGATTTTGCCTGTATCAGCTGATATACCCCCATGGTAAGGTCTCTCAACTCTGTGTATCGTGTTCTCGCTTGTTGTGGCTGTGAGAGTGGGGAATAACAACAGCGATACTTTTCTTCCAGTTCACGTTTATTCGCCATACGTCACTCCTAATTACAGAGTCAATTCCGGACTATCCGGAATAGGGTATATACTAGTAAACAAACAAACATTTTCCGGATTCATAAATTCTATGGTCATATACAGTACATCCGCCCGCAAAAACAAAATGCTGACAATTTTGGATGAACCATAGAATTTCGCAATGAAAATAATCAAATACTGAACAATGTCAATTTTCTCTATCTTGATACATATTATACACAAGAACATCTGCATGGTATCTTCAACATGTAATTGTCCATTACTGAGGAATCTTGATAAGCATGCCTGAATATCACTTATGAAATGACTTGGGTAACAAATGTGCTATTCACTAACAGGATAAAGCAACTAAAAAAACATTGCATCCATTGGGTTGACCACAATTAGTATAATCATATACTAGACAGATCAATAATCCAAAAATACTATCCATGATGAAGTGAAGCACCAACACATTCTTATCTGTGTGACAATATATGTCATCTCTGGTATAGAACGTGATAAAAAATACAGGTCTGAACTTGTGTTAACTTCCTCTGACAAGGTAACATGTGAAGTAGGTTATATCAAGATGAACAAGAACTGGATTCTGTAATTCAACATTACAATGAAAAGAACATTGTGAAAGAAAAAGTAACTAACAATATGCAAACCAAACAACTGAACATCATAGGAAATAACTCAATGCTTATCCAATGACAAATAAGGGCAACATAAAATTCAATTGCACCTGCAGCCATTATCTTGAGCAAAAATACAATTGATTCGGAATATTCAAATTGATCAACAATATCATTGTTATCCACCGAGTTTCAAATTGATAAACTTATGATATTAGATCTGCACATCATTCAAGGTTAATAAAATTCACAATAAAATTCATGAACAATTTAATGTAATACATTAATCAAAACCTATGGAAATTCTATACATTATTCCTTATTTATTGCATATAACATAGAAGTTAAGCAGTGCTTGCCAACATCTCATACCAATCTCAGATGATTAATATAACTTCATCCAATATCAAAGGTAATTATCAAAATCTGCAAATTAATCATGGTCAAGTTTAAATTGTAATGACAATACCATGCTTTCATAAAAAGAAATTTGAAAGCACTACATTCAAAATTCTATCAACATATTATTTAGAACACTTAAGCTTATTCAAGGTAAGTATAAACTGATCAAGTCATTAATATAAAAGTTCTGTACTAAGGAACATAAGTCAATCAAAACTAATTCACTGGCATATAGTAATTCATATCCTAATGATCTAACACTGGTGGTGGTTTCCTCATCACTTGCTGACGTGTTTTGAGGTTTAAGTCAGCTTTGTCTATCCACATCGCATTCTGAGCTGGTTCACCAGCAAAGTGAACCAGGTAACGAATATTTGGTTCTGAACCTTTCTGTGCCAGAACACGCTTGACTTTGTAATACTTGGAACCATCAGATTCAGTAGTACTTATCGCAGGAGGTGAGCGCCGGGGCCGGGGAAGTTTCCCGAAGACTGACAAGGCGGTTGTGTACCCCTCTGGGTTTCTTCTTCACCGGTACCACATGGCCATGGACCAGTCTGTGGATGATGGACAGTTACACAATCTGACGCTGCATGTCCATGCTGTTGACACAATTGACACACCGTGTCTGGTTGACTGTCATTAATTTCAGCCCAGGAACAGTTACATTTGGTATGACCTTGACCCTGACACTTAAACATACCACTTTGTTTGTCCTTTGAACTCTGCTTACAGGTTGAGCTTGATCCTGTCAAGATAAAGCTGTCGTTTCTAGCTTGGATAATTTCATCTCCAACAAATCTATTTTGGCTTGCATTTCTGAAACACAGGGTTCTGGCGACTTCTTCACAGCATTTACAGGTAATGGTAAGGCCTGTGATCGGTAACCAAAGGAATCCCCAAGTCGAGCACTTTGGTATGCTTCTTCTAGTGTGCTTGGCTTACCAGAATTAACAAAGAATTGGAGCATGGCAGGTAAGCCATCAGTAAATCTTGCTAACATGTCCATAGAAGACTTGCCAAGTTTGTTTCCAACTTTCAGTATTGATGAATAAAAGTCCTCAATGCACATCCCAGGAGACAGCTTTAAATCATTAAATGTACGGGTCTCCACATATACATTGGAAGGGCAGGGTTTGACGTACATGGAATTGAATTCTAATTTCAGAGTGTTCCATGATGCCTTACACAACTGATCTAGCCCCTGATACCACATGTAAGCTGGTCCGCTTAAATGCAAAGAAAAGGCTGAAACCATTTTCGGGATATTTGCTTGCGATGTCACATCTAGCCCCTGAAAAGTCATGTAAGCTTCAAAGTCATGCAAAAATTTGTGAGCGTCCTTATTTGGATAGCCATGGAATTTCGGAATTTGAATTGGACAAACCGATAATACCGCAGGAGAAATGTTTGTCGTAGACGGAGGCCCGTTAGGCCTCTCCTGTGATTGCAAATAACATGGTTTCGTTGGATTAGGTGGGAAAAGCACTTTCCGAACATCTGTGGATGTAAATGGGCTGAAGTCGTCATCGAACGATTGCCATCCTGGACGAGGAATTTGATCACAGTTAGGTACAGTATGGTATGGGTTTGTAGCATGCATTGTCCCTTCGCAGGAGCGCGAATCTAACACAGTGCACGTGTATGGCGCGAACTGGGAACTAGGTCATTTCGTTCCATCAGGGAAATTTATGTTCATAAAGTAATGTAGGCCGCAATAATACAGTTCATCATGAAATCTCTCCAAACATAAGTATGTCATAAGTTCGATTCTCCACCATGTATCGTGTTCTCGCTTGTTGTGGCTGTGAGAGTGGGGAATAACAACAGCGATACTTTTCTTCCAGTTCACGTTTATTCGCCATACGTCACTCCTAATTACAGAGTCAATTCCGGACTATCCGGAATAGGGTATATACTAGTAAACAAACAAACATTTTCCGGATTCATAAATTCTATGGTCATATACAGTACATCTGGTTCTGATAACTTTGGGAAATCAGGCTTCCTTGTTAACCCTTCTGCCTCGATAAGAGTTTGAAGTTGGTAGGTGTTTTGGACAATGCCATCATTCTCTCGGCAATTACAATGTCATTGGGAAAATTCTCTTGACTTTCCACAAAGGAAACATCGCGATTCAGTAAGCGTAGCTCGTGGAATATAAAGTTTGATTTTTTTAGAGTCGGGTGTCTCATTCTGATGGTCTAAACCACTGTTAGAATGCTGCTCTACCGGTTCATGGTGTTTGTAGAATCTCCCTCTGCATTTCTTACATACAGGGTCACCTAAACATAAATCTTTATTGATGTTATCTCTCAAGAAAGACAAAACATCTGCCTGATTCAGACAATATATTCTGACTTTATAATCTGCTTTGCAGCAAGCGCACTGCTTGTGTACTGGCATTTTACAAAAATAACAAAAAGTTAATAAAAACTCAACAAAATACTATAATACTATTATATATATGTCACACTTGTATGAATGAAAGTATATTTAACGGTTTAGTGATACACAAGATATGTGCATAAGTCAATTCATGTACGAACTGCACAGAACAAAGTATACTTATATATCTGGATATACCATGTGTTACATACACTGCATTGTAGATTACTGAAGTTTGCTAGTGTTTAAAACAAGACCATGAACAAGGTATACATCAGGGAGATGTCATGTCATACTATTTTATGTTAAAGCTCTAGTGTCAAACCGTCTTATGCTAAAGCTCAAGAATACAACTAATGCACGGAAGAATTATTATACTGTGAAATTTATTTGAAATAATTTTTCATACAGTATAATTCAATATTCATTTTCATTAACCGGAATAAGATAGTGACTGGTTCTCTTGCACTTTAAACTGTAACTAGTCTATTTAAATGGCACGCCTCTCTTACCCTGACTGTAACTTCTTCATTCTTCTCCGATTCCTTCAACTACAACAACTGGAAAAAGCCAGAACGACTTGCGAAACATGCCCAGAGTAGCAGCCATAGGGTAGCCATGACAAAGTGGATCACAGCAAAGGCAAATAAAAAGCAAGAACATCAGTCCTGGTGCAGCTAGATAGTGCACACAGAGATGTGGTCCGCAGGAACAGAGCTTATTTGATAGTTATTGTGGAATCACTCCTCTACACTGCACAACAAAATATCTTCCAGAGAGGGCATGTAGGAGATAGATCTAGCATTGGACAGCAGTCAGACGTCAACCGTGGAAACTTGATCGAGCTTTTGCATCTCCGACATCCCATGGCTAGCTGACAGGTTATAGTCACAACTAGAAGTCCATCAGCAGTGGCTGTCGCCAGAGATTCAAAACGAGATTCTGGAGATTGCATCTGACCTCGTGTTGCAAGACATATCTAAAGCAGTGGAAGAGTCTGGCAGGTTCAGCATCATAGTTGATGAAACGTGTGACAAAAGCAACAAGGAGCAATTGTCAGTGTGACTGCGTTATATCTGCAATGGTCAACCTACAGAATCATTCATTGGCTTCTATGAAGTTACATCCACAACAGGCAAGGCGCTCTTCAAAATGGTGCAGAATGTGTTGGACAGCGTAGTGTTAAGAATGGATGATCTAGTTGGTCAGTCCTACGACGGAGCATCGAACATGTCTGGTCACAAGAAGGGTGTGGCAACTAGAGTACAGGAAGTCGCACCTAAGGCTCTTTATGTTCATTGATATGGGCACCTGCTCAACCTTGCTTTGCAAGATACGTTACAAGAAAACAAAGTTTTAAGAAATGCCCTTGGTGTTGTGCAGTCCCTGCACATTTTTTCAATTCTCCAAAAAGAGAAGGTATTCTCCGCTCTGTGGTTATGCCGGATCTTGATTCACAACCATACCAATCTTACATAAAGTTGAAGTCCCAGAGTGAGACACGTTGGGCCTGTCGATGGGAGGCGGTGAAAGCCATTGAACAACAGCGAGAGAGAATATATCTTGCCCTGATACAACTATCCAAGGACAAGGATGCAAAAACTTCCATTGATGCTAGAGGTCTTGTAAAGGCCATGCTGGAATTCGAGTTTGTAGTGGGACTGCACACTTTGAAGGTGATCTTCTTAAACACGAATGCCCTGGCAAGCTACCTGCAGGGTCATGAAGTCGACGTGATGGCTGCAAAAACTACATGTCAAGCCACGATCAAAACCTTGTCTACGTGCAGGGATGAAGATATGTTATCCCTGATTTGGGGAAAAGCCCAAATAAGTGCACATAATATCAGTGAGGTGGCAGCAGACTTCGAAGAGGTAAAGACAGCAAAAAGGCAAACAAAGCCATCCAGGAGGCTGCAAGCTCTATTGGGAGAAAATCAATATCAACCCATCTCCTTCACTGACATGAAGAGAGCAAGAATTGAGGTCTACTATGATGCACTGGACAGAGTTCTCTCTGAAATGAAGGAGATATTTGCAAGTAGGGACACCGACTTATTAACATCGCTAGCAGATATTGTGCAGGGAAAAGCATCTGAAGACAGCTTCAAGGTAGTGTCGGCCTTCTATGGCATTGAGGAAGATATCCTGGTGGCTGAAGCTGACATTTTCATAATGTGGAAAGCGTGGAATTGAAAACGGCAAATCAGGTGGTCAGCTATCGCACTTCAACTCTCTCTGTGAAACCTTGCCACATTTCACTAAGGTGGCGACAACACTGGCAGTCATACCAGCAACCTCCTGTTCCGCAGAGAGGTCTTTCTCATGCTTGAGAAGGCTGAAAACGTACCTGCGATCCACTATGGGCCAAACCAGATTGTCGCCATTGGGTCTTCTTTGCATTGAAAGAAGCTATGTAAATAAGGTGGACATAAACACTATTGAAGATGTATTAGGCAGACGGAAGGGCAGAAACAGCATGTTCTAGGTTAATTTGCCCTGGACTATGTTATCTTACTCTTGGGGCTTTTGCGGATTCCTATTTTCTATATGATACATGTATGTTGGACTTAGTGATGATATGCTCATCATGTCACATATCTCACATGTCTGTACTGGGATGTTGCTGTGATGTGTGGAAATACCTCATACTGAATACCATGTCCTTCTAATTTTCCTTCAATGTGTAGCCTATATGTCTGCATTCAGGAGTGAGTATTAGTTTTAGGTGTTGAGGCACAAACTATGACCTACAGCTGTATTATCAGCTTCAATAAAGAATAGCACAGTGTACTTGCTTTTGCTGTACTTTCTCTATGCCAAAGTTTTCGATTTTACCCCAGTATTTGCCGATATAATATAGAGGTTTGATGGTTTTTCCATTGATACATGCAAATTAGAGAAATTCTGGAGTTTTGTTAACCCCCCACCCCCGCCCCCAAGCAAACCTCTCCTCCTACGCCTGTGCACTGTTTTGAGTTTCATTTGATTGTTTAAAGATATTATTTTCAGCAATGTTGTCAGTGCTGAATACATACGATGGTGTTCGGAGTATTCAATATATATATATTCAATATAATGAGATTTCTGTGGTGTAATGAGATGTATTTTTACAGTCAATGCCGGTATGGTTGGTATCACAAGCGATGTCGAGTATTACACAGCTTAAAGACGGGATCTACACTCATTGCGACTTTCTTCCGGTTTGCCCAATACATCGATTTTTAATATTAGACAGCAAAACTGTATATTTCCTCGAGAATTGTATACCTATCTCTAAATAAACACAGTTCAGATATTATTTGTGGAATCTATTCCCATAGCTCTTTTCATTTATCCAACAAATTATAATTATCTTCATCATCTCCAAGTGCCGTGACTCTAAACAGAGACGTATATATCACATACAATTGAGTCTAACTCTTCAATGTCCAAATGTTCACATGTGATATATACATCTCTGCTCTAAATGACGATGAGATGTTGACTCAATCAGTTGTGACTCTAAATGATGATGAGAGGCTGAGTACAACAGCTGTGACTCTAAATGACGATGAGATGCTGAGTACAACAGCTTTGACTCTATATGACGATGAGATGTTGACTCAATCAGTTGTGACTCTAAATGACGATGAGATGCTAGATACAACAGCTTTGACCCTAAATGACGATGAGATGCTGGGTACAACAGCTTTGACTCTAAATGACGATGAGATGTTGACTCCAACAGCTGTGTCTCTAAATGATGAGATATTGATATACAAGCACAGCAGGGTTTTTGAGAAAAAGTAGTTTTTTAGAATAACAAATTCTTTGGTTGTCTAGAATTTTTGTACCTATATACCTATCTAGTCCGTGGAAAATTGACTATAATCTACATAGATTTGACAAACCATATCAGCACTTCCAGATGTAATGACGTCTGCACGACTTCCAGAAACACCAATTTCTTCCCTAGGTCCGGCAGCTTCCACCTAGTCTGGCCTTTGCTACCTTGAACTCCTCTGTAAAGCCTAATGCTGGAGGAGAAAATGGGTTGGACACCAAGCGACCTTGGTAGTATCTGCTGATGGATCTTGCCAGTCATTCAACTGTTTTAAAACTATTATACTTTCACGTTAATCAAATTTACTGTAACACATCACATTCTTCATGTATGGCTTGGTGTTAGTGGATTGATATTTACCATATCCAGAGACATATCAACCTTTGCAATTTGATCTCTATCCATTAGCCTTTCTGAGGGTCAGTAAATTTGAGCTCTATCCATTAGCCTTTCTGAGGGTCAGTCAATTTGATCTCTATCCATTAGCCTTCCGAGGGTCAGTCAATTTGATCTCTATCCATTAGCCTTTCTGAGGGTCAGTCAATTTGATCTCTATCCATTAGCCTTTCTGAGGGTCAGTAAATTTGATCTCTATCTATTAGCCTTTCTGAGGGTCAGTCAATTTGATCTCTATCCATTAGCCTTTCTGAGGGTCAGTCAATTTGATTGCTTTCCTGAAAACCAACTGCTTAAAAAACACATTTATGCAGTTAGTTAGTTGTGAGTAAGCCATAAATTCACCAGCATGTTTATAACACAGTAATTTACACAAGGTGTATATTGTTTGTATTACTACAGTCTTCTTAAAAAACACTGGTATTGACTACTGTCACCCATTTATTTCCCAAAAGGCAGTAATGCTCAAGACTGTTCTAGATACACATGTATGCAGTTCCATCTTCAGAACATAAATGTATACATCACTTTATGAATCTGGAAACGATCCTGTGTTAGGACAGAAACAAAAATAGTGATGTCACTATTTATCATAAATGTTTGTTCGCTCACAAACCTGACACAATGTAAATATGATTTAGATTTTATTTTGTCATAGTAGTTATTTCCAGAATCTCTATCTATACATAATCCAGTGTACATATCTATGTTACAAATAATTTACAGGAATCTAAATGGTATATAACATACTGGCACCACTTCTACAGTAGGCACTAATCATGTGCACGTTTGTTTTACAAATATCAGAACGTGAATGGACAAGCAATCACTTTTCTTCACAAAATAAATAAATTTCAAGTTGTTGAAGAACGATGCTGGATCACACTCTGTATCTAACAATATCAAGTAACCAATGTCTTATAAGTTTCATGTTCTCATTTACTGTGTACCATAGTTGAAAGTAGAATGATCCTTCCCTTAAGAACCTAACTTTTTAAAATAATTCATTATCTTACCTGAGAAAAGAATATATAATATAGCTATTTTCTATCTAAATATTAAAAAAAAAATATGTTGTCATCATTTGAAATACCTTAATTAGTATTTAGTGCAATGAGGAACTCTTTTGAAAGAAGGTGATTTAGACATGCATATCATAGGCACAAATCTGTTCACAACCAAGTATGGATTCAAATATCAAACTGCTGGTTTGTACTGTTCAACAATCTCATCATTATCATATTTCTTGAAATTTTCATGAATGGAGATTTAACTCAATAGTCCCGGATTAAGGACTAATTTGGCAAAACAACAAATCAATAAATGTTTGATAAATTTTTCTTTTAGTTCAATATGGATTTTGTTGTTTCAACTTCACCATTGTACTTTACTGGGATACTCTTACTTCAGATACATATTCCTTATACACCAGAAATCTGACAGTATACTGATGAGAGCTATCTCCCTTAACTCCCAAACACAAGATTCCAAAAAGGAAAAATAAAGTCTCCAATCTGGAAAATTTTTACTGCTCACTTCTCAGTTAAACAGAATACAGTCATTCATACTTAACCAATAACAGATTAACTACTACAATTTACACATCTTCCAAATAGAGTATCAAAAGAAATTAATTCAATCCAGAGTCGGGTCCATATAGAAACTTATGATTGGCAATGAAACGCCTCATGATTTTAATGTCTCTCTAATCTGTTCCAACTATATTCCAAATGTAGATGACAATACAAATTTGTGAGAGCAAAATCAAAATTTAAACATGTCAATCTTGGTGAAAGAAACTACTTCTGAAAGGAAGTCTGTGGAGAGACCAGTTCTCTCTCTCATTATTGTTCATGTCAATCACTCACAAACACCAAACTTACACCAAATAAACACTCCTCATTCATACCTCATGTATTTCTCTCACAAACAAACATTCCAAATTATCACAGATGTTTTAAATTGTTTTCAATGCCATACATTTTGGCTTTTAGATTTTTGAGTTCTCCAACAATTTTCTTTGATCGTCCTGCAGTGGCATGCACATTCCTCAAAATCTGCATGTCTATGTCATCAGGACGTTTTATATCCATGTCTTCAGCGAAACCCATCGTCACCTATAATGTCAGAAAAATTGAAAAATATTTTTTTGATAATCAACATACACTAAGTTAAAAACATAAAACACCACTATTTACCTAAATCAACAAACACATTATATGTGTTGGTCTCATTATTTTTGTGTGTCTAATTATTATCTTATCTTATTATTGATACACAGGTAGATACAGTGACCAGTAACATCACATGATGTCCTGGTGGGGGAGTTGTTACTGATACACAGGTAGATACAGTGACCAGTAACATCACATGATGTCCTGGCAGAGAGTTGTTACTGAACACAGGTAGATACAGTGACCAGTAACATCACATGATGTCCTGGCGGAGAGTTGTTACTGATACACAGGTAGATACAGTGACCAGTAACATGACATGATGTCCTGGCTGGGAGTTGTTACTGATATACAGGTAGATACAGTGACCAGTAACATGACCTGATATCCTGGCCGGGAGTTGTTACTGATACACAGGTAGATACAGTGACCAGTAACATCACATGATGTCCTGGCAGAGAGTTGTTACTGAACACAGGTAGATACAGTGACCAGTAACATGACTCATGATGTCCTGGCGGGGAGTTGTTACTGATACACAGGTAGATACAGTGACCAGTAACATGACATGATGTCCTGGCGGGGAGTTGTTACTGATACACAGGTAGATACAGTGACCAGTAACATGACATGATGTCCTGGCTGGGAGTTGTTACTGATATACAGGTAGATACAGTGACAAGTAACATCACATGATGTCCTGGCGGAGAGTTGTTACTGATACACAGGTAGATACAGTGACAAGTAACATGACCTGATATCCTGGCGGGGAGTTGTTACTGATACACAGGTAGATACAGTGACCAGTAACATCACATGATGTCCTGGCGGGGAGTTGTTACTGATACACAGGTAGATACAGTGACCAGTAACATCACATGATGTCCTGGCGGGGAGTTGTTACTGAACACAGGTAGATACAGTGACCAGTACACATGACATGATGTCCTGGCGGGTTGTTGTTACTGATACACAGGTAGATACAGTGACCAGTAACATGACCTGATGTCCTGGCGGGGAGTTGTTACTGAACACAGGTAGATACAGTGACCAGTACACATGACATGATGTCCTGGCGGGGTGTTGTTACTGATACACAGGTAGATACAGTGACCAGTAACATCACATGATGTCCTGGCGGAGAGTTGTTACTGATACACAGGTAGATACAGTGACCAGTAACATGACATGATGTCCTGGCGGGGAGTTGTTACTGATACACAGGTAGATACAGTGACCAGTAACATGACATGATGTCCTGGCGGGGAGTTGTTACTGATACACAGGTAGATACAGTGACAAGTAACATGACCTGATGTCCTGGCGGAGAGTTGTTACTGATACACAGGTAGATACAGTGACAAGTAACATGACATGATATCCTGGCGGGGAGTTGTTACTGATACACAGGTAGATACAGTGACCAGTAACATGACATGATGTCCTGGCGGGGAGTTGTTACTGATACACAGGTAGATACAGTGACCAGTAACATGACATGATGTCCTGGCGGGGAGTTGTTACTGATACACAGGTAGATACAGTGACCAGTAAACATGACATGATGTCCTGGCGGGGAGTTGTTACTGATACACAGGTAGATACAGTGACCAGTAACATCACATGATGTCCTGGCGGGGAGTTGTTACTGATACACAGGTAGGTACAGTGACCAGTAACATGACATGATGTCCTGGCGGGGAGTTGTTACTGATACACAGGCAGATACGGTGACCAGTAACATGACATGATGTCCTGGCGGGGAGTTGTTACTGATACACAGGTAGATACAGTGACCAGTAACATGACATGATGTCCTGGCGGGGAGTTGTTACTGAACACAGGTAGATACAGTGACCAGTAACATCACATGATGTCCTGGCGGGGAGTTGTTACTGATACACAGGTAGATACAGTGACCAGTAACATGACCTGATGTCCTGGCGGGGAGTTGTTACTGATACACAGGTAGATACAGTGACCAGTAACATGACATGATGTCCTGGCGGGGAGTTGTTACTGATACACAGGTAGATACAGTGACAAGTAACATGACATGATGTCCTGGCGGGGAGTTGTTACTGACCACAGGTAGATACAGTGACCAGTAACATGACATGATGTCCTGGCGGGGAGTTGTTACTGATACACAGGTAGATACAGTGACCAGTAACATGACATGATGTCCTGGCGGGGTGTTGTTACTGATACACAGGTAGATACAGTGACCAGTAACATGACATGATGTCCTGGCGGGGAGTTGTTACTGATACACAGGCAGATACAGTGACCAGTAACATGACATGATGTCCTGGCGGGGAGTTGTTACTGATACACAGGTAGATACAGTGACATGATGTCCTGGCGGGGAGTTGTTACTGAACACAGGTAGATACAGTGACCAGTACACATGACATGATGTCCTGGCGGGTTGTTGTTACTGATACACAGGTAGATACAGTGACCAGTAACATGACATGATGTCCTGGCGGGGAGTTGATACAGTGACCAGTCATGACATGATGTCCTGGGGGGAGTTGTTACTGAACACAGGTAGATACAGTGACCAGTAACATGACATGATGTCCTGGCGGGGAGTTGTTACTGATACACAGGTAGATACAGTGACCAGTAAACATGACATGATGTCCTGGCGGGGAGTTGTTACTGATACACAGGCAGATACAGTGACCAGTAACATGACATGATGTCCTGGCGGGGAGTTGTTACTGATACACAGGTAGATACAGTGACCAGTAACATCACATGATGTCCTGGCGGGGAGTTGTTACTGAACACAGGTAGATACAGTGACCAGTAACATGACCTGATGTCCTGGCGGGGAGTTGTTACTGATACACAGGTAGATACAGTGACCAGTAACATCACATGATGTCCTGGCGGGGAGTTGTTACTGAACATAGGTAGATACAGTGACCAGTAACATCACATGATGTCCTGGTGGGGAGTTGTTACTGATACACAGGTAGGTACAGTGACCAGTAACATGACATGATGTCCTGGCGGGGTGTTGTTAACATGACAT
This sequence comes from Ylistrum balloti, assembly GCF_031769215.1. Classification (NCBI taxonomy): domain Eukaryota; kingdom Metazoa; phylum Mollusca; class Bivalvia; order Pectinida; family Pectinidae; genus Ylistrum; species Ylistrum balloti. The sequence goes on along the minus strand of NW_026782902.1, from coordinate 189,191 downwards.
GATGTCCTGGCGGGGAGTTGTTACTGATACACAGGTAGATACAGTGACCAGTAACATGACATGATGTCCTGGCGGGGAGTTGTTACTGATACACAGGTAGATACAGTGACAAGTAACATGACATGATGTCCTGGCGGGGAGTTGTTACTGAACACAGGTAGATACAGTGACCAGTAACATGACATGATGTCCTGGCGGGGAGTTGTTACTGATACACAGGCAGATACAGTGACCAGTAACATGACATGATGTCCTGGCGGGGAGTTGTTACTGATACACAGGTAGATACAGTGACCAGTAACATGTGAATATCCTGGCGGGGAGTGACTGATACACAGGTAGATCCTGACCAGTAACATGACCTGATCCTGGCGGGGAGTTGTTACTAATACACAGGTAGATACAGTGACAAGTAACATGACATGATGTCCTGGCGGGGAGTTGTTACTGACCACAGGTAGATACAGTGACCAGTAACATGACCTGATATCCTGGCGGGGAGTTGTTACTGATACATAGGTAGATACAGTGACCAGTAAACATGACATGACCTGATATCCTGGTGGGGAGTTGTTACTGATACACAGGTAGATACATTGACCAGTAACATGACCTGATATCCTGGTGGGGAGTTGTTACTGATACACAGGTAGATACAGTGACCAGTAACATGACCTGATATCCTGGCGGGGAGTTGTTACTGATACACAGGTAGATACAGTGACCAGTAAACATGACATGACCTGATATCCTGGTGGGGAGTTGTTACTGATACACAGGTAGATACATTGACCAGTAACATGACCTGATATCCTGGCGGGAGTAACAAAATTTGGTTATATTGAATGGTGAGTGATCAAAATAACCTCACAACTCACTTTATAAAGCTGTCGCTCTACATCCTTTAGTCTAGACCGCAGATTTTTGATGTCATTTTTGAAGCCCTCCACCTCAAGATTCCTCCTCCGCTCAAGATCCTGATACCGCTGGTTCATCATTGCCAGTCGCTTTGTCATCTTGTCACTACGGCCCTGTCATGACCAAAAGAAAACCAAAGTGTTAAGGACACTCATAAATGCAGTGTATTGATGTGTATTGAATTAAAGGAATAATGGAAGTGGTATTATCAATATTGAATGTCATCTGACCTCTAGTGATTGGTCACACACATATGTCTGTATATATATATGTGAAGGTTCAAGATATATCTGCATCTTTTGCAGGATAGTGCATGGTTATAGATCACTGAAGGTTCAAAGTAGTGAACTCTCATAAATTGGTTGAATATTACTTGTGTTCATGGGGATGGATGTATGGAGATTTCAACATCTATGATCAGTTATTCAGTGTACCACTTGTTTGAGCACTCCACATTAACAGTTATCAAAAACAATGTGTATGTTTTAAACTGAGGAGTTCTTCTGGTACTAGAATTTGTAGAAGTTGTGAGTACTCATGGTCACCTTTCTAGCCTTGGGTAGTGTGAATTTCTCTTTAGTCTAGTGGTAGTCTGGCTAGAGGGTCACTATGGCCTCACCAGAATCATCAGTATTGGTGGAGGTGAAAACCACACAGAATCATCAGTATTGGTGGAGGTGAAAACCACACAGAATCATCAGTATTGGTGGAGGTGAAAACCACACAGAATCATCAGTATTGGTGGAGGTGAAAACCACACAGAATCATCAGTATTGATGGAGGTAAAAACCACACAGAATCATCAGTATTGATGGAGGTGAAAACCACAAAAAAGAATTCAATCTAAAGACCAAATTAAAACACCAGCAGCTAGGGACTGTGTTTTTCATTACTCCTTCCAAAAACATCTGTATAAATTGAAAATCTAAACATTTTCATTTTTGAGTTAAAAGATAAACCAATCATGTCTTCAATTTCCAAATCCAATCAACAACCATTGCACAATAGGTTTCATCCCAATAGGAAAAGAGTGAGTAAGTCCTTGCTCACAATTGTACACATGCAAAATTTTCTCTAGAACGCATGCAGTATCCACGATTTAAAAGACTGATATAACATGAAGTAAGCAAAAAACCATATAGGCCTATTAGCTGTTCAAGCATTTAAACATGCATTTCACAACACACTGTAAATTTATAATTAAACCTATAAGCTTATGACAAAACATGAACAGGTAATCAGAGTTGTTGCCGATGTTAAAATAATTACTAACCTTTATAGGCCAAATACAATTGTGTAATCTAAAGACTGCTTTGTTTGTACCTATGTAGTTTGGAAAGAGCATTTCATTTCAGTAAGTATTATATCTTGATCATTTTCTCATCTATGATTACAAACAGAGTTTAAGCTTACCACCAGAATTGATCATAAAGAGCCTACTCCACCCTAGTCAGTGTTGTTACATATTAAAGTTATCATAGTTAATTTGTTGTAACTATATAATTTTGCTCTTTCTTTTTATTTATTTATCTCATATACAGTGAAACCTCGCTATTAAGACCACTTTGGGGACTGGACTAAAGTGATCTTAATAGCGAGGTGGTCTTAATAGTGAGGTGGGTAAGATTGACCGCAAAGAACCGTAACTCTGTTTAAGATAAAAACTAATTATATCATTAAGTAATAATAACTAAACTTTATATAAAATGTTGAATTTTATGAAATGCATGTAAAAAAAATAAAATTTGTGAATTGACACACGAACATGTATGTATATATTCCTTAGTTTATATCATAATATACATGTATATTTGCAATTGTAAACATTGAATAAAAGAAAAACAATCAGTTTTAAGTTCAGTATGAATTTAACATTAATTTTTCATCTTTTTCACATAAATTTACAAACACATTTACTTGTATTTGTAACAACATTAATGAAGTCACTATAAAGTCTTTCAACACTTCATTTTCCACATAAATTTGCAAATACATTAACTCTGTCAGTGTATCACTCAGTACAACACATTTTTCTTTTTACTAAATAATTCACTTTTGGGTATGCAGGGCTTCTAAGGTGTGTAACGGCATCCTACAGATCTATATAATTAACCAACAATAGATTGCTACTAAAACATGTCTGGCATGCAGTTTCACACAAGTTAATCTGTTAATGATGTTTGCATCGTGTAACGCCACCTGGTGACAGGGTCGGTAACCCGTGATGAAAACAATGGTTGTGAACTACACACATGTTCGTGGTTCACTGCCCACCAGGTAAACTTTAATCACTGGTCGGAACTTGGTTGTAATTGTGAGGTCAATTATCGTTAATTAGTGGTCGTTGGGACTGTAAAAAGTGGTCGTAATACGGAATAGCGGGGTGGTCGTAATACAGAAGCGACCAATACAAAGATATATAGTGGGAAAAATCCGGACTGAAAAAAAGTGCTTGTAATAGCAGGGTGGTTGTAATACTGAAGCGACCAATACAAAGATATATAGTGGGAAAAATCCGGACTGAAAAAAAGTGCTTGTAATAGCAGGGTGGTTGTAATTTTGAGGTGGTCGTTAGGTGAGGTTTCACTGTACATGAATCTATGAAATAACAGTATCAACTACTAAATGGACTAATTTCAAAACCTATTTTATATCCTTTCCATGGAGGTATATGTGCATTGATGGATCTTTTTGTAGTGTAAAATTTGGTCCACACTATAAGAAGTCTTGCTAGCAGCTAATTCTAGTGACAGTTATAGACACAGAACTTCCTACAGATGCACAGTCTCTAAAATAAATTATATTTATACTTCAATGTGGTGTGTTATTTATATTTCTTATGTACCCCTTTTTTTTCATTCCTCTTCCAACATCAAACAGTGCAAAACTTCAAATTTGTATTCAATAATGAAATGAAGGTTAAGTAGTTTGTTTCCATACTCAAGTAACCATAAGTGATAGCTATTCCTAATCTAGTGCACATTGAATGATAGGATACCTTGAAGACCTCCCTTGTGACGTCCCCTTCCTCACGTATCCGTGACAACTCATCCTCTAACTGTATCACCTGTTCCCGATACATTTCTGCCAGCTTCTGTGACTGCTGTAGTTGATACTCAAGTGCCTGGAAAGGAGGGAACAAAGAGCTTTAATTTCCACATACATCATTAAGTGTTCACTGTTCTCACTGTCAAATTTGAAAAGGTTTCTAAATCAGTACATTGCTAAGTGACTTAATTTGGTCTGAAGCTAATATAGTTGTTGATAAAAGTTTACCTAAGATATCAATTATTTGATGGGCATTATGTTTTCAATCATCAAATAATTTTCATAGTGTTAGTGATGAAATAGACGACATGTGTTGGTGATGAAATGGACTAGAAGTGTTGGTGATGATATGGACTAGAAGTGTTCATGATGAAATGGACCAGAAGTAATGGTGATGATATGGACTAGAAGTGTTGGTGATGATATGGACTAGAAGTGTTGGTGATGAAATGAACTAGAAGTGTTCATGATGATATGGACTAGAAGTGTTGGTGATGATATGGACTAGAAATGTTGGTGATGATATGGATTAGAAGTGTTGGTGATGATATGGACTAGAAGTGTTGGTGATGATATGGACTAGAAATGTTCGTGATGAAATGGACTAGAAGTAATGGTGATGATATGGACTAGAAATGTTGGTGATGATATGGACTAGAAATGTTCGTGATGAAATGGACTAGAAGTAATGGTGATGATATGGACTAGAAATGTTCGTGATGAAATGGACTAGAAGTAATGGTGATGATATGGACTAGAAATGTTGGTGATGATATGGACTAGAAATGTTGGTGATAAAATGGACTAGAAGTGTTCATGATGATTTGGACTAGAAGTGTTGGTGATGATATGGACTAGAAGTGTTGGTGATGATATGGACTAGAAGTGTTGGTGATGAAATGAACTACAAATGTTGGTGATGATAAGGACTAGAAGTGTTGGTGATGATATGGACTAGAAGTGTTTATGATGAAATGGACTAGAAGTAATGGTGATGATATGGACTAGAAGTGTTGGTGATGATAAGGACTAGAAGTGTTGGTGATGATATGGACTAGAAGTGTTGGTGACGATATGGAGTAGAAGTGTTGGTGATGATAAGGACTAGAAGTGTTGGTGATGATATGGACTAGAAGTGTTGGTGATGATATGGACTAGAAGTGTTGGTGATGATAAGGACTAGAAGTGTTGGTGATGAAATGAACTACAAATGCTGGTGATGATAAGGACTAGAAGTGTTGGTGATGATAAGGACTAGAAATGTTGGTGATGAAATGAACTACAAATGCTGGTGATGATAAGGACTAGAAGTGTTTGTGATGATAAGGACTAGAAATGTTTGTGATGATAAGGACTAGAAATGTTGGTGATGATATGGACTACAAATGGTGGTGATGATATGGACTACAAATGTTGGTGATGATATGGATTAGAAGTGTTGGTGATGATAAGGACTAGAAGTGTTGGTGATGATATGGACTAGAAATGTTCGTGATGAAATGGACTAGAAGTAATGCTGATGATATGGACTAGAAGTGTTGATGATGAAATGGACCAGAAGTGTTGGTGATGATATGGACTAGAAGTGTTGGTGATGATATGGACTAGAAGTGTTGGTGATGATATGGACTAGAAGTGTTCGTGATGAAATGGACTAAAAGTAATGGTGATGATATGGACTAGAAGTGTTCGTGATGATATGGACTAGAAGTGTTGATGATGATATGGACTAGAAGTGTTGGTGATGATATGGACTAGAAATGTTCGTGATGAAATGGACTAGAAGTAATGGTGATGATATGGACTAGAAGTGTTGTTGATGATAAGGACTAGAAGTGTTGGTGATGATATGGACTAGAAGTGTTGGTGATGATATGGACTAGAAGTGTTGGTGATGATAAGGACTAGAAGTGTTCGTGATGAAATGAACTACAAATGTTCGTGATGAAATGAACTACAAGTGTTGGTGATAAAATGGACTTGAAGTGTTGGCGATTAAATGGACTAGAAGTAATGGTGATGAAATGGACTAGAAATGTTGGTGATGATATGGACTAGAAATGTTGATGATGAAATGGACTAGAAGTGTTGGTGATGAAATGGACTAGAAGTGTTGATGATGAAATGGACTAGAAATGTTGGTGATGATATGGACTAGAAATGTTGGTGATGATATGGACTAGAAGTGTTGGTGATGATATGGACTAGAAGTGTTGGTGATGAAATGGACTAGAAGTGTTGGTGATGATAAGGACTAGAAATGTTGGTGATGATATGGACTAGAAATGTTGATGATGAAATGGACTAGAAGTGTTGGTGATGAAATGGACTAGAAGTGTTGATGATGAAATGGACTAGAAATGTTGGTGATGATATGGACTAGAAATGTTGGTGATGATATGGACTAGAAGTGTTGGTGATGATATGGACTAGAAGTGTTGGTGATGAAATGGACTAGAAGTGTTGATGATGAAATGGACTAGAAATGTTGGTGATGATATGGACTAGAAATGTTGGTGATGATATGGACTAGAAGTGTTGGTGATGATATGGACTAGAAGTGTTGGTGATGAAATGGACTAGAAGTGTTGATGATGAAATGGACTAGAAATGTTGGTGATGAAATGGACTACAAATGTTGGTGATGATATGGACTAGAAGTGTTGGTGATGATATGGACTAGAAGTGTTGGTGATGATATGGACTAGAAGTGTTGGTGATGATATGGACTAGAAATGTTGGTGATGATATGGACTAGAAGTGTTGGTGATGATATGGACTAGAAGTGTTTATGATGAAATGGACTAGAAGTGTTTATGATGATATGGACTAGAAATGTTGGTGATGATATGGACTAGAAGTGTTTATGATGATATGGACTAGAAGTGTTGGTGATGATATGGACTAGAAGTGTTGGTGATGATATGGACTAGAAGTGTTGGTGATGATATGGACTAGAAGTGCTGGTGATGATATGGACTAGAAGTGTTGGTGATGATATGGACTAGAAGTGTTGGTGATGATATGGACTAGAAGTGTTGGTGATGATATGGACTAGAAGTGCTGGTGATGATATGGACTAGAAGTGTTGGTGATAAAATGGACTAGAAGTGTTGGTGATGATATGGACTAGAAGTGTTGGTGATGATATGGACTAGAAGTGTTGGTGATGATATGGACTAGAAGTGCTGGTGATGATATGGAGTAGAAGTGTTGGTGATAAAATGGACTAGAAGTGTTGGTGATGATATGGACTAGAAGTGTTGGTGATGATATGGACTAGAAGTGTTGGTGATGATATGGACTAGAAGTGTTGGTGATGATATGGACTAGAAGTGTTGGTGATGATATGGACTAGAAGTGCTGGTGATGATATGGACTAGAAGTGTTGGTGATAAAATGGACTAGAAGTGTTGGTGATGATATGGACTAGAAGTGTTGGTGATGATATGGACTAGAAGTGCTGGTGATGATATGGAGTAGAAGTGTTGGTGATAAAATGGACTACAACTGTTGATGAGGAACTTGACTGAGTATTGGTTAAGTTATAACAAAAGGAAAGATATTTGACATTCTTTTATCACACTATCCATACATTTTCTGAAGTATACAGACTTCATAAATCTTTTTGTAATATGTACCTTAACTTCTTCTATATGGTGGGCTCTGCCTTCGTATGTGCCACCATCTGTCACATTTAATACTGATTCCTTAGATATAAATCTTTTTGTAATATGTACCTTAACTTCTTCTATATGGTGGGCTCTGCCTTCGTATGTGCCACCATCTGTCACATTTAATACTGATTCCTTAGATATATTGAGCTGCTGCTTGAAGTCGTCCATCTCCCTAAGTAACCGATCTTTCTCAGCCATCCACTGCCTCTCATGGGCCCTACCCTGGTACCTCAGCTCTAGGAAGTCTTTTGTACTCTCATATAACAGATCTTGTGTTTTATGAAGTCTGCAAATTAATTGATTTACTAATAAATATTAATACAGAACATGAGAGAATGAAGAAAACAAGAGGCCCAGAGGGCCTGTATCGCTCACCTGGATCTTTATGACCAACATTACTATATCTGTACATATGTTCCACATTTAACACATTTGACCCCTGTGACCTTGACTATGGGTCAAGCTCATTTCTTCTACTTTCTTGGATAAAAGGAACATACTGGCCATATAAATTGATTCCAGGCTTTTCGATATTTCAGAAGAAATTGTTGAAACGTTTTAACACATTTGACTCCTGTGAAATTGAAGATTGGTCAAGGTAATTTCTTTTAGTAAACTTTGTAGGACACCATAACTTTGTTGGGCTTCATCAAAGGAACCTTCCATCCATATATAATGATTCTAGGCCTTCCAGCATTTTGGAAGAAGTTGTTTAAGTGTTTTAACACATTTGACCTCTGTGACCTTGAATATGGGTCAAGGTTATTTTTTTCGCAAACTTTGTTGGGCTTCATCAAAGGAACTATCCAGCCAAATATAATGATTCTAGGCCTTCCAGTATTTTGGAAGAAGTTGTTGAAATGTTTTAACACATTTGACCTCTGTGACCTTGAATATGGGTCAAGGTTATTTTTTTCGCAAACTTTGTTGGGCTTCATCAAACGAACTATCCAGCCAAATATAATGATTCTAGGCCTTCCAGTATTTTGGAAGAAGTTCTTGAAATGTTTTAACACATTTGACCTCTGTGACCTTGAATATGGGTCAAGGTCATCACATTTTGCAAACTTTGTTGGGCTTCAGCAATGGAACCTTCCATCCATATATAATGATTCTAGGCCTTCTGGTATTTTGGAAGAAGTCGTTTAAAGGTTTCAACACATTTGACCTCTCTGACCTTGAATATGAGTCAAGGTCATTTCTTTTTGAAAACTTTGTTTGGCTTCATCAAAGGAACCTTTCAGCCAAATATGATAACTTTTCGCCTATCGGTATTTCAGAAGTTGTTTAAATGAACAGTTGACGGACGCCGGACACTGGACAGACGAACGGATAACGAAAGGGCCAAGTGAGCTAAAAATTGATGGATGGGTCCTGATTGTATAAACATTTACACTGGGTTTTACTTCCACATTTCACAATAATTATGAATTTCTCACATTTTTTAAGATTCAGTTTTTATCCAAATTAAGTAGGATATAATTTAATATGAAATAAATTCTAAGGTAATATCATTGACTTGCATTTTGATATTAGTTACCATTGGTTGTACTTTTTCCAAAAGTGGAGTGCTTTATAGGACATTCTGTAGATGCCATTTTGTGATGCCATAGTTAATATTGTAATTCAGGTGTTGGCGTCAGCAATTTCAACTTTTACCATTGCTAAGGTATTTCTCATGAGTATAACTCTGGCAGTATTCAACAAAAATTGCAAGAATGATCACCACAAATAACAGATTTGAAATAAGTGATTGCAAATTTCCTTGATCATTTTCTTCTAATTTTATGACTCAAAAATTTCTTGATTATTGTAAAACCTGATATTTGAAATTCAAAAAAGAAAAATTTTTAGAATTTTTGGGGGTCTGAGTTTTATACATCTCTAAACTTTCCTCTACATGTTTAGATTTACTAAAATCAATTTATTATTTAAAACCAAGATGATTTGTTAACTTGTTCATAAAAGCCACCTTTTCCAGTTATTAGTCTGTGTATATGGCTAACTAAGATGTTTATCATGCAAACATTTTCATCATCAATGCATCACAAAAGACTTACCACCTGATTAACTTTGGTGAAATTGCCCTTGAGAAGTCAGTATAAAAATGTATTCTGACTACTCAAAGTGACTAGCCCCAAGCTAGAATGCCTGTAAATGAAAACCAGGTGGCTCTGGCCACCAAGCTAATGGATCTTTATACTGTCTGGATCTTTATACTGCCCATAGTATATTTCTAAGTGAAACTAACAATCTTGACAGGCTTACTTCTCTGTGAGTGTATGTATCTTAGCCTCATCTCTCTGTTGTCGTGTGGCCATTTCCTCTTCCTTAACCTTTCTGTCCTCTGCTAATGCCTCAGTCTGCTCTTTGGCCAGCTTGGTCTGCTCCTGCAATTGAGCTTGCAGAGCCTCTACTTGGAGGGCTAGCACCTCGTTGTCATGTTTATACTTTTCCTCTGGGTTCGGCGACATAGACTGTCTCCTCTCTGATAAAGGAAGCTGCTTCTTTTTCAGGCCTTTTGAAAAATGAATAGATCAATATCAATGACACACACAGCACTATAAACTAAATCAGGTAGGTTGTTAAATAAAAACATTTTAAACCAAATCATCTTTTCTTCATACATGTAGTAACAAACTTAAGTTTTACCACAGAAGATATAAACCATGCCAGGAAGTATGTACTTCACGATAAACTATCATTTGAAGAACCATGAAACATATTTTCTATCAGAGAAGAAGACTTCTTTCTCTGTGTCCTAAGAGATGGGGTGTTGTTGACCACTTGACATACCTCCCTTGATTCAATCATAACTTTCAATAGACACTTATTTATGACCCCCTGAGATTTGACTCATGTCTAAAGAGACATACTCATTTAATATTTGTTCAAACACTTTACATTTCAGATAAAAGAGATATTTTGCTTCTTAGAAAACAAAAAGTCATGGGTAAACCAAAATTTCCAACTCTTTGTTGTTGTTGAGACTGGCATATACAGTCGTTATCTCAAAATTCAAGGGACAGTGGAAAATATCTCGACTTACCCGAATTCTGACTCTAACGAAATATATAAATAAGGTTGATAATATCAGTTTCCTGAGGTTGAGTTATGGTTAAACGAAGTGGGGCTAGGATAGCATGCAAACAGCATAGTTTAATCTGTTATTTATATGGCAGTAAATAAAAAAATGAATTTATATTCATTTTCTCCTTTTATTGTTTATACATCTGAACAACAAAACGTGTAATAACAACTCCAATCAAATACATCTGTACTCACATCGTTATGCCCCGAACACATGTACAATATCCATACTGACCAAGCACATATACATGATATATTTTACGGAATGACAAGAAAACGAAATTAAAATTTGCTTTTGTTACGCTTCAAGAAGCAATTATGAAGCTACAGATCATATCAATATGACTAAATTATGAATAAATAAACATATGAAAAAAGCTTCACTGGAAAATTTTTACCTGTTACAGAAAACATTGTACAAGCACTAGACTTAACCATGCACAGATATAAATTCTATCAGCACTTCATTGTCCAAACACTTAATCTGACAAATTGCCCGATAACAGTCCGTAAACAAGCTCAATATTAGTTTCTCTCGGAAATGTAGGGATCAGATTTCATCAAAAAGTTTGTACTGGTTTGACGGTTTCATTTTTATCCTTCCTGCTGATACATGCAAGCAAGCTAAATGTTTTCATGTTTGTGTAAATGTGCTACTTTTGTAAGTTACAGGTAAGTCACTGCTACAGGATGGTGACACTAATTAAGAAACCAAACTTTAATTGGATAATTAAACTGGTAATTGATCGCTGGAGACCAAGTGTTGTGTGTACCATAGACTGATCCGCTGTAATTAGCCATGTGTTACACACTGGTGATTTTCTACTCTGTGTATTTATTGACCAATTTCATCAGAAGACGTGCCGATGTATTGACAAAAATTAATTTCAAGACAACAAATGACTTTTCCCTTGCTTTACAATTGAAGGCACTGAAAAATCGCTTCGACTCAATGAAATTTGAGTAATCTGAAACTAAAATTACAAAGATATAGAAGGAAAAAAATTGGGACTTGAACATAAGTTCGACTTAAACAGAATTTCGACTCAAGCGATTTCAAGGCAAGTTTCAACTGTATGTGAATAATCCTAATTTCTTTGTACTATAAATCTCCATCAGACGAATAAGATTCTCTCTATGGGTTTGGTCTCCACAGCACTCTATGGACAAGTTCTTACCTCTGTTCTGTTTGGTCTCCACAGCACTCTATGGACAAATTCTTACCTCTGTTCTGTTTGGTCTTGACAGCACTCTATGGACAAATTCTTACCTCTGTTCTGTTTGGTCTCTGCAGCACTCTATGGACGAGTTCTTACCTCTGTTCTGTATGCTCTCTACAGCACTCTATGGATGAGTTGTTACCCCTGTTCTGTATGCTCTCTACAGCACTCTATGGATGAGTTGTTACCCCTGTTCTGTTTGGTCTCTGCAGCACTCTATGGACGAGTTGTTACCCCTGTTCTGTATGCTCTCTACAGCACTCTATGGATGAGTTCTTACCTTTGTTCTGTTTGGTCTCTGCAGCACTCTATGGACAAATTCTTACCTCTGTTCTGTTTGGTCTCCGCAGCACTCTATGGACGAGTTCTTACCTCTGTTCTGTTTGGTCTCCACAGGAATCTATGGACAAATTCTTACCCCTGTTCTGTTTGGTCTCCACAGCACTCTATGGATGAATTCTTACCTCTGTTCTGTTTGGTCTCTACAGCACTCTATGACAAGTTCTTACCTTTGTTCTGTTTGGTCTCTGCAGCACTCTATGGACGATTTCTTACCTTTGTTCTGTTTGGTCTCGACAGCACTCTATGGACGAGTTCTTACCTTTGTTCTGTTTGGTCTCCACAGCACTCTATGGACGAGTTCTTACCTCTGTTCTGTTTGGTCTCCACAGCACTCTATGGACAAGTTCTTACCCCTGTTCTGTATGCTCTCTACAGCATTCTATGGATGAGTTCTTACCCCTGTTCTGTTTAGTCTCCACAGCACTCTATGGACGAGTTCTTACCTCTGTTCTGTATGCTCTCTACAGCACTCTATGGACGAGTTCTTACCTCTGTTCTGTATGCTCTCTACAGCACTCTATGGATGAGTTCTTACCCCTGTTCTGTATGCTCTCTACAGCACTCTATGGACGAGTTCTTACCTCTGTTCTGTATGCTCTCTACAGCACTCTATGGATGAGTTCTTACCCCTGTTCTGTATGCTCTCTACAGCACTCTATGGATGAGTTGTTACCCCTGTTCTGTTTGGTCTTTGCAGCACTCTATGAACGAGTTCTTACCTTTGTTCTGTTTGGTCTCTGCAGCACTCTATGGACGAGTTCTTACCTTTGTTCTGTTTGGTCTCGACAGCACTCTATGGACGAGTTCTTACCTTTGTTCTGTTTGGTCTCCACAGCACTCTATGGATGAGTTCTTACCTCTGTTCTGTACGCTCTCTACAGCACTCTATGGACAAGTTCTTACCTCTGTTCTGTATGCTCTCTACAGCACTCTATGGATGAGTTCTTACCCCTGTTCTGTATGCTCTCTACAGCACTCTATGGACGAGTTCTTACCTCTGTTCTGTACGCTCTCTACAGCACTCTATGGACAAGTTCTTACCTCTGTTCTGTATGCTCTCTACAGCACTCTATGGATGAGTTCTTACCCCTGTTCTGTCTATGGATGCTCTGTTCTGTTTGGTCTTTGCAGCACTCTATGGACGAGTTCTTACCTCTGTTCTGTATGCTCTCTACAGCACTCTATGGATGAGTTCTTACCCCTGTTCTGTATGCTCTCTACAGCACTCTATGGATGAGTTGTTACCCCTGTTCTGTTTGGTCTTTGCAGCACTCTATGGACGAGTTCTTACCCCTGTTCTGTATGCTCTCTACAGCACTCTATGGATGAGTTCTTACCCCTGTTCTGTATGCTCTCTACAGCACTCTATGGATGAGTTCTTACCCCTGTTCTGTTTGGTCTTTGCAGCAATCTATGGATGAGTTCTTACCCCTGTTCTGTATGCTCTCTACAGCACTCTATGGATGAGTTGTTACCCCTGTTCTGTTTGGTCTTTGCAGCACTCTATGGACGAGTTGTTACCCCTGTTCTGTATGCTCTCTACAGCACTCTATGGATGAGTTCTTACCTCTGTTCTGTTTGGTCTCCACAGCACTCTATGGACAAATTCTTACCTTTGTTCTGTTTTGTCTCCACAGCACTCTGTGGACGGTTTTTGGTTTTCTGTTCAACTATGGCCTTGGCTGGAGGTTCCTTGAGAAAATAAGTGATCTCACTCTCTGTGGTACCACTCAGACTCAGGAGCTGCTGGATCTTCTTCTTGTCCTCAAGCTCTCGTATCTATAGGACATGTTTATTGTTTTACAACCAAAATCATGGGTTTGAAAATACTAATATCATTAACGTTTCAAAACATTTAACTTTCTGGTTGTCTGTCTTTGTCATGGGCAATTGCTTTGAAATTATGCACATTCAAATGTGAGTAAGGGTTACAATTTATTCATAGTGGAACACAATTACAATGACTTAGGTTTGAGTTTATGATCTACAAACAATAACATTGAGTAGTTTTTTCTTTAATTATTTGATGAAATCTTCAGAGTAGATATAGAGCTCACCTTTAATCGGTCATTCTCGGAGTACAATCGTAGCACGTGTTCCCTCTCTTGGAAAAGGTATATCTGCATATCACTGAGGGCCTTCTGTAACTCTACGATTTCCTCTTCCCTTTGTCGCAGTTCCCATTGCAACTTATGCTGTTTTCAAAAACCATTAAAATAAAACAAAGTGAAAAAATGACCTAACTCTCCTGTACTCTACATCTGTTTTCAGAAATTTATTATTTGGTATTATTTAGAAAATCTTTGCTGTCCTTACAGAACTGTATATCAAAATAAACAGATACTAGTTATGTCAAGTAGCCTCTGTAATTCGTGAAGGTATTTGCAGTCAGTAACTATTGAATTCTGAATCTAATTTTCATCTCAGATATAAATATGAAGTATTTGTTTCACAACAATTGCAAAACAAGTTATAGCAATTTATAAGTATCACACTTGTTGGCCCTGATGTAAGAGTGTTAGGGGTCTTATGATAATTTGTTAGCAGATCTAGATATACAACTGTGATATTTTCAGTTTTCAGTCGCTAATGAAGTTAAACAAGTTATCTCCTTCACACACTAATTTGGCCACAAGAGCAAGCAGACTTTACAATCAAAGTAAGTGGGCTATTGGTTACATGACAAATTTAATCAACCTCTGTAAAACTTTTGCTGTGTTCGTAAATAAATATTGAAAGATAAGCATCAAATCAAAAATTATTTACGTGAAAACTATTATACCAACACAAAATTATTCTGACAAAAATTGATCTTCAATACTGTTTTCCATTAATTAGAATAATGACTTTTCTTACCAACTTTCAACTAACATCAGTGGATAAATTTTAACATAACAACCGGAAACATTTATTTTCCATTCCTACCTGTTCTTCATAGGTGATCTTGTACTCTTCCAATTTGCTAGCCATGAAGTCATGTTCCTCGTCATATTCTGCAATCTTTTTCCTGTAGTATTCAAGTAATTCTCTTGAAGGCCGAAGCTGACCTGTAATTAACATCATATTATTTTTTTGTACAATATTACTTAAACAAACCTGTAGGTTATGTTAAGGGCTGTAATGAGTACTTGAGTACCCATATACAGGTTGGGTCTGACAAATATCGAGTCTGAAAATGTGTACCTGGGTACCCATCAAAATAGGAAACATTCTGTCTTCTATCTGTGTTTACATTTCAGATTGCTGAAGTAATACACTATCTCACTCATTTGTTCTGATTTCATTCACAGAGGCTAATACTTTATCCATTTGTTACATTTCCACATTCAACAATGTCATTCTTTGGTTTTTTCATGACCACACTTTGCTATAGGAACTGTCAAATACATGTGTATACATGTCAGACTTGTATACTATATTTTACCTTGTTACCATGAATAACATGCGAGGATTCCTGAATGAGATTATGTCACATGCTTCGCTGCTCTTGGATTGTACTACCATATATATACAAACAAACACACCAGTTCAAGTTAAGAAAGTGTAATAGATAGCAGAAAAACAATTGGAAATAATGAAAAACCTTGTATTAATCTACTTCTGAGCCTCCCAGCAATGCCACCTTTGGAAAATGAGGAAAACTTGCCAATTCTCTCAGACTTCAAGCTTATCTTAAATAAGTACTTAAATCCAACTTTTCCTGCACTTCTTAGTGTATTTTCTCATTTGAATTAAACAACTTTCTTATTAATTTATTTCAGTGTGTTTGGACTCCTGGTTGTAACTCTTGCTGGTGTCATTCCTACGATGTCATTCAGCACGATAACTGTCAAATACGGTAATGTCTAAGTTCCACTTTACTTCCTGTTGTGCATGTACAAGTAACACCATCCTGCCATATTGCAGTAAGCTTGACAGGCATGTTTTGTCAACTGTTGACCCAATGCAATTTATCTAAAGATTGTTTAAATTACAAAAAAGTTGAGAGGTTCAAAGGACTGCAATAATAGCTCCAGTAAAGTATTTTGTTCAAACAATGGATATGATTGATTTTTATTTGTTCCCCAAAGTTACAAGCCCTTTTCATCAAGGTAACACTGTGTTTCATTATAATGTCAGAAAAAAGTGCCTGGGTACAGATCGGGTATCAAAATGTTGTACCCCTGGCAGCTCTTTTTACAAATGATCAAACCCTCTTCTACAATATATCCTACTCAAACAACAATCTAGCAACTAAAATTTTCACTTCAATGGTGAACATGACTAACTTCATCATTCTTAATCCCCCTGTAATGATCATGCGGACTAAAAAACAGTCAATGAGTTTAAGAAAATTTCTAAACAAAATATACAATAAACCGATCCTGATTAACTCTCTACAATCAACATTCCTAATGCTGATATCAACTCACCAAGTCTTTCATTGATGGTAGGTAAATCTGGACTGCCATTTTCTACACCATAGCTTTGGTCCTGGTCAGCTGTCATGGAATCCAATGCTGTAGAATTATTCATAGATCTAGATACCTTTGGAGAACCTCTTTCCTTCCCTCCACTAAAACAAAGAATTTTAATGAAGTCAGTGTTCTGACACTCTCAGCATCAGTAGTTAGTAGGAAAACTCATGGATATATTTGACAAGTCTGCTTTGATTAAAATAACATATAAACATAGCTGAAGGGTAATACTGTCATGTGATGTCTGGTAATTATATAAAATGTATCTGCCAACCCTTATCTATTCAAGTTCTGTAGAAATGCCAACACATGCCTCTATTTCATAGTTCAAAAACAACTCAAAGCGCATGGGACATGATTTGGACTTTTTGTAAAATGAACTTCAATAGTTTGTGGACTTGTTGGAAAGTGAAATTTGCCAATGTGAACTCACATGAGGCATAATTCCCAGTTGACATGAAGCGATCAGAGCATGAATCACATGATATTCATATGCCCACATTAGATTGATATTTTAGGGTCTGGAGTTCAAATGCAAAGATACACAGACTTGAAAATGGAACTTCCTCTCTCTATGGTAGCCACCAACTGTCCTCCACAACTGATTGCCAGAAAGTATTGACTTTATTTATAAGCGTACAACACTTGGGTGTTGAAGCCTGAAGAGCAAAGATTTTAAATGTTTGAGACAGGAGAAGGTGAAGAGTTAACTCCCTTCCTCTATGTAGCCTTATTTTTTCTGCACTAACTTTCAGTGGTCATGAAATCAAAACTGGATACAGCAATGGAAAAACATGAAGTATAACCTTGAACTCCGGTAAAAAATATTAAAATAATCTTAATCATCCTAAAATTAGGTTTACCTATTTCAATTATATCTATTGTAAAGGAAAAGACCATTGATTGCATATGTAAAAGTGTAAAGTTTTTATCTTTTGAATTGCATAAGAGATATGTGCTATTTTCTGATATAGTTACCTCCCTTGAATTAATATCTAATGATGTTTGATATCTCATTTTTATTTAAATACTTATGAAAAATTTTAAGAGTTATGTACAAGCTATGCAATACCATAATTTATTTTCATTTGCTTTAAAGAAAATATACATAAGTGCACAAATTTGTTGAGTGTTTGCAAGATTTAATAATGCTTTGACTTTACTAATATCCTGATTGATTGTTTAGAACCACCTATCAACTCTAACAAACCACTTAAAACCTGTAAAGGATCAATCAGGTAATGAATTAAAGATGAACTTAGGCTAAGTCAATGTTTCATGTAAAGGAAAAAAAAATACATATCAAAAAGAAACAGGACATTTTTTTAAAAATTCTAATTTGTACAAAAGGGAGAGACAAGTGTTATTTTAAGGAAACAAATTGATATAAGTTGAAAAACTTGTTCCTGGCTCCTTTTTCATTGTTGAAATTATATAAGAATTGCATATTGTAACTTCTCATGAAATCTTATGGTTATACTAACTTCAGTTAAATACCATTTGGCCAAGCTAGATCAAATGGATTTCTTAATTTTTTCAGTTTGCTTAGAAAAAATAGAATTTAATGGGACATGGCATATTATGTTAAAACATACAATGTTTTAGCTTTGGTGAATTCCGAAAATTGATTATCAGTTATCATCACAATTACATACTATGCTATAGGTCCTATATCTTAGATCATAACAAATGCTACGTTTGTAACAGAACTTGACTTGGTTGATCATCAGCGACAATCATCTGATAGCTCAATTGACGAAGTGTTTGTCAAGAGTTCAGAGAGTCACAGGTTTGAGCCATGGTATGGATTTGCATTTTTCCACTCCTATTACATTTTGTGTTTGTGACCAACCCGTGTTTAGAGTGGTTGAATGATGGACAAGCTGATACCTGAACATAGGTCGTTAATAGTGGTGCCTTCTGTGGCAAAGACTTTGAGGAGGGAGAAATGTAGTGATATTCAGCGTGTTCCTCTAGAGTTAGGAGTGTTCCGGATTTGAAACCTCGTCTAGCCGTTCTTTTTTTCGCACATGTACGCTCTTTTCAGGTTTTAACTCTTTGAGAAATGTCAACATGTAAACGTGAAAAAACATTGCATACGGAATTTTACCCAGTAATTCTCATCGTTCAAAAAATGATGTCTTGTTTTCTCATAACCGAGAAAACTGAGAAAAGTAACTTTATTTTAGAGTTTACTTATTCTTTAACTGGCAATAATCACTGGAATTGAAGCAAGTTTCAACTCGTTATGTCAATGTTGGTGTTCATAAAAAGGATCGATATTAATCAATACTACATGGATCTAGATAAATTAGAGGTCGTATGCAATCAAAACTTTGAAAATTATATAATGCCGTGTCAAAAACTTTCAAAAAAGCATTAAAATCTTATTAAAGAACAGTTTGTTTTACCCCTTGCATCTTTTCCCGACAGCAGACGCCATTTTGAAGTTTCCGCTTACATTCGGTCCGACGAAAATAGATATTTAGTTATCAAATTAATCAAAATTAATTGTATGTGTTTATTGCGATAGACATTTTAAAATATACATGCAAAAGATAATCCTAAATCGAAAATAAAATTTAATACGTTATAGTTTTGTGCAAAATATTCAGTCCGAGACAACCAGAAGTTCCAATGACCAATCCATGACCTTGTATGGATAAATTCATCCGCAACAATTTGAGGTCATTTAGGTTTAACACAAACTTATTCAAATGCAAATAATATTCCAAGTATATTTGATCTATCATAATTTTACATTAATCATCAAGAGTTCAATTAGGGTAAAACTTCACGAGTACAAAAATGCCAAAAATTGTAAAGATCTATTTGTAGTGCGCAATCGGAAGCTACTGTGTTAGCAGGCACCAGTACACATATTGGATTTTATACTTCACTTCTATGGATTTACATCAAACTTATTGTTTTGGATG
The DNA here is from genome assembly GCF_031769215.1 of Ylistrum balloti. Taxonomy (NCBI): domain Eukaryota; kingdom Metazoa; phylum Mollusca; class Bivalvia; order Pectinida; family Pectinidae; genus Ylistrum; species Ylistrum balloti. The sequence goes on along the minus strand of NW_026782902.1, from coordinate 169,503 downwards.
ATTGTATGATATTTTGAAAATTGTCAGTTACTTCTTCGTCTCGTGCATGTATCAACATGACGGATGACCCATACAACCGTTTCATTCCGCCACCGGAGGCACCTGTTTTCACTCCAACTGAGGAGGAGTTCACCGATCCATTGGGATACTTGGACAAAATCAGGCCTATTGCCGAGAAAACTGGGATATGTAAAATAAAACCTCCACCGGTTTGTCATTATTCTTTGCTGTTTCACTTCATTTTTTCATAAGCTATGCATTTGTAATGATAAATACTCTCAACAACTCGTCTTATTAATTACAACCTGAAATGAAAACATGACAATCGCCTACGTGCTGGCCAAATCTGCAAACATGGCGACGCTTTTGTTTAGTTTGTCGCTGTCAGATTCATGTGATTTTAAGTCAATTTCTTTGTCTCTTACTAGTCGTTGCCAATCTCTTGGATTTGGCTTTAATGCACACAATCTTGTTATCGGTTTCTCACAGCGTATTAAATTTTTCTGAAATATTTTCCTTTCAAAAGAATATTTGCTTAATATTTTACAAGTCCCTTGCTATCACAGATGAGGGATTCGTGCATACCTTATGAAAGCCTGCGTGAACGCCCAGTCTGCAATACACGGACTAATGACGCACAATGCATCTTTGGACTATCTATAACAAATTGACACCAGAGTGGACAAAAAAGAAAAAAATTAAAAAGAGTATTTGATTGGAAACTAATATAGTTGTCAATTTTTTTTACAATATTACAAATATTTACATTTTTATGCAAACATACTGAAATATTTCATAAATTGCTATGTAAGTCACTGTGCTGATACAAAATGTTCCATGTATTTCATTTGAAAAATTGTGAGGATAGAAATTTTGCAGTACTTTGTCATTGATTATTTAATTAACATCAAAGTGTTCTAAATGATCTACATTTATTGATTTATTATTTTAAACAATGAAACCTGTGCTTTTTGATAAGCATACTTTGATAAAACAGTACTGTATAATACATTATACAATATTTTAAAATCATCTCATCTAAGACCCAAATCAAATCTTTCATAAAAGTTCCTATCTTCTTGTATATATTTTCAATGTCTTCTATTTTTGCAGTCTTCCTTTGGTTTAAAAGATATATTCAAAAACACATCTAGTATCAATCTTATTTGAGTACCACAAACTTAATTTTTTACTTTGTATGATTATCTTACGTTCTAAACTTATTTTCAGAAATACATTTTGAAACCCTATTTTCATCATTTAATTAAAAAAACTTATTTATACATAAAATTGCATTAAGTCTTAAATTAATTTCAATATTTTATACAATTTTTTTATACATCTACTGATGAATATTGATCTTTTACCCCTACATTTACATTAAATGGCACCAAAATAAAAAACAAATATGGATTTCACAATAAATTGCTCACTACCCCACTTGATTTGCTTAATTTCAAATAACAGTATATTATATTATGTATTGTTTATTATATTAGTGTTTCTGAAATTTTATAATGTGCCAAGTTAAGTTGTCTTGTGTTCAGAAAATATAGCAGAAATGAGAAAAGTGTGATGAGGATATTGAAAAGTGGTTGTGCAAAAACAAGATGGCTGCCAGCTGGCTCAGGGAGGAAGCCATAATACAGCAATATTGAATGCATGTATATCTTCAATATGGCTGAGTGTTAGACATGTTTTTGTATCAATTAAATCATACGGTGTTGCAGGATTGGCAGCCACCATTTGCAGTTGATGTGGATAGATTCAGATTTACTCCCAGAGTTCAAAGGCTTAATGAGCTAGAGGTAAGTACAATGTGTATATATATATATATATATATATATATATATATATGTGTGTATAAATATATTACTGAACCTGTGGAACAAGTGCATACTGTTTTTGGAAAAGTTGAGGGAGGTAGGGGAGTGTATTGAAAAAGTCATTTTTCATAAATTTATATATAGAAAAGCAATTTCATAAAGTTCAGTTAAGAAATAAGAATTTTTATTTATAATCGTATGTGATTTGAGATCATTGAGATTTTGGTGGTACATAGGTACAAATATTGCTACCACTTCAGTCACTTGTTAATCATTGGTCTATCCTGTATGGTTTAGATTATTCTTATTTGGCTGTGAAACAAGATCAATATTGTATCCCTTTTACAATATAAACACTAATGCTATGCAAACAGGTATCTAATGAACTTAATAAAGTACTGCAATGATTCAGTGTCATCATTTCTGAAGTAATGATGTTAATAAATATAAAGTATGTGCTGGATGAAACATTGTAGTTTGAAACACTTGAAGAATAATTACAACATGGTACATTATGTAGATGAGTAATTATTAACTGAGCTCAAAATGAATCATATTCAATTCTCTTTTGCATCTTGAAGCCTACAGGTTTAAGATTATTTTGTAATTTTTATGAAAATATATGTTAGGATATCGGTACATTGCTGTTAAAACCAGCATTTAAGCTAGTAGCAAGTGCATGAAGACTTAATTCTTTTTTCTGAATGGTTTGGCAGATGAAGTGGGGGGATGTGATTCTCCTGCATTATGAAGTGTAAAGCTTGCGTTTTAATGTAGTTCGGATTTAATGTTGCTTCTAATTAAACATTAATCAATGAATCTGTATCATATTTGTGATTTATGTGTCTCATTTGGTTGAAGGCTCAAACAAGGATCAAATTGAACTTTTTGGACAAGCTTGCAAGATTTTGGGAATTGCAGGTGAGTTTTGTTGTGTGATACAAGTCAGTGATGTACAGTTGTACAAGTAAATGTTTTCGAAGCTGCTTGACTGTTTCATTGATCATCATTTGTGTAAATTGGATTAAATTCTTTTTATGAGATAAAAATTAAAGATGTCAAGGATGGATTAACAACCTCTAAAATTTGTGCATCAAATTGTATAATGTTTGTGTTGTCAGGGCTGTTCTCTTAAGATTCCACATGTTGAAAAGAAACTATTGGATTTGTACATGTTATACAAGGTAAGTGTATAAAATATGTGCATGAAAATGTTCAAATTTATTATTCATTTAAGTTCCATCATCTTTTATGGTGGAAAAAAATTATTGTTTAAAACAAAGAATTTGTATACACCTCAGGACTTTTTTTAGATAATTGCAAATAGCTAATGAATATACTTACAATTTGTATGAGATTGATGATTAATTTCTATGATGATTAATTTCTTCTGTAATTCACATCTGTTGAAACACTACAGTGTTAACCTAACCAGCTGGGAACATTTTTTGATCAGGAGAGAATTTTATGATTTGTAGTTCCTGGGTAATTTCACAGTTTTCTTTCAATGTTCTGTATAAATTTTTTCCTAGTGTGTTGAGGATGTTGGAGGGATGGAGATTCTTTCCAAGGAAAGGAGATGGTCAAAGGTGGCCACCAAAATGGGCTTTCCATCAGGCAAAGGTGTAGGTGCTGTCCTCCGGGGTCACTATGAAAGGATCCTATACCCGTTTTACCTGTTTATGCGAGGCGACTCCTATGATGCAGTATGTATAGATGTCCTGGTCTTTGAAAAGCACAGAAACACTTGAGTGTCATTTTGAACTTTTGTTGTATCTGATATAATAGTTCATACAACAAACTGAAGTGCATGAAACACAGAATAATACACATTTGTGTTTAGTTTTCACAGAGCAATCCTGTTGAGACTTCAATCCTTTTATTAAGCTACATTCAGTTGGTATTTTAAGGACTACATATATTCAGGGTTTAGTTTCCCTCTCCAAATCCTGCCTACCCTTGTAATAATGATGACCAAAATTGATACAGTTTAAGATCATACAACATTATATTGGATTTTCATTATAATTTATATCAGAACTTTTAGATTTATTTGAAATTTTCTTTGAAACAATTCAAACTTCTATGCAAAACTTGAGTTATTCATTGAAAATTTCAAATTTGAAATTATTGATAATGATTTTATTGTGATACCTTTCAGCTTAAGCATGTATAATTTCAGCAAACAAAGAAAGAAAAGGTGGTTGAAGAAGAGTTTAAAGATGACAAAGATGATAAAGACTACCGGCCCCATGGCATTGCGGCCAAATCTGCCGCTGGCAGCTACAGGCGCTTACCCAAAAGAGAGAGGGCTCTGAAAGAGGTCTGCACCAAGGCACAACAGTCTACTCCTGAAGTACTTGGTTCTTCCAAATTTATTTGTTTGCTAACACCATTAACACCAAATTGTTGTACATAAGTATCATTGCATGTGTTCCTGTCTAGATTAGATAAAATACCTACAACATTCAGAAATCTTGTTAAATAATTTACAGTTTCAGTAATTGATGTAATTTGCTTTGCTAATTAATTCATACTTCTCACAATGAAAATTACTTTTGTTGGATACCATACAAAATTTGTTTTATTATGTGGAATCGCTGCATTGTGAATTACAGCAAGTAAATTGAAGTTGTATTTATCAAAACTTTATTCAGAAGAATTTCATTGCATATTTCTAATTTAAGTTTTAATCCAGAAGAAGTCTAAAAATATTGTTTACCATTTCATGAAGACACCATAAGCTAGGAAAATTTATATGGTAGAATACTGTTTTGTTCTTCGTAAACTGTTCATGTATCATGGTCGTATTTTGTCGGAGTGGTGTAACATTTATGTATTTTTACTATTTCTGATAAGGTAAATTTATGGAGATCTTTTCTGTTTCAGGAGTCTTTAGATATTGATTACTCTGTGAACTCAGAGTTGAAGAAATTACAGTTTTTTGGAGCTGGACCCAAAGCAGCTGTTCCGCCTACCCCTAAAGGTATTTTGCTTTTGTACTTTCAATTTTTCTATAAAATTATAATTGCTGCTTTACCACCTACCCATGAAAGTTATTTGATTTGATAGATACTTTCCACCATGTTTTAATGAATTTTTAAAATGCTTAAATTATAGCCATGTTGGAGTTTATATTTCTAATTTTTGATGTTTCATTATTTGTTATTATAAGGTCATTTCTTTGTGCCTAAGACATTTTAAGACAACAATTAAAAAAAAAAATTCCTTTCAATTCCCACTCCCTTCTTTCTTTCCTTGTTTATCTTTTTTATATATCTTACAATCATTGGTTAATCAGTTTTTCTTTTTTTATTCCCAGAGGAAAAGTTGGAGACAAAGGTATGTAAGGGTAGTAATTCTAAAGGGAAAGGCCAGGATAGAAATGGAGCAAGCCAGGTGTACGGCAGTGTAAGTGTAGTTGCTTACTCTGGTGAGACAAAATGTCTCGTGGCTTCCTTTAAGTTGCTGTTGTTTTCATTATGATTTTATGTAGCATGTTGTACTGTCCCTTTTTGTTTGTCATGTCGTATGGCAAACAAGACAGAAAATTGGAGATAGGTTTACGTTTTAGATTTTGAATTGAAATTGTTAACCCAGCATATCAATAGTATTTTGTCAAGGGTCAGACTAAATGTATTACTAGAGAAAAACATTTCCTTAGGGACACATATTTTTTTTTAATCTCCAACAGTGAACGTTGTTCAAATTTAAGTACCTTCTTCTGTCATACCATATTTCTCAGTCAACAAGCCCATGCGTGGTTATAAGCCCACCAGGATCTATTGCTGTTCAGTGACAAATTCTGTGTCTTTGTCTCGTATAAGACAATCATAGATATTGAATCAGAAGTAATGTATTTGTCCTACTGGCTGAAAGCAAGATAAATACAGTCACTCAGTCCTGGAAAAATCTTTGTTGTAGTCTACTCTTGGGAATTTAACCAAGCATTTAAGTTCGGGCCACTCTCCAGAGACCTGGCAATGTGGGACTTCAAATGAAGACATGTTATAATACATTCATGTTTTTTTTCTCTTCTTTTTTTATTGCTTTTAGTTATGAAGTGAATATGCTTGGAGCAATACAATTTGCATGGGTGTCTTGTTCAAATGATAACTGAAAACGAAATTTGACATTATATGTGTGTATTTGTGATGTTAGATGAGGACATTGTGGGTGAGGACAACAGATGTGTGTATTTGTGAAGTTAGATGAGGATATTGTGGGTGAGGACAACAGATGTGTGTATTTGTGAAGTTAGATGAGGACAATGTGGGTGAGGACAACAGATGTGTGTATTTGTAATGTCAGATGAGGATGGATGAGGACAACAGATGTGTGTATTTGTGATGTCAGATGAGTAAGGATGAGGACAACAGATGTGTGTATTTGTGAAGTTAGATGAGGACAATGTGGGTGAGGACAACAGATGTGTGTATTTGTGATGTCAGATGAGGATGTATGAGGACAACAGATGTGTGTATTTGTGATGTCAGATGAGGATGGGTGAGGACAACAGATGTGTGTATTTGTGATGTAAGATGAGGATGGGTGAGGACAACAGATGTGTGTATTTGTGATGTTAGATGAGGACACTGGGTGAGGACAACAGATGTGTGTATTTGTGATGTTAGATGAGGATGGGTGAGGACAACAGATGTGTGTATTTGTGAAGTTAGATGAGGACAATGTGGGTGAGGACAACAGATGTGTGTATTTGTGATGTCAGATGAGGATGGATGAGGACAACAGATGTGTGTATTTTTGATGTGAGATGAGGACATTGTGGGTGGGGACAACAGATGTGTGTATTTGGACAAACAGATGTGTGTATTTGTGATGTCAGATGAGGATGGGTGAGGACAACAGATGTGTGTATTTGTGATGTTAGATGAGGATGGGTGAGGACAACAGATGTGTGTATTTGTGATGTCAGATGAGGATGGATGAGGACAACAGATGTGTGTATTTGTGATGTCAGATGAGGATGGGTGAGGACAACAGATGTGTGTATTTGTGATGTCAGATGAGGATGGGTGAGGACAACAGATGTGTGTATTTGTGATGTAAGTTGCGGATGGGGGAGGTACACACTTGTGTGTATTTGGGCTTTTAGATGAGGATGGGTGAGGACAACAGATGTGTGTATTTGTGATGTTAGATGTGTGTAGTGATGTTAGATGAGGACAATGAGGACAACAGATGTGTGTATTTGTGATGTTAGATGAGGACAATGTGTGGTGAGGACAACAGATGTGTGTATTTGTGATGTAAGATGAGGATGGGTGAGGACAACAGATGTGTGTATTTGTGATGTCAGATGAGGATGGGTGAGGACAACAGATGTGTGTATTTGTGATGTTAGATGAGGATGGGTGAGGACAACAGATGTGTGTATTTGTGATGTGAGATGAGGACGAGGATGTGTGTATTTGTGAGGACAACAGATGTGTGTATTTGTGATGTTGAGGATGAGGATGAGGGGACAACAGATGTGTGTATTTGTGATGTTAGATGAGGACATTGTGGGTGAGGACAACAGATGTGTGTATTTGTGATGTTAGATGAGGATGGGTGAGGACAACAGATGTGTGTATTTGTGATGTTAGATGAGGACACTGTGGGTGAGGACAACAGATGTGTGTATTTGTGATGTAAGATGATGACATTATGGATGAGGACAACAGATGTGTGTATTTGTGATGTTAGATGAGGATGTGTGTATTTGTGAGGACAACAGATGTGTGTATTTGTGATGTTAGATGAGGATGGGTGAGGACAACAGATGTGTGTATTTGTGATGTGAGATGAGGACATTGTGGGTGAGGACAACAGATGTGTGTATTTGTGATGTTAGATGAGGATATTGTGGGTGAGGACAACAGATGTGTGTATTTGTGATGTTAGATGAGGACACTGTGGGTGAGGACAACAGATGTGTGTATTTGTGATGTAAGATGAGGATGGGTGAGGACAACAGATGTGTGTATTTGTGATGTTAGATGAGGACATTGTAGGTGAGGACAACAGATGTGTGTATTTGTGATGTTAGATGAGGACACTGTGGGTGAGGACAACAGATGTGTGTATTTGTGATGTAAGATGATGACATTATGGATGAGGACAACAGATGTGTGTATTTGTGATGTAAGATGAGGATGGGTGAGGACAACAGATGTGTGTATTTGTGATGTTAGATGAGGATGGGTGAGGACAACAGATGTGTGTATTTGTGATGTTAGATGAGGACACTGTGGATGTGGACAACAGATGTGTGTATTTGTGATGTAAGATGAGGACATTGTGGGTGAGGACAACAGATGTGTGTATTTGTGATGTAAGATGAGGACATTGTGGGTGAGGACAACAGATGTGTGTATTTGTGATGTTAGATGAGGATGGGTGAGGACAACAGATGTGTGTATTTGTGATGTTAGATGAGGATGGGTGAGGACAACAGATGTGTGTATTTGTGATGTAAGATGAGGATGGGTGAGGACAACAGATGTGTGTATTTGTGATGTAAGATGAGGATGGGTGAGGACAACAGATGTGTGTATTTGTGATGTTAGATGAGGATGGGTGAGGACAACAGATGTGTGTATTTTTGATGTGAGATGAGGACATTGTGGGTGAGGACAACAGATGTGTGTATTTGTGATGTAAGATGAGGATGGGTGAGGACAACAGATGTGTGTATTTGTGATGTTAGATGAGGACACTGTGGATGTGGACAACAGATGTGTGTATTTGTGATGTTAGATGAGGACACTGTGGATGTGGACAACAGATGTGTGTATTTGTGATGTAAGATGAGGATGCATGAGGACAACTGATGTGTGTATTTGTGATGTAAGATGAGGATGGGTGAGGACAACAGATGTGTGTATTTGTGATGTTAGATGAGGATGGGTGAGGACAACAGATGTGTGTATTTGTGATGTAAGATGAGGACACTGTGGATGAGGACAACAGATGTGTGTATTTGTGATGTTAGATGAGGACACTGTGGATGTGGACAACAGATGTGTGTATTTGTAATGTAAGATGAGGACATTGTGGGTGTGGACAACAGATGTGTGTATTTGTGGTGTGAGATGAGGACATTGTGGGTGAGGACATTGTGGGTGAGGACAACAGATGTGTGTATTTGTGATGTTAGATGAGGATGGATGAGGACAACAGATGTGTGTATTTGTGATGTTAGATGAGGATGAATGAGGACAACAGATGTGTGTATTTGTGATGTTAGATGAGGATGGATGAGGACAACAGATGTGTGTATTTGTGATGTAAGATGAGGACATTGTGGGTGAGGACAACAGATGTGTGTATTTGTGATGTTAGATGAGGATGAATGAGGACAACAGATGTGTGTATTTGTGATGTCAGATGAGGATGGGTGAGGACAACAGATGTGTGTATTTGTGATGTTAGATGAGGATGGGTGAGGACAACAGATGTGTGTATTTGTGATGTTAGATGAGGATGGGTGAGGACAACAGATGTGTGTATTTGTGATGTTAGATGAGGATGTGTGTATTTGTGAGGACAACAGATGTGTGTATTTGTGATGTAAGATGAGGAGTGTATTTGGTGAGGACAACAGATGTGTGTATTTGTGATGTTAAGATGAGGACAACAGATGTGTGTATTTGTGATGTTAGATGAGGATGGGACATGTGTGTAGGACAACAGATGTGTGTATTTGTGATGTTAGATGAGGATGGATGAGGACAACAGATGTGTGTATTTGTGATGTAAGATGAGGACATTGTGGGTGAGGACAACAGATGTGTGTATTTGTGATGTAAGATGAGATGAGGACATTGTGGGTGAGGACAACAGATGTGTGTATTTGTGATGTAAGATGAGGATGGGTGAGGACAACAGATGTGTGTATTTGTGATGTTAGATGAGGACATTGTAGGTGAGGACAACAGATGTGTGTATTTGTGATGTAAGATGAGGATGGGTGAGGACAACAGATGTGTGTATTTGTGATGTTAGATGAGGATGGGTGAGGACAACAGATGTGTGTATTTGTGATGTAAGATGAGGATGGGTGAGGACAACAGATGTGTGTATTTGTGATGTAAGATGAGGATGGGTGAGGACAACAGATGTGTGTATTTGTGATGTTAGATGAGGATGGGTGAGGACAACAGATGTGTGTATTTGTGATGTTAGATGAGGACACTGTGGATGTGGACAACAGATGTGTGTATTTGTGATGTTAGATGAGGACATTGTGGGTGAGGACAACAGATGTGTGTAGACAAGGACAACAGATGTGTGTATTTGTGATGTAAGATGAGGATGGGTGAGGACAACAGATGTGTGTATTTGTGATGTAAGATGAGGATGGGTGAGGACAACAGATGTGTGTATTTGTGATGTAAGATAGATGAGGACAACAGATGTGTGTATTGTGGTTAGATGAGGATGGGTGAGGACAACAGATGTGTGTATTTGTGATGTTAGATGAGGATGGGTGAGGACAACAGATGTGTGTATTTGTGTGTGTATGTGATAGATGAGGACACTGTGGATGTGGACAACAGATGTGTGTATTTGTGATGTGTAGGATTGTGAGGACAACAGTGTGTATTTGTGATGTAAGATGATGTGTAGGATGAGGACATGTGGATGAGGACAACAGATGTGTGTATTTGTGATGTAAGATGAGTGTGTACAATGAGGACAACAGATGTGTGTATTTGTGATGTTAGATGAGGAGATGAGGATTGTGGGTGAGGATAACAGATGTGTGTATTGTGGGTGGGATGTGGACAACAGATGTGTGTATTTGTGATGTTAGATATGGAGGCAGGATGGGAAGAGGACATTGTGGGTGAGGATAACAGATATGTGTATTTGTGATGTAAGATATGGAGGCATGATGGGAAGATTGTATACGTGTATTTGTGATGTAAGATATGGAGGCATGATGGGAAGATTGTGTATGTGTATTTGTGATGTAAGATATGGAGGCATGATGGGAAGATTGTATACGTGTATTTGTGATGTAAGATATGGAGGCATGATGGGAAGATTGTGTACGTGTATTTGTGATGTAAGATATGGAGGCATGATGGGAAGATTGTGTACGTGTATTTGTGATGTAAGATATGGAGGCATGATGGGAAGATTGTGTACGTGTATTTGTGATGTAAGATATGGAGGCATGATGGGAAGATTGTGTACGTGTATTTGTGATGTAAGATATGTCCCAAAAGAAGCATGATGGGAAGATTGTGTACGTGTATTTGTGATGTAAGATATGGAGGCATGATGGGAAGATTGTGTACGTGTATTTGTGATGTAAGATATGGAGGCATGATGGGAAGATTGTATACGTGTATTTGTGATGTAAGATATGGAGGCATGATGGGAAGATTGTGTACGTGTATTTGTGATGTAAGATATGGAGGCATGATGGGAAGATTGTATACGTGTATTTGTGATGTAAGATATGGAGGCATGATGGGAAGATTGTATACGTGTATTCATATTTCAGGTTGACAGTTACATCTGCCACATGTGTAGTCGAGGAGATGGTGATGAGTACATGTTGCTCTGTGATGGTTGTGATGATGCTTTTCACACCTACTGTCTGATCCCACCCCTTCAGGAAGTCCCAAAAGGAGATTGGAGATGTCCAAGATGCATTCAACAGGTAAATATTGTAATGACCACTAAAATTTTCAATGATGTTTAGATCTGTTGATTTTATGTTAATTGGAATAATTATAACTGTTACATGATTGATGACAGCTTTTACAAATAGTAGATACAAATTTATTGGTTGTGATCAGTATGAATGGTTATAGACTTATATCTTATACTACAGGTGTGCAGTAAACCTCAAGGGCCATATGGGTTTGAGCAATCCAAGAGAGAGTACAGTCTGCAGTCCTTTGGTGAGATGGCTGATCAGTTCAAATCCAACTACTTCAGCATGCCAGTTCATGTAAGTAGATAGTCATGGAGAGAACATTTTGTTTATAACAAATATGTAACTCTAATCTGAAGCTGGGCAAAATAAGAACAAAGAGAAATAAACATAGATATCATTTAAATGAAGAATATAAGAAGTATTAAATAGTATCGATGATAAGGTTTAAATGATTTAATAAGGTCGATCATAAACCAATTACTTCAAGACAAGGAAAATGTATAGAGGCTTTGAAGTAAGTAAACTACACATATAGCCAGGTGTTACATAGAGTAGTAAGTAAACTATACATATAGCCAGGTGTTACATAGAGTAGTAAGTAAACTACACATATAGCCAGGTGTTACATAGAGTAGTAAACTACACATATAGCCAGGTGTTACATAGAGTAGTAAGTAAACTATACATATAGAGTAGTAAGTAAACTACACATATAGCCAGGTGTTACACAGAGTGGTAAGTAAACTGTACATATAGCCAGGTGTTACACAGAGTAGTAAGTAAACTACACATATAGCCAGGTGTTACACAGAGTAGTAAGTAAACTACACATATAGCCAGGTGTAACATAGAGTAGTAAGTAAACTATACATATAGCCAGGTGTTACATAGAGTAGTAAGTAAACTACACATATAGCCAGGTGTTAAACAGAGTGGTAAGTAAACTGTACATATAGCCAGGTGTTACATAGAGTAGTAAGTAAACTACACATATAGCCAGGTGTTACATAGAGTAGTAAGTAAACTGTACATATAGCCAGGTGTTACATAGAGTAGTAAGTAAACTATACATATAGCCAGGTGTTACACAGAGTAGTAAGTAAACTACACATATAGCCAGGTGTTACATAGAGTAGTAAGTAAACTATACATATAGCCAGGTGTTACATAGAGTAGTAAGTAAACTATACATATAGCCAGGTGTTACATAGAGTAGTAAGTAAACTATACATATAGCCAGGTGTTACACAGAGTAGTAAGTAAACTTCACATATAGCCAGGTGTTACACAGAGTAGTAAGTAAACTACACATATAGCCAGGTGCTACACAGAGTAGTAAGTAAACTACACATATAGCCAGGTGTTACACAGAGTAGTAAGTAAACTACACATATAGCCAGGTGTAACATAGAGTAGTAAGTAAACTATACATATAGCCAGGTGTTACATAGAGTAGTAAGTAAACTATACATATAGCCAGGTGTTACATAGAGTAGTAAACTACACATATAGCCAGGTGTTACATAGAGTAGTAAGTAAACTATACATATAGCCAGGTGTTACATAGAGTAGTAAACTACACATATAGCCAGGTGTTACATAGAGTAGTAAGTAAACTATACATATAGCCAGGTGTTACAAAGAGTAGAAAGTAAACTACACATTTAGCCAGGTGTTACATAGAGTAGACAGTAAACTACATAGATGGCCGGATATTATAGTTTAGTAAACATTTATTACTGACGGGCACATGTTTATTTGTTACAGATGGTTGGATGTGAAGCAGTGGAGAAAGAATTCTGGCGCTTGGTTAACTGTATTGAGGAAGATGTATGTGTCCAGTACGGTGCAGACATTCATGCAGCAGACATGGGTAGTGGCTTCCCTACTAAGGAAAATAAAGATTTGTTCCCCGAGGATGAGGTACGTAATCCTCCTAATCACTAAAAAGGTCACAAGGAACACAAATGCCCTACCTTTTATGGTACAATAATTATGGCCAATGTTAAGGTTTTACAAATTTAGGTCAAAGGTCACCATCAAAGTCACTTGATGGTACCACCGGAAATGTCAAGTAACACACATGAATATTAAAGCCCTACCTCTTACAGTTCAAAAGTTATAGGCAAGGTCAAAGTTGACAACAGACAGTATAAAAACAATATGCCCACAATCTTTCGAACTGTAGGGCATGAAAATTAACAGTTCAAAGTTTATATGTCGATAATGAAAACTATATAAGGAGATATATAGAAAATATGGTGCTTGATAAAAGAAGATATATAATTTGATGTCATGGATTTCAGTTGATGCAATGGCAAATTTAGTTAATACCACAACAATAGACTGGAAAGAAGTTTGTGTAGGTAATGCTGTAGCAGAAATCTTGTGTGACACTCAGTGTTTTTTGTTGATAGTAGTACTGACTATTTACAGTATTCATATACATGCGCAATACATCACAATACATATCCTACAAGTCTCCAGTGCAACAATCACTAAAGATTTTCTTGAGTGCTACAAAATGATGGTGACATAAGAGTGATGAAAACAAAGTTTTCTAGCTAATGGTGTGAGGTTTTAGATGATTCATTGCCGAGACTAGCTAATGGTGTGAGGTTTTAAATGATTCATTGCCGATACTAGCTAATGGTGTGAGGTTTTGAATGATTCATTGCCGAGACTAGCTAATGGTGTGAGGTTTTAGATGATTCATTGCCGAGACTAGCTAATGGTGTGAGGTTTTAGATGATTCATTGCCGAGACTAGCTAATGGTGTGAGGTTTTAGATGATTCATTGCCGAGACTAGCTAATGGTGTGAGGTTTTAGATGATTCATTGCCGAGACTAGCTAATGGTGTGAGGTTTTGAATGATTCATTGGCGAGACTAGCTAATGGTGTGGAGACTAGCTAATGGTGTGAGGTTTTAGATGACTCATTGCCGAGACTAGCTAATGGTGTGAGGTTTTAAATGATTCATTGCCGATACTAGCTAATGGTGTGAGGTTTTGAATGATTCATTGCCGAGACTAGCTAATGGTGTGGAGACTAGCTAATGGTGTGAGGTTTTAGATGATTCATTGCCGAGACTAGCTAATGGTGTGAGGTTTTAGATGATTCATTGCCGAGACTAGCTAATGGTGTGAGGTTTTAAATGATTCATTGCTGAGTCTAGCTAATGGTGTGAGGTTTTAGATGATTCATTGCCGAGACTAGCTAATGGTGTGAGGTTTTAGATGATTCATTGCCGAGACTAGCTAATGGTGTGAGGTTTTAGATGATTCATTGCCGAGACTAGCTAATGGTGTGAGGTTTTAAATGATTCATTGCCGAGACTAGCTAATGGTGTGAGGTTTAAAATGATTCATTGCCGAGACTAGCTAATGGTGTGAGGTTTTAGATGATTCATTGCCGAGACTAGCTAATGGAGAGCAGTAAAGAAAAACGGGGGAGGTTTTAAATGATTCATTGCCGAGACTAGCTAATGGTGTGAGGTTTTAGATTATTGCTAATGGTGTGAGGTTTTGGTGTGAGGTTTTAAATGATTCATTGCCGAGACTAGCTAATGGTGTGGAGACTAGCTAATGGTGTGAGGTTTTAAATGATTCATTGCCGAGACTAGCTAATGGTGTGGAGACTAGCTAATGGTGTGAGGTTTTAAATGATTCATTGCCGATTCATTGTGAGATTTTAGATGATTCCGAGACTAGCTAATGGTGTGAGGTTTTAGATGATTCATTGCCGAGACTAGCTAATGGTGTGAGGTTTTAGATGATTCATTGCCGAGACTAGCTAATGGTGTGAGATTTTAGATGATTCATTGATGAGACTAACTAATGGTGTGAGGTTTTAGATGATTCATTGCCGAGACTAGCTAATGGTGTGAGGTTTTAGATGATTCATTGCCGAGACTAGCTAATGGTGTGAGGTTTTAGATGATTCATTGCCGAGACTAGCTAATGGTGTGAGGTTTAAAATGATTCATTGCCGAGACTAGCTAATGGTGTGGAGACTAGCTAATGGTGTGAGGTTTTAGATGATTCATTGCTGAGACTAGCTAATGGTGTGAGGTTTTAGATGACTCATTGCCGAGACTAGCTAATGGTGTGAGGTTTTAGATGATTCATTGGCGAGACTAGCTAATGGTGTGAGGTTTAAAATGATTCATTGATGAGACTAACTAATGGTGTGAGGTTTTAGATGATTCATTGCTGAGACTAGCTAATGGTGTGAGGTTTTAGATGATTCATTGCCGAGACTAGCTAATGGTGTGAGGTTTTAAATGATTCATTGCCGATACTAGCTAATGGTGTGAGGTTTTAGATGATTCATTGCTGAGACTAGCTAATGGTGTGAGGTTTTAGATGATTCATTGCCGAGACTAGCTAATAGTGTGGGGTTTTAAATAATTCACTATGGTATTGCTTTATAATATTCAAATGTCAAATTAAAGAAATAGTTAAATTGTACTGTTTTATTTCCTGCTTTTAGATATTTGTCTTAGGACATCAAATGGGGAAATTTGTATGTAGTGAAATAAGCCTATTGAAGGGTATTTAAATAGCAGTAGAACTCTTATAACATTAGAGGTTTTTGATGACAGGAGTACATTAATTCTGGCTGGAATCTGAATAACCTACCTGTTCTAGAACAATCGGTCCTCTGCCACATTAATGCTGACATCTCTGGAATGAAGGTAGGAAATCCGTTTCATATTCTCGACATCAGACTTTGTTAAATTAATGTTGTCTTTATGGTATTTCTTTCTTTCATCTATATATATGTTACACAAAATATTTCATTATTGTTAAATGAATCAGGTCTGTAAATATATATTGAGTACCCTTTATAAAGTTAGGAATTGCTTTGCATTTGAGAGTTTTAAAAATGAGAAGAAATTATAGAATTCTTTCAAAATTTAACAGATTCCATGGTGTTATGTTGGCATGTGTTTCTCCAGCTTCTGCTGGCACAATGAAGATCATTGGAGTTACTCCATCAATTATCTCCATTGGTAAGTGATCATGGTTCACTTGTGCAAGGAATTGTAAACATCTCTAAAATGTTGATATGTGGATAAACTGTATACAAATTAATGGAGTGCCTGTGAGGGTGCCTGTATTCATAATCCATCCTAGTAAGAAAAGAGGGCTTGATATTAAGAGTTTGATAACTGTAACAGAGGTCATTATTTCAATGCCTTTGCTTGGAATTTAACCCAGGACCTTTTTAAAGTTTTGTGCTCAGCAGAGTGGGCTAAAGAGAAATCTCCTCTAGCAATGCATTGTAGCTAGTATTTACCAGGGTTATGTAAGCAAGGTTAGAATTGTGATTATACCATTCTGTGTTGTGACCACCATTTTCTTGCATGTTACCAGGGGTGAGCCGAAGACATGGTATGGTGTGCCAGGCGAGTGTGCTGACCAATTTGAGGATGCTATGAAAGCCAATGCTCCAGAGTTATTTGAGCATTCCCCTGATCTTCTACATCAGTTGACAACTATTATGAACCCAAACATCTTGATGGACATGGGTGTTCCGGTACGTTTCTCTGGAACAGTATATTCAGAGGATTTGTGTTATTCAGAATTCAACAGATTTTTTCTGAAAGATACTGGTAAACAGACAACTTTTATATACATAATAAAATGTATATTAAGGTGATCATGGCTTTTAAGTTAGTCTATTTTCTGACCATGAAATAGTAATGACTATGAAATATATTGAAGTCCATTTATTTTTGAGCAGTGGATGGTTGTTTGGTTCCACTGGTCTAATATTTTACAGGTGTACCCATTTGGCTAGGTCACACATATTGCATTTTTGCATGTCCATGTTAAGAGGCATATAATATATTTCCTGAGATTTTCATTCAATTTAAAAATGTTCACATTTATATTGAATTTTTCATTGACATATTGAATTTTTCATTGACCTCGAATATAGTGAAATTTAATTCCCCACAAATATTACTAATTATACAGGATTCTTTTATCAATATACACCTTTTATAACATTTATAGAGCTCTCACTATATTCAGCTTTATTTAAAGTTCTAATGTTTATTGATTAATTTGTAAATATGAATTGATGTTACATTCACAGATTGTGAGAACAAACCAACAAGCAGGGGAATTCATTGTTACCTTTCCACGAGCCTATCATGCAGGATTCAACCAAGGCTACAACTTTGCTGAGGCAGTCAACTTCTGTCCAGCTGATTGGGTGAGTTTTCCTCTTACAAAATATAAGAGATTTTTTTATTTCAACTGCAAAGAATAAGAATGATTTCTGCTTCATCTCAATTTCTGCTTCATCTCAAAGGAGAAATGACTGACATCACCTCCATGATTTTTGATCAAATTATTAAATAGTTGTTTTCAGCTTCAAAGTAGCATTTCCTAAACAAATATCACAGTATGCTAAGGTGTAACTGCTGTGAATTTTTACAGATTGTAACGTGTTATAAAAATTATCAAAGCTACAATGTATTTCTTTATTTCCCCTTTGTATACCTACAGCTACCAATTGGTAGGGCCTGTATAGATCACTACAGAAGCCTGAGTCGCCAGTGTGTTTTCTCGCACGAGGAATTGGTCTGTAAGATGGCTGCTGACCCAGACAACCTTGACCTCAAGGTTGCTGCTTGTACCCACCATGATTTGCTAGGAATTGTTGAGAAGGAAAAGCAATTACGCAAGAAGCTGCTAGACCGGGTACGTTCTGTGTTACTTCAATTTTTAGCTCGCCTGGCCTAAAGGGCCAAGTGAGCTTTTGTCTTGGTGCAGCGTCCGTCGTCCGTCTGTCCGGCGCCCGTCATTCAAACAACTTCTTCTGAAATACTGAAAGGCGTAGAGTTATCATAGTTTGCTGAAAGGTTCCTTTGATGAGGCCCAACAAAGTTAGCGAAAAAATAACCTTGACCAATATTCAAGGTCACAGAGGTCAAATGTGTTAAAATCTTTAAACAACTTCTTCCAAAATACTGGAAGGCCTAGAATCATTATATTTGGCTGGAAGGTTTCTTTGATAAAGCCCAACAAAGTTTGCAAAAAGAAATGACATTGACCCATATTCAAGGTCACAGAGGTCAAATGTGTTAAAACCTTTTAACGACTTCTTCCAGAATACCAGAATGCCTAGAATCATTATATATGGCTGGAAGATTCCTTTGATGAAGCCCAACAGAGTTTGCGAAAAGAAATGACCTTGACCAACCTTCATGGTCACAGGGGTCAAATGTGTTAAACCTTTAAATGACATTTTCTGATTATCCAAAACATCTAGGATAGTAATATTATTCTAAGATAGGTTCTCAATGATGCTCGTTAATATTTGAGAACAGAAATTACCTGACCCATATTCAAGGTCACAACAGTCAAATGTGTTAAGCCTTCGAACAACTTTTGATTAACTAAAAGGTCTAGGATCATATTTGGCCAAAAGTTTCCCTTAATGCTTGACCCATAATGATATTTAAGGTCATTGGGGTTAAATTTTGTAAAATAGTTAAACAACTTCTTCTGATTAACCAAAAAGCTATCATATTTGGCCAGTAAAGGCTTCTATACAAATATATAGAACCTTCAAATGATTTATTAAAGGAATATATTTGGCTGGAAATTTTCTTGGCATAATTTGGAATTGGAATTATGAAGACCTTTCACAGTGATGTCACACTGTTCCAAAAAAAGATTAGGCCAAGCCCCATGGAGGTCTGAGAGGATTGAGCTACATGTTAGCCAATTAATTATGAAATTAAATGAGACTTACCTGTAAGTTGAAATTTGATGATAATTCTGTCTTCACTCCAGGAAGTGCATAGGGATCACATGAGATGCGTGCACATCGTAAGCCAATCATTCTTCAAAGATGTGAGTGAACACTTACAGCAACTCAACATTGGAATACCAATACACCAATCAAATATGAAAATTTGTTCCACTAAATGTATGAGAAAACAGCTCAAGAATGAAAAGACATCCCAAAATAGGGAAGGGGTAAAGGGTGGGCATGTTATCAGTATCTGCCTCAGTATTATCACAGCTTGGACAACCATGTTTCTCTCAATAGCCCAGTCCCACATTTTTGCAGCCAACTCATTACATGCTTTAGGCAATAACTGTGGTATTGTCAGTGTTCAACCTGATATGTGCCTGTTGTAAATCCTTGCATAACGTTAGACATGCAAACCCTGCTGCTTTCAGTTCAAGGTAGTTTATATGGTCTAGGGTTTCTTCCTCAGACCATCAACTCCCTGCCTTTACCTTAACATTACCGTAGTTATCAAACAGTGCACCACCCCACCCCTTTTTTGAAGCATCTGAGGTAAGGGTGACTGAAGGGGTACCTGTAGAAATGGGGTTAAAATCTGTATGTATATTTTCCAACCACCTTTTGAGATCTGCTATGCTATGTGAGGATAAAGAAGTACATGCCATATAATCTCCGCGTGAAACCTTTAAGGCTCTAATTTTTATCTTTTTCAAGTGACCTGTAGTGTAATTGCCCAAATTGCACCCCAGGAAAACTGGACACTAATATTCCGATACACTGGGCTATGCTTTGTATTTTATGGTCTCTACCTATTAGTAAAGCTTTACAAACACTGTGAACTTTGTCTTTCTTTCTTTTTGTTGAACACACAGTCGTATTTACTGAGTTTAAGGTAAACCCTAAGTATTCAATTTCCTGTGTTGGTACAAATATTGATTTTTCAGGATGAACTGTAAAACCAGTTAGACTGGATAGATGAACAATGTTAATTACATTCTCTCTACATTCTTGAATGCTATCTCCTACTAGAAGAGAATCATCAATGTATGATGTATTCCTATAACCTAGCATACGTAATGCTGAGAAAAATGGTTTTGTAATTTTTGTAAATATTCTGGGAGCAGAGGAGAGCCCATTAGGTAAAGCTGTGTAGCGATATGTCCGACCCTCAAATTGGAAACTCAACATTTTCTGAAAATCTTTATGTACTGGAATGGAATGATAAGCATCCTTCCAGTCTATAGAGGCCATGTAGCAACCTGGTGTCATGAGATTAAGAGCACTTTGTAATGTATCCGTTTTGAAATGACGGTAAACCACAGTCATTTACTTTCCTCAAGTTTAAGATGAGTCTGAAAGTCCCATCTTTCTTAGGCCGAATAAAGATGTTAGATAAAACATTCTCTGATGATGGTGTTACTTCAACTAAGTCTTGCTTTTCAAGTAATTTGGCTATTTCTTTTTGAATTACATCTTTCTCTGTCTCATGAAATTGATATTGTTTACAGCCATGACTTTCACAGGGTTCCTCAAAAAATTCTATTTTAACTCCCAAAATATTTTCAAGAATAACAAAATCTGATGTCAACTTTTTCCAGTAAGTATGACATTTGCTTACACTATCCGCAGTGAATCCTTTGACATTCCTTATCAATTCTGTTTTTGTATATGTCATAACCATGTTCCATGCACTGTCACTTACCTCAGTTACTGGTGGAAATGTAGCAGTTGCCTGGGTAGGGGCAATATTGGACGGGCTACTCATTTCCGTTCCTGCCCCGCCTTGAAGTTTTTTGGCCTCTTATAATTTGATTTTTGTCCAGGTCCACTCTTGTTCTTTTGGAAACCATGTCCCTGGGAGTATTGGCCTTGGTAGGACTTAGGGCCGCCGTAATTCTGCCGTCCATAATCGCCCCCCTGATGATAGGGATGATTACGGCCACGCCCTTTACCGCTTGGAGGATAGCTGAAGGTACCTCAGTATCCAGAGTGTGAAACACGATAAGCAACTTTGTTGGTTTCATTAACCTCTTTCATAGATTTTGACAAGTCGTCCACAAACAACTGTGTCGTCACTGGGTTATTCGAAGAGCACAAGGACGTGAATTGATTGTTTAAGTCTGGTTTTATGAAGTCTCTCCTCTGCTGGCTTAAATCCTGGGAGGCGCTGCTTATCAACATAAAACTATTGATGTTGGACTTTAATACACTCTTCACAATGTCTTTCGTTTTTTCATCCATCAAAGACTTCCGCAGGGAAGTTCGTTTTTTCATCCGTCAATGACTTCCGCAGGGAAGTTCATGTCTTGAGAGTGATGGCCAGGGGAACTAACCCAATCAAAATTTTCTCCTTTTGGTGTTATGCTTCAGTTTTTTCCAGACCTCAACGTTAGTTTTAGGCGCTTGTAAAAATTACATGTTTGCCGGGCGTGGATGACTATCCATCACTTGTTTAATTTTATCCTCCGGCATCTGTTTTGACAGCATATCTGTCAATAACTGTGCAAGCTTTTGATTTGACAGGTCCGGCCCCGTCGCTGACGATTGCAATAAATCTTGGGCCAATTCCCGCATACGTTCTGGGAGTTCCTGCTCTAGGTCATCATCACATGAGTGCTGTTCAATTGATCTATATCGGACATTTTTTCATTTTGTTTGGATCCATTTTTTGGGGTATTACCCTCACCGTCAGACTTGTCTAACAGATCATCGATTTGTTGACAAACATCCATCGCAGATTCATCGTCCGTCAAATCTAACGAATCAGAAGGCCTGTCAGACACAGTATCATCATATTGAACATCTTCATATCTCTTTCGTTCAGACTCCCGCATATCATGAAAAAATTTCATTTGGTCTTTCATCATCCTCTGCATATTTGTGAAAATATCGGCAAACATGGCAGGGTTAAAGGTGGAGCCCGCCTTGTTGTTAGGGGTCTGTAACACATCACTAGAACCCGCAGATGGGATTTGTTCAGAAATAATATTATCTGACCGAGTTTGAGGCATGGCCACGTTAGGTTGTGAAGGAGACCCCATATCATTGGTCACAGAGTCATTGTCCTTTGACCTACAACTGACCAAAATGGCGCTTGCCGAGCTGGGCCCATCTTTTGTCGCCGAGACGGCGGTCGTCTGAGCTTTAGAATTAACAAAACTATGTGTGTTGGCTTTCTTAGAAGCTTTTTCAGAGGTTTTGGCTCCATAATGTTCAGGATTTCTCCAACAAAATCAAATTCTCTGTAAGGCGTTTTCCTTTTTTCCAAGATGGCGGCCATAGATCACCGCCAAATTTTTGCTCTCACGAGGGGGCCCCTTGAGCAAAAAATTGTCAATAGACCAGCCGAGATGGCCGTAAAAACGACAAAAGTCATAGAAAGTAAAAAATAACAACACCTGTACTCGTGAGAGAATCTTGAGTAAGGCAAAAAAACAATGTAAAAATGCAAAAGAATGAATGTTTTGGTCAGAGTCGAGGAGGGACTGCTGACAACAATTGCTAACAAAGCACACTATGATTGGCTTATGATGTGCACGCATCTCATCGGATCCCGGATGTACCATCCAGGAGTGAATGACAGAATTATATTCTATTCACAGCATTAAAATAAAGAAAACATGATCGGATAGGGAATTGCAAGAGCTTCATTTTGATGTAAGATTCTTCATAATTATAGCATAAATAAATAAGAAATTCTAAGTTGAAGCCATTTCCTATGCAGTGTTTATAGGTCTACAGTAAACTGTTATCAGTAGATCTCCAGTGGGCGGGACTTAACTGACTAATGATATGCATGAAAGGTCTTATTGGTTTTGAGGTAGGATTATGGTTTATAATCACATGTAGTTTAATGTTTCCTGTCTTTACATTTAATTGTTGCTATATATTGTTGACTTGTGCAAGTCTCAAATATGTTGTATCTGTGTTTGTAAACAATGATCTAAAGGGCAAGTAAGCTTCTGCTGTCCTGGATCATCTGTCCAACTATAACTATGAGTTTTTCTGCTATATTGTTTGACCATCTTCTTTCCTTGATTTAAAAGAAAACTATCAATTATATTTAACTGGAAACATCATAAGAAAGTCTCCATTCAACATTGCACAGATGAGGGGGCTGACTACTAGGGGACAGAACCCATATGGAGTAATTTGTCATATTGCTTTAAGCCTCTACTGTGGAACATATGCACAGATATAGTACTGTTGGTCATGAAGATCCAGGTGAGCGATACAGGCCCTCTGGGCCTCTTGTCTTTGTCAGGGACATGAAAATGGGCCTCTTGTCTTTGTCAGGGACATGAAAAAGACTTGTTAAATGAGTACAAATTAGCTATTTCTAAAACAAAATAAACGTTATCTATTTAAAGTTCATTGTACTTAAAAAAAAAAACCCATTAAACTTCCTTTGATGAAACTTATTTACAGGGTACCATGGAGGCTGAACGTGAAGCATTTGAGTTGTTACCTGATGATGAGCGACAGTGCGACACTTGTAAAACAACGTGTTTCCTCTCCGGGGTCACTTGTCCATGTAGTCCTAGTAAGTCCAGCAATATTTCTTTGCTACTTCTTATTAGGCATACTGTTTAATTCTAATTCTGCAGTGTTATTATATATAGATCATATGACTTAAGTTGGTGGATTGTTGAGATTTTATTTCCAGATCATTTACCTGGTTTAAGATGTTGTAGTATTCATTTAAAGAATACAACAAATATGCATTTGTGATTTATTGTGAAAGAGGAAATAAGTGACTTAATACCTAGTGTATCTGCTTCAACATATTTAATAGTGTGGCAATCATCATATTTGTTTTTGTTGACTTACTCTATAAACAGAAATATTGCTACCGATTACAATGTGTACTGATTGTTTTACAGACAAACTGGTATGTATTTACCATGTAGAGATGCTATGTGATTGTGACCCATCACGTCACTGCCTACGCTACAGATACACCCTTGATGAGCTGCCAGCCATGCTCTACAAACTCAAGGTGCGTGCTGAATCCTTTGACAACTGGACCAGCAAAGTAGGCGAAGCATTGGAATCTACAGGCGATGACAGAATGGGTAAGTTTGTACAAAGTGTGGCTGGTAGGGTTATACAACTACAGGAGAAGGATAGTTACTGATAATGGGGGTCACTAATAGATGCCTCCCTGCCTCCTCATACAATCATTCCTGGCTTAGTTCTGGGGATAAGAAACTGCAAAGAAAGGAAATCTGTTGTATATCCTTTGGATAAATAATTTACTTATGCTTAACATTCTGAGAACAAAAAGTATTAGTTGACACTCTTTTAAGACCGTAGAATTGCATAATTTTACTGTTTTCACCATTTCTATTTTCCTTCCTTAACACCAATAATTAGCACTTCTAATTGTTTAAACTACCGCTGTTCAGTTTTACAGATATAGTAGTGTTAAATAATGTCAAAAATTATTATATACAAAGCTTTGTGAAAGATAATTCTGCATTAATACCACTCTACAAAAGCAGAATCAGTACTTGATAATAACTGAGTGACTTCTGTACTCAGAGATACTGGAGCTGAAGGAGCTGATCATGGAGGCAGAGGAGAAGAGATATCCTGATACAGAATTACTACACACACTAATTGATGCAGTCGGTGAAGCAGAGAAATGTGCCAGTGTTGCCAATCAGTTGGTCTCAAAGAAAGTTCGTACCAGGTATGGTATTCTGTACTAATGCTTTGCCATCATATCAAACTAGTTGACTGCTTGGATAGTCAGCTATATACCAGAAGTATTTGAGTTTTTTGATATTCAATCCAGAAAATCATACAAAATCCATTAAAAAAATATCTGTTTTATATGATCAACTTAAGGCAAGAAAGTGGAGCAAGTCCAAACACATTATAATGTTATAATAGTTTTACTTCCAATATCTGTTATTTACCCATTTTGTTTCCTTCATAAAAAGGAACAGACAATCCATGGAAGGGAAGTACATAGCCAAACTCAGTTTAGACGAGCTGAACTGTTTCTATGATCAAGTCTACAACCTGCCGTGTATAATCAAGGAAGCCAGACTGATCAAGGTAAGACTGTAAACCATATAACCAAGTGTTCTAACGGGTAAACCTAAGTGGGCAAGAGTGTAAACCATATTACCAAGTGTTCTATCAGGTAAACCTTAGTAGGCCAGAGTGTAAACCGTATTACCAAGCGTTCTATCCGGTAAACCTTAGTGGGCCAGAGTGTAAACCGTATTACCAAGTGTTTGATCAGGTAAACCTTAGTGGGCCACAGTGTAAACCATATTACCAAGTGTTCGATCAGGTAAACCTTAGTGGGCCACAGTGTAAACCATATTTCCAAACATTCTATCAGGTTAACCTTAGTGGGCCACAGTGTAAACCATATTACCAAGTGTTCTATCAGGTAAACCTTAATGGGCAAGAGTGAAAAATACCATATTTCCAGCCTTTATAAACTGCACCTGAGTATAAGATGCATTGGGTTATAAGCTGCACCTGAGTATAAGATGCATTGGGTTATAAGCTGCACCTGAGTATAAGATGCATTGGGTTATAAGGTGCACCTGAGTATAAGATGCATTGGGTTATAAGGTGCACCTGAGTATAAGATGCATTGGGTTATAAGCTGCACCTTTTCTAACGATATGTTTTTTTCGTTCTACTGTTTTTTTTTTGTTTTTGTTTTTGCCACCCAGACTGCGAGGAAAAAAGCTACGGCTGATAACCTGGAAAAAAAAGTGTGCAACCATTGTTCTATCAGGCAAAGCTCATTGATCAAACGTATACATTATTCCTCTTAAACATTTGTTTTGATTTGCATTGTGCAAGAAAAATTAAGTTTTTAAGTTTTTTTAGGTAGAATTATCAAACTAATGTATTTAAAAGATTCACATGCGTAGGTGACAACCATTAAAATCCTTCTTTGAGTTCCATTACATCATTTACACACAACTGATTTATTACAGTATATAATAGTAGCAAGTCTTGAAGCCTGTCTAAATGAAATCAGTGCTTGGATGAACTCAAATATGCTCAAGCTCAATCAGGAAAAGACAGAACTGATCGTCTTTTCCCACAAGTGTCAACACACTAAATTGCCAGTTCCTGTTATCACCAAATCAGAAACATTGGGGGTATCCATCAGTTCATCACCACAGATGCATGCAAGACACTGGTACATTCTCTTGTTACTTCTAGTTTAGACTATGGTAACGCGTTACTCGTTGGTGTATCTGATACACTTATGAGCCGCCTGCAGAGGGTACAGAACACCGCAGCACGCCTAGTTACCCGTACTCGAAAGAGGGACCACATTACACCAGTCCTTTACTTATTGCATTGGCTGCCCGTGCGATTCCGGTCACAGTACAAGATTTTGATGTATACATACAAGGCAATAAATGGAACAGCTCCTGAATATTTGCAGGAACTTGTCACCGTTTATCGGCCGTCACGATCACTACGATCGGAGACAGAATCCTTGTTGTGCGTTCCGAACTCTCGGACTGAGACTTATGGTAACCGGTGCTTTGGAAAGGTAGTGGCCACTTTGTGGAACAGCTTACCATCTGCTACTAGAAAGTCCAAATCCCTGGCCAAATTCAAGAGGGATATTAAAACCCACCTGTTTACGTCTGCATTTTAGACTCTCACGCAGACGTCCTGTATATACATACTTTCACCACTACTTACTTGATTTGGTTACTGTGTTACATATGTTGATTACTGTGTTATACATGTTCTATAAATTTTGTAGTAAGATTATTATGTAATTGTGAAGCGCATTAGAGTATTTTGTCAAAATAGATAGTGCGCTATATAAATGTTGTATATTATTTATTATTATTACAGGAACTGCTGGACAAAGTCATTGAGTTCCAAAGAGATGCCCAAGATGCATTAGAGGCAGACACTCCTGATTCAGAAAAAATAGAGCAACTGATTGACTTCAGCATTACACTGGATGTAGATTTACCTGAGATACCTAGACTCAAACAGGTAGGTGTTGAATTGGGAATGAAAGTTCACTTTGTTAATGGTCTTGATTTAAAAGAATGCATATGTAGATATTTTGAATTATTCATTACTTGGAAATTCATGCTGTATCAGTTGAAATGTTGGAATTTTGGTGTGTTTTGTACTTAAATTGGTGAAAATAATATTGAATATATATATATATTTTTTCAGATACAGAAAAATTTTACTTTAAGAGCTTATCAAGTCTTTTCTGTAATATAAAACATATAAACATAATTTATCAGTCTGAATTATGTGTTTTTGTAAACAGCTGGTTCAGATCTCCAGGTTCTATAAAGCTTCTGAAAAATTGATCATATTTTAACTAATTATTGTGGTGCTTCATAGGGCAGTGCAGAGGTGGGAGGTTTGAGTGGGGTGGGGTTAAGTTTTGGAAATATTTGGTGTGGATGTCTTTTATACAGTCTAGGTATCTATGAGTTAAACACAACATTAAGAATTGTTATGTTGCTTTCAGTTATGAAAAAGATGTTTAGGTACTTTATTTATAACTGACAGATCATAAAACCATCCTTACATTATTGAATTTCATTTAATATATAGAATGCTTGAAAGGCTTCAATTCTGCTACTCAATAGCTTTTACCATTTCACAATTACATTTGTGGTATGGAACTGAATGGTAGCAACATAGAATCCATCAGAATCAAGCTATGAAATGATAACACTTCATTTGATGGTTCAAACTGTATGGTATAGAAAGATAACTAGAGGACAAGGAAATGTTGTCTTAGTTCACTTAATCTATTTTTATTATCATATTTTTGTAAGAATTTCTACATTATATGTAGGAAATCTACCTAAAGTGTACAAAATATTTGTAAATTGTTTTGACCACCAGGTTCTACAACAAGCTAAGTGGCTGGATGAGGTGCGTCTCACGCTACGTGATCCTCTCAATGTGACCCTGGATGTGATGAGGGAACTGATGGAATCAGGTGTGGGCCTAGCTCCACACCCAGCGGTAGAGAAAGCCATGGCTGAGCTTCAGGAACTTCTTACCATTAGTGAGCGATGGGAAGAGAAAGCTAGGATCTGCCTCCAAGCCAGGTATTTAACCTTTTCTTTAACTCATTGTTAAAAGTACTATTTAAAGCAGGTTTGGGTTTGTTATTTATCTTGTCATTGTACTGTACTGAATAGTGGTGCTCCTTGGGGAAGAGTAATTAAACTCTGGGGAGTAAATCTACAAAATAGTGAGTATGAGTGAATCACAGATAATGGTAGTCATTTTATTGGTACAATTTATAAACATCAAAAAATGTAAAGTTTGGTTCTCAGCGGTATGAAAGTGGTTCAGAAAATATTTCATTATGTAACTTAGATATTTCACTAAACTTGCATTAAGTGTTTGATGTATAAAATAATTAAAAGACTTCAGTTCTGCCACTCAATAGCTTTTACCATTTCACAATTACATTTGTGGTATGGAACTGAATGGTAGCAACATAGAATCCATCAGAATCAAGCTATGAAATGATATGACTTCATTTGATGGTTCAAACTGTATGGTACAGAAGGTCATCTACTTAACCAGAGTAATCATAGTACACCAAGTTCATATTCTATCAGTATTCTGCTATTTATCCTTTGCAGGCCTAGACATGTGATGGCCACTTTGGAAGCTATCATTAACGAAGCTAAAGGTATTCCCGCCTACTTGCCAAATGTCACAGCTCTGAAGGATGCTTTAAGGAAAGCAAAGGACTGGACAGTGAAGGTGGAGAATGTACAGGTAAACTTTGGCATATGAATACTTGTCTTAAAATTTTAAAATACAATTGATTTCTTTGTATTGTGAATTAAAGAGAAACAGCAGATATTTTCAAATTAAAAAAGAATAATTTTTTTGCCAGAATTCTGACTCGTACCCCTACCTAGACATCCTGGAAAGTTTGGTGAACAAAGGCCGGCCCATTCCAGTTCGTCTGGACCAGCTGCCTCAGGTGGAGTCTCAGGTAGCTGCGGCTAAGTCCTGGAGAGAAAGAACTGCTAGAACATTCCTCAAGAAGAACTGTACTTACTCTCTCTTGGAGGTATGTATTATTGATAGAATATATTTTTTCTCCATTTTGATGAACTTTTCTTGAAATCATTTAAAGTACCGCATTCTCCTTGTTTTATCTGAATACCTAATTCTGTTTGATCATATTGTAAAGAAAAAAAATTGAAATCCTCAACATGAATGCAATTCAGGTGCTGTCTCCTCGAGCTGACATTGGCATCTACAGTGGAGGTAAAAACAAAAAGAAAAAATTTAAGGAAGGTGAAAAGGACAGGAAGGATGTTGAAACCAATAATAACAACCTGGACATCAAGGTCGAGGATCAGAGAGACCCAGCAGCCATTGTAAGTAGAAACGTTTGTGTGACAATGTAGCTAGCCATGTAAATGATTCAGTATTTTGACTTTATACAGACACTGCAGATAAATTTCACAGGTTTGGCTACCCAAAAGGTTTTGTCATTTCACTTATCTCTATTTGTGATATGGAACTGAATGGTAGCAACAGAGAAATCCACCAGATTCAAGTCATGGAATAGATTCAGATCTCTTCATGGTTAAAACTGCATGGTAGAGAAGCAGATACAGTTTGTATATTGTAAAACATTATGAAGAAAAGAAGTGTTGAAAATGCACCTAAAATGTATATTACCTTCAGATTCAGTGGTTTTTGCTAAAATCTGACATAGGAATTTAAGTCTTGATTGATTTGGAGGTAAGGAAAATTTAGGAAGGAGGGGATTGTTTAGGACAGTTTAGTTCAGATAACCTATCATTATCTCACTTTGGGGTGAAATCTGATTTTATACTTGTGATGTTGAAATGTCTGTCTTGCTTAATCAGTTCAGATTCATTGATTTCTTGCCAACAAACCAAAAATGTTCTGTAATAAGTATTTTCCTTAATTATGGGTTTAATTGTTTTCAGGTTGCAGCATTCAAAGTGGCAGAACAGAAGGAGGTGGACTGTATGTGTGAACTTAGGGAAAGGAATGTGAACAAGATCAGTCAAGAGGGAGATGAAGTCAAGTACTGTGTATGTCGGAAAGGAGCTTCAGGCTTTATGTTACAGTGTGAACTCTGCAAGGACTGGTTTCATGGTAAGTCATTATAGCATGTCATGTCGTGGAAGGCATATAGTATTACCCAAGTCTGTCCTGTTCCATTCCTAATTTTTATACGCCCGTCGAAAGACTATTTTTATTTCACTATAGCAATCTTGTCCGGAGATCTCCTCCAACATTTTTCAACCCATCTTTATGAAACTTGGTAGGCTTAATCACCATGATATGAAATTGTGTTTTCCTGAACTGGGTTTTGATTAGACAATTTGAACAAGAGTTATGCCCCTTTGTTTATTTCACTATAGAAATCTTGTTCGGATATCTCCTCCTACATTTTTCAGCTGATCTTTATGAAAGTTTGTATGCTTAATCACCATGATATGAAATATAAAAATGTTGTCTGAATATTTCCTCTAGCCTATGTTCCATGCAAAACATTTGTTTTTGATATTCACGGGCATATTTTGTTCCGCTTTGCAGTACTCTTGTTGTGTTTTATCATCAGAGCCTGTCAACAGATTTGGTTCATATTTACAGAATAATGAAATCATCAATCTCTACAATTTCATATATTATGGTCATCATCAGTCAAGGTTATAAGATCAAAGGTCATACTTTACATCAATAACAGAAAATGGTACTTCAGTGTATGATCGTAAGAATTGGTTTCATATTTTATAGACATTTTCTAGATACGTCTCTACTAAGATTGCACTAATAATCTTCAGATCACTACTTAGGTAATGAGCTCTGACAAGCAATCTTTATTCTTTTGATCACTAGATCCAGATATGAAAGGACCATTTCTATTAAAGTATTGTTCACTTGTACAGAGATTACATCATGTATTCTGCAAAGATTGTTTCTGTCCTAGGTGATAAATTTAAAGGTTTGTTTCTTCATTACAACAATTTCCAAAAGTATTTTCATTATCAATCAGAATAAGTGATTAATGCTAGGCTTTTCATTTACAGGAACATGTGTACCACTTCCAAAATCTGCAAATATGAAAAATAAATCGTCTCAAGCAGCAGCTGTACAGGCTGCTAAAGATCTCAAGTTTTTATGTCCCCAGTGTTTACGGTCTCGACGTCCTCGACTAGAGACCATTCTTTCTCTTCTTGTTTCCCTCCAAAAACTTCCTGTGCGCTTGCCAGAGGGGGAGGCCCTTCAGTGTTTAACAGAACGTGCCATGGCGTGGCAGGATCGTGCACGCCAAGCTCTAACCACAAGTGAACTTGCCTCAGCTTTAGCCAAACTCAGTGTGTTGAGTCAGAGAATGGTGGAGCAGGCAGCACGGGAAAAAACTGAGAAAATCATAAATGCTGAACTGCTTAAAGCTGCAAATAATCCAGAGTTACAAGGACATTTAGCCAGTGTAACTCAAAGTGCTTTTGGGGGGAATGCAGGAGGTGGCACTGCTACTACACCTTTGACGGGGAAACATTCAGATTCTGGAAACTTTAGTTTGGATTCAGAAAACTCATTTACGATTCCATTGTCACCTCAGTCATCACACAACTCAGATGACATTCAGATGGAAGTGGAAGTGATCAGCTCAGCACAACAGCAACAAAACCATAGTGGCATGTCAGAGCATGCTTATTCTTCTGCCTCCAAAACCAGTAATAGTAAGTACAAATACAACAAAACCACAGTGGCATGTCAGAACATGCCTAGTCTACTGCCTCTAAAACCAGTAATAGTAAGTACAAATACAACAAAACCACAGTGGCATGTCAGAACATGCCTAGTCTACTGCCTCTAAAACCAGTAATAGTAAGTACAACAAAACCACAGTGACATATCAGAACATGCCTAGTCTACTGCCTCTAAAACCAGTAATAGTAAGTACAAATACAACAAAACCACAGTGACATATCAGAACATGCCTAGTCTACTGCCTCTAAAACCAGTAATAGTAAGTACAAATACAACAAAACCACAGTGGCATGTCAGAACATGCCTAGTCTACTGCCTCTAAAACCAGTGACAGTAAATACAACAAAACCACAGTGACATGTCAGAACATGCCTAGTCTACTGCCTCTAAAACCAGTGACAGTAAATACAACAAAACCACAGTGGCATGTCAGAACATGCCTAGTCTACTGCCTCTAAAACCAGTAATAGTAAGTACAAATACAACAAAACCACAGTGGCATGTCAGAACATACCTAGTCTACTGCCTCTAAAACCAGTAATAGTAAGTACAAATACAACAAAACCACAGTGACATGTCAGAACATGCCTAGTCTACTGCCTCTAAAACCAGTAATAGTAAGTACAAATACAACAAAACCACAGTGGCATGTCAGAACATGCCTAGTCTACTGCCTCTAAAACCAGTGACAGTAAATACAACAAAACCACAGTGGCATGTCAGAACATGCCTAGTCTACTGCCTCTAAAACCAGTAATAGTAAATACAACAAAACCACAGTGACATGTCAGAACATGCCTAGTCTACTGCCTCTAAAACCAGTAATAGTAAGTACAAATACAACAAAACCACAGTGACATGTCAGAACATGCCTAGTCTACTGCCTCTAAAACCAGTAATAGTAAGTACAAATACAACAAAACCACAGTGGCATGTCAGAACATGCCTAGTCTACTGCCTCTAAAACCAGTAATAGTAAGTACAAATACAACAAAACCACAGTGACATATCAGAACATGCCTAGTCTACTGCCTCTAAAACCAGTAATAGTAAGTACAAATACAACAAAACCACAGTGGCATGTCAGAACATGCCTAGTCTACTGCCTCTAAAACCAGTAATAGTAAATACAACAAAACCACAGTGACATGTCAGAACATGCCTAGTCTACTGCCTCTAAAACCAGTAATAGTAAACAAATACAACAAAACCACAGTGACATGTCAGAACATGCCTAGTCTACTGCCTCTAAAACCAGTAATAGTAAATACAACAAAACCACAGTGACATGTCAGAACATGCCTAGTCTACTGCCTCTAAAACCAGTAATAGTAAATACAACAAAACCACAGTGGCATGTCAGAACATGCCTAGTCTACTGCCTCTAAAACCAGTAATAGTAAATACAACAAAACCACAGTGACATGTCAGAACATGCCTAGTCTACTGCCTCTAAAACCAGTAATAGTAAATACAACAAAACCACAGTGACATGTCAGAACATGCCTAGTCTACTGCCTCTAAAACCAGTAATAGTAAATACAACAAAACCACAGTGACATATCAGAACATGCCTAGTCTACTGCCTCTAAAACCAGTAATAGTAAATACAACAAAACCACAGTGACATGTCAGAACATGCCTAGTCTACTGCCTCTAAAACCAGTAATAGTAAATACAACAAAACCACAGTGACATGTCAGAACATGCCTAGTCTACTGCCTCTAAAACCAGTAATAGTAAATACAACAAAACCACAGTGACATATCAGAACATGCCTAGTCTACTGCCTCTAAAACCAGTAATAGTAAATACAACAAAACCACAGTGACATATCAGAACATGCCTAGTCTACTGCCTCTAAAACCAGTAATAGTAAATACAACAAAACCACAGTGACATGTCAGAACATGCCTAGTCTACTGCCTCTAAAACCAGTAATAGTAAATACAACAAAACCACAGTGACATGTCAGAACATGCCTAGTCTACTGCCTCTAAAACCAGTAATAGTAAATACAACAAAACCACAGTGACATGTCAGAACATGCCTAGTCTACTGCCTCTAAAACCAGTAATAGTAAATACAACAAAACCACAGTGACATGTCAGAACATGCCTAGTCTACTGCCTCTAAAACCAGTAATAGTAAGTACAAATACAACAAAACCACAGTGACATGTCAGAACATGCCTAGTCTACTGCCTCTAAAACCAGTAATAGTAAATACAACAAAACCACAGTGACATGTCAGAACATGCCTAGTCTACTGCCTCTAAAACCAGTAATAGTAAATACAACAAAACCACAGTGACATGTCAGAACATGCCTAGTCTACTGCCTCTAAAACCAGTGATAGTAAATACAACAAAACCACAGTGACATGTCAGAACATGCCTAGTCTACTGCCTCTAAAACCAGTAATAGTAAATACAACAAAACCACAGTGACATGTCAGAACATGCCTAGTCTACTGCCTCTAAAACCAGTAATAGTAAGTACAAATACAACAAAACCACAGTGACATGTCAGAACATGCCTAGTCTACTGCCTCTAAAACCAGTAATAGTAAATACAACAAAACCACAGTGACATGTCAGAACATGCCTAGTCTACTGCCTCTAAAACCAGTAATAGTAAGTACAAATACAACAAAACCACAGTGACATGTCAGAACATGCCTAGTCTACTGCCTCTAAAACCAGTAATAGTAAATACAACAAAACCACAGTGACATGTCAGAACATGCCTAGTCTACTGCCTCTAAAACCAGTAATAGTAAATACAACAAAACCACAGTGACATGTCAGAACATGCCTAGTCTACTGCCTCTAAAACCAGTAATAGTAAATACAACAAAACCACAGTGACATGTCAGAACATGCCTAGTCTACTGCCTCTAAAACCAGTAATAGTAAATACAACAAAACCACAGTGACATGTCAGAACATGCCTAGTCTACTGCCTCTAAAACCAGTAATAGTAAATACAACAAAACCACAGTGACATGTCAGAACATGCCTAGTCTACTGCCTCTAAAACCAGTAATAGTAAATACAACAAAACCACAGTGACATGTCAGAACATGCCTAGTCTACTGCCTCTAAAACCAGTAATAGTAAATACAACAAAACCACAGTGACATGTCAGAACATGCCTAGTCTACTGCCTCTAAAACCAGTAATAGTAAGTACAAATACAACAAAACCACAGTGGCATGTCAGAACATGCCTAGTCTACTGCCTCTAAAACCAGTAATAGTAAATACAACAAAACCACAGTGACATGTCAGAACATGCCTAGTCTACTGCCTCTAAAACCAGTGACAGTAAATACAACAAAACCACAGTGGCATGTCAGAACATGCCTAGTCTACTGCCTCTAAAACCAGTAATAGTAAATACAACAAAACCACAGTGACATGTCAGAACATGCCTAGTCTACTGCCTCTAAAACCAGTGATAGTAAATACAACAAAACCACAGTGACATGTCAGAACATACAACAAAACCACAGTGACATGTCAGAACATGCCTAGTCTACTGCCTCTAAAACCAGTAATAGTAAATACAACAAAACCACAGTGACATGTCAGAACATGCCTAGTCTACTGCCTCTAAAACCAGTAATAGTAAGTACAAATACAACAAAACCACAGTGACATGTCAGAACATGCCTAGTCTACTGCCTCTAAAACCAGTAATAGTAAGTACAAATACAACAAAACCACAGTGACATGTCAGAACATGCCTAGTCTACTGCATCTAAAACCAGTATTAGTAGTACAAATACAACAAAACCACAGTGACATATCAGAACATGCCTAGTCTACTGCCTCTAAAACCAGTAATAGTAAATACAACAAAACCACAGTACAATACAACAAAACCACAGTGACATGTCAGAACATGCCTAGTCTACTGCCTCTAAAACCAGTAATAGTAAATACAACAAAACCACAGTGACATGTCAGAACATGCCTAGTCTACTGCCTCTAAAACCAGTAATAGTAAGTACAAATACAACAAAACCACAGTGACATGTCAGAACATGCCTAGTCTACTGCCTCTAAAACCAGTACAACAAAACCACAGTGACATGTCAGAACATGCCTAGTCTACTGCCTCTAAAACCAGTGATAGTAGTAAATACAACAAAACCACAGTGACATGTCAGAACATGCCTAGTCTACTGCCTCTAAAACCAGTGATAGTAAATACAACAAAACCACAGTGACATGTCAGAACATGCCTAGTCTACTGCCTCTAAAACCAGTAATAGTAAATACAACAAAACCACAGTGACATGTCAGAACATGCCTAGTCTACTGCCTCTAAAACCAGTAATAGTAAGTACAAATACAACAAAACCACAGTGACATGTCAGAACATGCCTAGTCTACTGCCTCTAAAACCAGTAATAGTAAGTACAAATACAACAAAACCACAGTGACATGTCAGAACATGCCTAGTCTACTGCCTCTAAAACCAGTAATAGTAAGTACAAATACAACAAAACCACAGTGACATGTCAGAACATGCCTAGTCTACTGCCTCTAAAACCAGTAATAGTAAGTACAAATACAACAAAACCACAGTGACATGTCAGAACATGCCTAGTCTACTGCCTCTAAAACCAGTAATAGTAAGTACAAATACAACAAAACCACAGTGACATGTCAGAACATGCCTAGTCTACTGCCTCTAAAACCAGTAATAGTAAGTACAAATACAACAAAACCACAGTGGCATGTCAGAACATGCCTAGTCTACTGCCTCTAAAACCAGTGACAGTAAATACAACAAAACCACAGTGACATATCAGAACATGCCTAGTCTACTGCCTCTAAAACCAGTAATAGTAAATACAACAAAACCACAGTGACATGTCAGAACATGCCTAGTCTACTGCCTCTAAAACCAGTAATAGTAAATACAACAAAACCACAGTGACATGTCAGAACATGCCTAGTCTACTGCCTCTACTGCAATTACCTTCAAAATCAGTTATACGAAGTAGTTAGTACAATACATTCTGCCTCTAAAACCATTGACAACAAGTACTATTCTGTAGTCAACACTGCTATGATAAAAGATTACTAATTTAATCTCGATTACAAGTGTTTACTGAAATAATACTTTACTTTATATTGCTATTTGTAACCAGTTAGTTCACCTACAAATAGACAATAGCTGCCAGAGGTGTCTCTGGGGTTTTTTTTTTTCCTGATAATGGTATTTAATACTTTATATACTTACCAGAGTGCCTTGGTCATGTTTATCAATAGTTTAAGAACATCACTTTGACAATAAAAGTCATTTACAGGGATGGGACAAAGTTGAAAAACAGTTGAAACTTGTCTCAAAATCACTGGAGTCAAAATTTTGCTAGAGTTGTAATAATTGCCAAGTCCTAATTTTTTCTCATTTATATCTTTGTAATATTAGTTCAGATAATTCAAATTTCATTGAGTCGAAATTTCGGTTGACTTGAAGGGATTTTTCAGTCCCGTCAGTTGTAAAATAAAGGAAAAAGTCATTTATTGTCAGGAAATTAATTTTTTGTCAAAAATCGGCACATCTTCTGAAGAAATCAGTCAATACGTACACTGATTAGAAAGTCACCTGTGCATAACACATAGCTAATTACGGCTTATCAGTCCATTGTACTCACAACACTTGGTCTGTGGCGGTTAATTACCTTTTTAATGATCCAATTAAGGGTTTGCTTCTTAATAAGTGTCACCATCCTGTAGCAGTGACTTACCTGTATGTTAAAAAACGATAAAAATGAAACTGTCAAACCAGTAAGAACGTAATGCTGAAATCAGATCCTCATAATTCCGAGAGAAACTTATTTTGAACTTGTTTACTAAATGACTGTGATGGGCCACTTTGTTAGATTTAATTTTTGGACAATGAATTGCTGAAAGTATTTTACATTGATAGAATCTATATCTGGGCGTCTTGTGCTTGTACAATGTTTTCTGTAACAGGTAAAACCTTTCTAGTGCTGCGTTCTTCATATGTTTATTTATTGATAATAATATCATATTGATATGATCTGTAGCTTCATTCATCGCTTCTTGTAGCATATCAAAAGCAAATTTTTATTTCATTTGGATGAATAAGTAATAAAAGGAGAAAGTAGAAATAAATTTGTTAATTAACTGCCATGTACATAACAGATTAAACTATGCTCTGTGTGTGCTGTCATAGTCCTACTTTGTTAAACCGTAATTAATGTCAGGAAACTGAAATCATCAACCTTATCCATACGCTTTGAGTCAAAATTCAGAGAGGTCAAAATCATTTCCATGGTCCCTTGAATTTTGAGATAATGAGTTTTTACTGTACTAATTATATACGTACAGCGATGGAGGAAAATTCAAAATTGAAAAACTAGGGAGCCTATTTTCATTGATAGAAATCATTTATATGTTATTGTTAACTTCTTCAGATTCAGTATGTAAGAAAATCTTCATTTTGTATCACAAAAGATAAAAAACACTAACCTGATGTGTTTTGCAGGTGCATCACCACGTAAACACCAACGGAAGTCACCACTGGTGGCACGGACTCTTGAAGCCCCTGTCCTTGAACTTTCAAGCACAGCGAAAAGTCAGCTAGAGGAACTGATGATGGAGGGAGACCTTCTAGAAGTGTCTTTGGATGAGACACAACACATCTGGAGGATTTTACAGGCCTGTCAGCCAAGAGCAGACCATAAGTTCCTCGAACTTGATGACAATAAGGTATACTTAATTACTGAGCTTATAGACATAAGTCACCTGATGACAATAAGGTATGCTTAATTACTGAGCTTATAGACATAAGTCACCTGATGACAATAAGGTATGCTTAATTACTGAGCTTATAGACATAAGTCACCTGATGACAATAAGGTATGCTTAATTACTGATCTTATAGGCATAAGTCACCTGATGGCAATAAGGTATGCTTAATTACTAACCTATAGACTTAGACCTGATGACAATAAGGTATGCTTGACAATATGGTATGCTTAATTACTAACTTATAGACAGTATCACCTGATGAGTCATAGACCTGATGACAATAAGGTATGCTTAATTACTGATCTTATAGACATAAGTCACCTGATGACAATAAGGTATGCTTAATTACTGATCTTATAGACATAAGTCACCTGAATAAGGTATGCTTAATTACTGTCACCTGATGACAATAACTTATAGACAGTAGTCACCTGATGACAATAAGGTATGCTTAATACTGAACTTATAGGCATAAGTCACCTGATGGCAATAAGGTTAATTACTAACCTACTTAGTCACCTGATGACAATAAGGTATGTCACCTGATGACAATAAGGTATGCTTAATTACTGATCTTATAGGCATAAGTCACCTGATGACAATAAGGTATGCTTAATTACTAACTTATAGACTTCACCTATGACAATAAGACAATACTGATCTTATAGGCATAAGTCACCTGATGTCACCTGATGACAATAAGGTATGCTTAATTACTGATCTTATAGACATAAGTCACCTGATGACAATAAGGAAAGCTTAATTACAGATCTAATAGACATAAGTCACCTGATGACAATAAGGTATGCTTAATTACTGATCTTATAGACATAAGTCACCTGATGACAATAAGGTATGCTTAATTACTGATCTTATAGACATAAGTCACCTGATGACAATAAGGTATGCTTAATTACTATGAATTACTTATAGGCATAAGTCACCTGATGGCAATAAGGTATGCTTAATTACTAACCTATAGACTTAGTCACCTGATGACAATAAGGTATGCTTAATTACTGATCTTATAGACATAAGTCACCTGATGACAATATGGTATGCTTAATTACTAACTTATAGACAGTAGTCACCTGATGACAATAAGGTATGCTTAATTACTGATCTTATAGACATAAGTCACCTGATGACAATAAGGTATGCTTAATTACTGATCTTATAGACATAAGTCACCTGATGACAATAAGGTATGCTTAATTACTGATCTTATAGACATAAGTCACCTGATGACAATAAGGTATGCTTAATTACTGATCTTATAGGCATAAGTCACCTGATGACAATAAGGTATGCTTAATTACTGAGCTTATAGACATAAGTCACCTGATGACAATAAGGTATGCTTAATTACTAACTTATAGACAGTAGTCACCTGATGACAATAAGGTATGCTTAATACTGATCTTATAGGCATAAGTCACCTGATGGCAATAAGGTATGCTTAATTACTAACCTATAGACTTAGTCACCTGATGACAATAAGGTATGCTTAATTACTAACTTATAGACAGTCACCTGATGACAATATGGTATGCTTAATTACTGATCTTATAGGCATAAGTCACCTGATGACAATAAGGTATGCTTAATTACTAACTTATAGACATAAGTCACCTGATGACAATAAGGTATGCTTAATACTGATCTTATAGGCATAAGTCACCTGATGGCAATAAGGTATGCTTAATTACTAACCTATAGACTTAGTCACCTGATGACAATAAGGTATGCTTAATTACTGATCTTATAGACATAAGTCACCTGATGACAATATGGTATGCTTAATTACTAACTTATAGACAGTAGTCACCTGATGACAATAAGGTATGCTTAATTACTGATCTTATAGACATAAGTCACCTGATGACAATAAGGTATGCTTAATTACTGATCTTATAGACATAAGTCACCTGATGACAATAAGGTATGCTTAATTACTGATCTTATAGACATAAGTCACCTGATGACAATAAGGTATGCTTAATTACTGATCTTATAGGCATAAGTCACTTGATGACAATAAGGTATGCTTAATTACTTAGCTTATAGACATAAGTCACCTGATGACAATAAGGTATGCTTAATTACTAACTTATAGACAGTAGTCACCTGATGACAATAAGGTATGCTTAATACTGATCTTATAGGCATAAGTCACCTGATGGCAATAAGGTATGCTTAATTACTAACCTATAGACTTAGTCACCTGATGACAATAAGGTATGCTTAATTACTAACTTATAGACAGTCACCTGATGACAATATGGTATGCTTAATTACTGATCTTATAGGCATAAGTCACCTGATGACAATAAGGTATGCTTAATTACTAACTTATAGACATAAGTCACCTGATGACAATAAGGTATGCTTAATACTGATCTTATAGGCATAAGTCACCTGATGGCAATAAGGTATGCTTAATTACTAACCTATAGACTTAGTCACCTGATGACAATAAGGTATGCTTAATTACTGATCTTATAGACATAAGTCACCTGATGACAATATGGTATGCTTAATTACTAACTTATAGACAGTAGTCACCTGATGACAATAAGGTATGCTTAATTACTGATCTTATAGACATAAGTCACCTGATGACAATAAGGTATGCTTAATTACTGATCTTATAGGCATAAGTCACCTGATGACAATAAGGTATGCTTAATTACTGATCTTATAGACATAAGTCACCTGATGACAATAAGGTATGCTTAATTACTGATCTTATAGGCATAAGTCACCTGATGACAATAAGGTATGCTTAATTACTGATCTTATAGACAGTAGTCACCTGATGACAATAAGGTATGCTTAATTACTGATCTTATAGACATAAGTCACCTGATGACAATAAGGTATGCTTAATTACTGATCTTATAGACATAAGTCACCTGATGACAATAAGGTATGCTTAATTACTGATCTTATAGACAGTAGTCACCTGATGACAATAAGGTATGCTTAATTACTGATCTTATAGACATAAGTCACCTGATGACAATAAGGTATGCTTAATTACTGATCTTATAGACATAAATCACCTGATGACAATAAGTCGCCTAAGTCAAACCGTTTTCTTTTGGTCCCACCAACTTGAACATAAGTTGTTTGGAAAATAATCATGATTATAATCATTTAATAATATTATAGCCATTCAAACACATTTGTAAACCTTTGATATTTATTGTTTC
Organism: Ylistrum balloti; assembly: GCF_031769215.1. Lineage (NCBI taxonomy): Eukaryota > Metazoa > Mollusca > Bivalvia > Pectinida > Pectinidae > Ylistrum > Ylistrum balloti. Next base: position 127,440 of record NW_026782902.1, on the reverse strand, counting down.
AGGATAGCATCTCAAGTATTCCCATCAGCACTGAGAGGGAGAAACTTCAGATCAAGATAAAGAAGGAAAAAGACCCTGAGAAGAAAAAGAAGAAAAGGAAAAAGTTAGAAGATGGGATGGAGGTAAAGATTAAGAAGAGTAAAGAGGTAAAGGAGGTTGCAGAAGCAGGTGCTGGAGAAGCAGGAGGAGGTGGAGGGATCCCTATGATCAAAGTCAAGAAAATAAAGATAAAGAAGGAAAAAGACCCCATCAAGGAAAAGAAAGTAGCCAAGGACCTGGACAATATGGAAATAGGTAAATGGGTTCTCTCCAATTGTTTGCAGGAATTTTAGAATATATTTCATGAAAATGTTATCTATCTTCTATTGTATATTAGTATATATTATTGTTTAAATGTGGCAACTCAATTAATTTTGCATATTGACTGTCAAGATTGAACAAATCAAAATTTCATGAAAATACTTGTACTAAAGTATGATATTATTGTCCATCTCATTTAGCTGCCAGCATGGACATATCAACTATAGCTTCAGAAGCTGAGAAGATTAAGAAAGCTGGAGAAAAAGCTGATAGATTGAAAAAGTTGGGAGAGGAGAAACTGAAAAAGAAAAAAACTAAAGTGGTGAAGAAAGAAGGAGTGGTGGTGGTAGAGGAACTCATCAAAAAGAAGAAGATGAAACCAAAAGTAAAACGGGAGAGGAAAGAAAAGGAAAGCCTGGTGGTGCAAGATGATGATAAGGAAGATGAGAATGATGATGACTGTGCAGCATCAAAATGCCTAAAACCTACAGGTATGTTATCCTCCAATGCACAGGTATGTTCTCACTCCAGCAGGTACAATATCTTATGTGAAGTGTATATTGGTACATCATTAAGTCATTGTGCACTACTAACATTAATAGGCAAGGAGTGTATTATCAAGCCAGTAAATCTATTTTCCTTGAAACTTTGGTGAAATTCTGAAAAGAATTATGCCCCTGGTTTAGGTAGTGACAGTATTGGGTGACAAGAGATGGAGGGTACATTGTACATACAAGGATAGATAATATTCTGGGGAAGTCTCAAATTAGCTAAGTTAAACCTCTTTCAGTTAATTAACTTTATACTGTATACAGATTACCATTGAAAATTTTTTTTATTTTCCTTTACAGGTGAGGAGGTCAACTGGGTACAATGTGATCGCTGCGAGGACTGGTACCATTTACTTTGTGTAGGCTTGGGACAGGAAGAGATCTCTGAGGATGAGGAGTATAAGTGTTTCAAGTGTAGGAACGAGCAGTGCTCGGACCCCTATGTTTCCCCTGTCATATCCGACCCCCGCATGCCACATAGTATGGACTCCCAAGTTCCTGACAACCAAGTGCCAGTCATTAAGTCAGAACCACAGGACCTGACATGTCATGAGTCAATGGACTTGACGATGGACGTGCCGTCAGAGGCAGATGAGTACACATCTGTAGTTGAGGAATCTGTCATGACGTGTCTGGATGTTTCCACAGAGAACACAAACAACAGCAGTGAAGAAGTTCCCAACAAGAAACAGGCTACTGCTGTGCTTGGTGAAAACTGCCAAGTTATGACAAAGGTCATGGCACTTCCCTCTGATGCTATGGACATTGAAGAGGACAGGTTCTCAGAATCCACAACAACAAAGTTTGGGTTAGGGAACTGTATTGAAGAGACTGTGATAGAGGAAGAATCCATTGTGGACAAAAGTGTTGTGAATGACCCATCAGTTAATGACTGTAGTGTGGAGGTCACTTCTCGGAATTCAAATAAGGACACACCTCTCCTTGACAGTGGACAGATAGACACATTGATTGAGTCTGTGTCCTGATTTAGTTGTGTGTCAGATCCTTTTATTTTTGTCCAATCATCAGTCTGATGTCCTGATGTGCTCAGTGCTTACAGTCATTTTCTTGGGACTTGTGGTCAAGAGAGAGATAGGCAGGCTTTCTTGTCATAATGTGCTAAACATAATTGAGAACTCAACCCTGAGTTGAACAGAAATCTCAGACTTTCAATCAAATTTAAACTCTCGATGAGTTTTTACCACCAGTATAGCTAATATAGGCACATGATGAAATCAGGCTTACACTGAAAATAAACCAGAAATCACTTCTTGTGAATTCCTAGTCCTAGAATTATTGTGAGAGTTCAAGCTTTTGTTTTGTTCATGTGTATTGATGAAATTGTGTAAGAGGAGAATCATACATATTGAGTGAGAGTGGAACAAACAAGGCAATACTTGTGTACAGTTATTGAATGTTGTTTCTTTGTAATACATATTTCTTCACATACCTCATTGAATTCAATATTCTGTATACCATGTTACACTACAGCATTGGGAGTTTGAATCTGTATTCTATATTGTAAAAGAGCATTTTTATATGCCAGTTTTTTTTTTATTTCATAGCTTTTTTTCATTGAAAAATTAATTTCATAGATTCTTTTTTCTTTTTCTTCCTCTGTCAAAAAAGGCTGGTTTGGATGATGTTGGATGTGAATGTATTTTACTTGTTTGGATTTAGAGAATGATCATGTACATGCTGTTCAAAATACAATATTTGGCTAAAATCAGATTTCTTTATCAATATGAGCTCCCTTGTTGATGAATATAATGTGTTCAAGTTAGGGTGTTCATCTCTTTTAGTGTTTCTAAAATAACAACCGGTTAAATCTACTACACATGTTGCATTAATTTCATTATTAATATTCAAAATTTTTTTGGAAACAGACAAAAAAAAAATGCTTGCTGGAAATTTCATATCCTACTTTTGCTTTGTTTACTTGTATTTTTAAAAAGAAAAAAAGAAAGTATTTCATGTAAACCATTGCTTTTAATTTGAGGGAAGGTTTTATTTGGAAAAGTAAAGAATGGAAGAATTGTGTTCAAGAGATTTTTAACTCTGGTTTGAGGTCACAGTAAACAGTATATTTCCTTTTATTGGTTTTGGCGTTAGAGTTACCTCCCCTTTCGAGTTAAGTATCTCATATGCAATAATTTCAATCAGAATTAACAGATTGCTGTTAGTAGATTTGACATACTTTTGATAGCTATTATTCAGTATCCCTGAGCTATTGAACATTCAAATAGAAACAAATGTTTAGAAAAGCTGCCCTCTTTCTTGACCTAAATATGTAATTCTGTTGACTTCTCTATGATATCCAATGATAAATGAAGATACAAGGTTTTCCTAACATGGGAGGCAAAAAATTAAAGGTGACCATAGGGCATAAAGTGAAATGAAACATTTAATGAACAAGTACAGTAAAAACACTGTTGTGACATCTTGTTTGAAAAATTACAATGACTATTCCAGGGAAGGGGTCGGTTAAAAATATGATTTTGTACAAACTTGGATTTAATCACTTAAAAGAATCACCCTGCTATGATATAGAACTATAACTTGCTGGATATGCTTTTCATTTCTAAGATTATAATTTCAGGACAAGTTGGGAGTCATTTCAGAATCAGCCATATTTACTGTCCATGTACTTCTAATAATATTAAATGCTGAATGTGATGTGCAGTAAATGGAAGAAACAAATAAAATCTCTACTGAGCTTATCTCGGATGTTTTAGTAAGAAACCATTTTGGCTGCTTCATACTACTCATAATAATTCTAGAGAAAATATCATTTCATGTCTGTAAAATTGATTTTGAAACTTAATTTATTTTATGCTTCTTTACCTATGCTTTGTAAATGCTTTACATTATCATAATTATGTATATGTACACCTGAACATTTTACTGTATGTGCATGTTATCCATGAGATGAAATACAGTAACAATCCTTTTTACTTCTTTATGGTGATAGTTTTGATATTTATGTTCGAAACTCTTTAAAACTACTGGCAGAAGTAGGCTACGAGATTTTTCAAATGAATGCAAAGCAGAAATTTCTAGTTATCAAATAACTTTATTTTTCAAACTTGATTTTGTAACAATCCTTAGTATATGATGCTGTTAAGAACATTCTTCGTGTTGCCATCTAGTTTTATTTTACTGAAAAACATGACGGAATCATGTACTGTATACTTGATATTTGTTCACAGTACATTATAAAGTTACCATTTTAATACAAAAGATGATGTGAATATGTTGAATTTCATTTTTGATGAGGAACATTTTGTATTATTGTAAGTATGACTTCTTACAGAAAATCTGTTGTGGCCTTTTCAAACACCTGCTCTAAAAAAATAATAATTCCCCAAAATATTTTGTAGAATCATATTATTTTCCAACTTTAGCAATGTTTTGCCTCCAAATTGTTATTTTCCAAGTGTTTTTTGTTTTTGGTCACATTTTGGTGGTTTACATGTTATGTATTCAGAATATAGAGTGTTCTGTTGATGTGTCTTGAAAAACAATATTCAAACAATAAGGAGTGATTTTGATTTGAAGATCGGATAATGATCCAGCATACAACGCCAAATAATGCATTGCAGCTGTCACCTTTTATGCCTCAGAACTTTTCTGATCACTGCAGAAATTTGTTCACTTGCTGGACCCTTTCCTCGTATCAACCAGTGTTTAAAATGAGTCTTATATCACTTTGCTGTATAATATCCTTTTTTCCCACATACTGCTACATACACTGTGATTCTTACTCACTAAAGCATATAACATCTCCAAGTTATAAATGAAAAGTCATTGTAAGATGTTCCAAAATAAGATTGGGGAAATTGTAAAGATAAAGCCTCCACTTTGTATTCAATAGCATAAAACATTAAAACAAACATACAGAGGAATGTGTAATGAACCCTTGATACTAAATATGCATTACTTATTTGTTCAGAAAAAGTGGAAACATAGACATATAATTCTGAATGATAATTCTCTATATATTAGCTGAACATAGTGTGTGTAGATTGTATATGCTGACAAAAGTGCTTTGTGGATAAAGCTTTAATATCAGTATATTGATCTATGTAGGATTTGTTGTATAAATAGTCAATTCTGTAAAATTTTGTCACATTGCAGAAATGCAACCAAAAAATATAATAAATTTTATTGACTTTGTCAATACATGTATCTACAGGTTTGGTTTTATTAATTGATGTTGATGCTCAACTGAAGCATTGTAGTATCAAGTTTGTTTGTATAAGCGCCTACCAGGATTTTAGAGTGTCTACAAGAATGTACTTCAAGGATTGAATGAGCGCCTGTAAGGATTATTCAAACACCTACCAGAGTTATACAAGTGTCTACATAGATTGTACAAGTACCTACCAGAATGTTTAAAATCTAGGAGGTTACTGAGGGAAATTGAAAGAAATGTCAAAAAAAAAAAATAATGATAATAATAATAAACATTCTTTATTGAGGATAAAACATGTTTAGCCAAAGACTAATCTACCACATGGTCCTGATGGGAAGTTGACAAATTCCAAACTTCGAAATATTGAATAAACTCCAATATCACGGAAATTTGTTACGATGTCCAAAACATCTGTATATTCTCAGCAAGGCTACTTTTTGAATGGATTAAAACATGGCATGATGGTTAAGGCAAAAGTCCACCGGCAGTGTCTATTACCTACAAGTATTGTATACAAGATACGCAAGTGAATAGCACTTTTCAATAGAAGTATAGAATTAATATACCATTAAAACCAAATGATTAATTGGACTGAATCATACAGGTTTTTCTGTTCCAGGACTCTTTCATGCATCTGCCAATAGGATGACTGTGGTCAAAATAATTATGGCAAGAAGTACACACAGAGTGGCAGAAAAAAAGAAGACACATGGGAAGCAGAAGATAGACACATGAGGGGCAGAAGCTAGACACAGTGAGCAGAAGCTAGACACATGGGAAGCAGAAGATAGACACATGGGGAGCAGAAGATAGACACATGAGGGGCAGAAGCTAGACACAGGGAGCAGAAGCTAGACACATGGGAAGCAGAAGATAGACACATGGGAAGCAGAAGATAGACACATGGGGAGCAGAAGATAGACACATGGGGAGCAGAAGATAGACACATGAGGGGCAGAAGCTAGACACAGGGAGCAGAAGATAAACACATGGGGAGCAGAAGATAGACACATGGGGAGCAGAAGATAGACACATGAGGGGCAGAAGCTAGACACATGGGGAGCAGAAGCTAGACACATGGGAAGAAGAAGATAGACACATGGGAAGTAGAAAATAGGCACATGGAAAGCAGAAGATAAACACATGGGGAGCAGAAGATAGACACATGGGTAGCAGAAGATAGACACATGGGAAGCAGAAGATAGACACATGGGGAGCAGAAGATAGACACATGGGGAGCAGAAACATGAGCAGAAGCACATGAAGCAGAAGATAGACACATGGGGAGCAGAAGATAGACACATGGGGAGCAGAAGATAGACACATGGGGAGCAGAAGCTACACACATGGGGAGCAGAAGATAGACACATGAGGGGCAGAAGCTAGACACATGGTAAGCAGAAGATGAACACATGGGGAGCAGAAGATAGGCACATGGGAACCAGAAGATAGACACATGAGGAGCAGAAGATAGACACATGGTGAGCAGAAGATAGACACATGGGGAGCAGAAGATAGACACATGGGAAGCAGAAGATAGACACTTGGGGAGCAGAAGATGGACACATGGGAAGCAGAAGATAGACACATGGGAAGCAGAAGATAGACACATGAGGGGCAGAAGCTAGACACAGTGAGCAGAAGCTGAACACATGGTGAGCAGAAGATAGACACATGGGGAGCAGAAGACAGACACATGGGGAGCAAAAGATAGACACATGAGGGGCAGAAGCTAGACACAGGGAGCAGAAGATAGACACATGGGGAGCAGAAGATAGACACATGGGGAGCAGAAGATAGACACATGGGAAGCAGAAGATAGACACATGGGGAGCAGAAGATAGACACATGGGGAGCAGAAGATAGACACATGGGGAGCAGAAGATAGACACATGGGAAGCAGAAGATAGACACATGGGGAGCAGAAGATAGACACATGGGGAGCAGAAGATAGACACATGGGAAGCAGAAGATATACACATTGGAAGCAGAAGATAGACATGGGGAGCAGAAGATAGTCACATGGGGAGCAGAAGATAGACACATGGGAAGCAGAAGATATACACATGGGAAGCAGAAGATAGACACATGAGGAGAAGAAGCAAGATACATGGGAAGCAGAAAATAGACACATGGGAAGCAGAAGCTACACACATGGGGAGCAGAAGATACACACATGGGAAGCAGAAGCTACACACATGGGGAGCAGAAGATAGACACATGGGGAGCAGAAGATAGACACATGGGGAGCAGAAGATAGACACATGGGGAGCACATGGGAGCAGAAGCTAGACACATGGGACAGAAGATAGACACATGGGGAGCAGAAGATAGACACATGGGGAGCAGAAGATAGACACATAGACACATGAGGAAGCAGAAGATAGACACATGGGCAGAAGCAGAAGATAGACACATGGGAAGCAGAGCAGAAGATAGACACATGGGGAGCAGAGAGAAGATAGACACATGGGCAGAGATAGACACACATGGGACACAAGCAGAAGATAGACACATGGGGAGCAGAAGATAGACACATGAGGGGCAGAAGATAGACACATGGGGAGCAGAAGATAGACACATGGGGAGCAGAAGATAGACACATGGGGAGCAGAAGATAGACACATGGGGAGCAGAAGATAGACACATGGGGAGCAGAAGATAGACACATGGGGAGCAGAAGATAGACACATGGGGAGCAGAAGACAGACACATGGGGAGCAAAAGATAGACACATGGGCAGAAGATAGACACATGGGGAGCAGAAGATAGACACATGGGAAGCAGAAGATAGACACATGGGGAGCAGAAGATAGACACATGGGGAGCAGAAGATAGACACATGGGGAGCAGAAGATAGACACATGGGGAGCAGAAGATAGACACATGGGGAGCAGAAGATAGACACATGGGAGCAGAAGATAGACACATGGGAGCAGAAGATAGACACATGGGAAGCAGAAGATAGACACATGGGAGCAGAAGATAGACACATGGGGAGCACATGGGAAGAGAAGATAGACACATGGGAGCAGAAGAAGATAGACACATGGGGAGCAGAAGATAGACACATGAAGTGCAGAAGCTAGACACATGGGAAGCAGAAGATAGACACATGGGGAGCAGAAGATAGACACATGAAGGGCAGAAGCTAGACACATGGGAAGCAGAAGATAGACACATGGGGAGCAGAAGATAGACACATGGGGAGCAGAAGATAGACACATGGGGAGCAGAAGATAGACACATGAGGGGCAGAAGCTAGACACAGGGAGCAGAAGCTAGACACATGGGAAGCAGAAGATAGACACATGAGGGGCAGAAGCTAGACACAGTGAGCAGAAGCTAGACACATGGGAAGCAGAAGATAGACACATGGGGAGCAGAAGATAGACACATGGGAAGCAGAAGATAGACACATGGGAAGCAGAAGATAGACACATGGGAAGTAGAAAATAAACACATGGGAAGCAGAAGCTACACACATGGGGAGCAGAGGCTAGACACATGGGAAGCAGAAGATAGACACATGGGGAGCAGAAGATAGACACATGGGGAGCAGAAGATAGACACATGGGAAGCAGAAGATATACACATTGGAAGCAGAAGATAGACATGGGGAGCAGAAGATAGTCACATGGGGAGCAGAAGATAGACACATGGGGAGCAGAAGATAGACACATAGGTGACACATGGGGGAGCAGAAGATAGACACATGGGAAGCAGAAGAAGATAGACACATGGGAGCAGAAGATAGACACATGGGAGCAGAAGATAGACACATGGGAAGCAGAAGATATACACATTGGAAGCAGAAGATAGACATGGGGAGCAGAAGATAGTCACATGGGGAGCAGAAGATAGACACATGGGGAGCAGAAGATAGACACATGGGGAGCAGAAGATAGACACATGGGGAGCAGAAGATAGACACATGGGGAGCAGAAGATAGACACATGGGGAGCAGAAGATAGACACATGGGAAGCAGAAGATAGACACATGGGGAGCAGAAGATAGACACATGGGAAGCAGAAGATATACACATTGGAAGCAGAAGATAGACACATGGGGAGCAGAAGATAGACACATGGGAAGCAGAAAATAAAGACATTGGAAGCAGAAGCTACACACATGGGGAGCAGAAGCTAGACACATGGTGAGCAGAAGATAGACACATGTGAAGCAGAAGATAGACACATGGGAAGCAGAAAATAAAGACATTGGAAGCAGAAGCTACACACATGGGGAGCAGAAGACAGATAAGCACACATGGTGAGCAGAAGATAGACACATGTGAAGCAGAAGATAGACACATGGGAAGCAGAAGATAGACACATGAGGAGCAGAAGATAGACACATTGGGAGCAGAAGATAGGCACATGGAAAGCAGAAGATAGACACTTTTGGAGCAGAAGATGGACACATGTGAAGCAGAAGATAGACACATGGGGAGCAGAAGATAGACACATGGGAAGCAGAAGATAGACACATGGGGAGCAGAAGATAGACACATGGGGATCAGAAGATAGACACATGGGAAGCAGAAGATAGACACATGGGGAGCAGAAGATAGACACATGGGAAGCAAAAGATGGACACTTGGGGAGTAGAAGATGGACACATGGGAAGCAGAAGATAGACACATGGGAAGCAGAAGATAGACACACGGGGAGCAGAAGATAGACACATGGGGGCAGAAGTAATTGATGACAATATCGATGGGTGTATGTTCTGAACCGTGCCAGTCTATGCATACTATATATTATGACCTGTTGAAAAAACACCGATTTAAAATACAAGATAATACAAACATGGGAAAAGAATCATAATCCAACCTCAAATTCAATAAACCTAGGGCAAAATATAAAATGGAAGATTTACACGGAGAACCCCAAGGAGAATAAAACTTGATGTTCAGGAAGAGTAAGCGTCTTCTTTTTCATCAACGACACCTTCATGAATATCTTGGTAAATTTTAGAAAATAACATCACATTCTCAAATGAGAACAAGGTAGTCAACAACAGAACCAACAGGCAAACTGACGAGCATCAAACATGCCCAGAAAAAATAAACACATGTAAATGAGACCAAAATTATCTAAATTATACTAACAGAAAAAGGAAATGCAAATTTTTGTCCGATGGTAAATATTTCAAATGTTTTATGGATGATCATATCATTGTTAAGATGTTTATATTAATTCCTCATTACTGATTAAAATTTGATAAGTTCTGTTGTCTCAACACAGACGGTGTTGGCATGGATAGCGTTTAAACGTGGATACCCTACGCCATTTCCTGATCAAAATCAATAGCGGGTGTGCCCACCTCGAGCTGCAGTCGCTGCTCCAACTCTCCTTACCATTGACCCCATCAAATTGTTTATGGCCTTTTGTGGGATGTTATTCCACTCCTGAAGAAGGGCCTGCGTAAGCTGAGCAACGTTGTTTGGGACGTTGACGCGCTTCCTGTGCCTCCTGTCCGGCTCGTCCCACAAATGCTCGATCGGGGACAGATCTGGACTGTAGGGTTGACAGTCGAGGACTGGGCCATTGTTTTGGTTACGACACACCCTAGCAACGTGCGGCCTCGCATTATCCTGCTGCAATGTAAGGTTTCGCGCTTGGATTAATGGAAGGACATGAGAAATGAGAACCTGATACCGACGGCTGTAAGATTGCCTTGGAGGATCACGAGAGGTGTTTTCACGCCATGAGAAAGCCCCGCCCAAACCATAACAGACCCTCCCCCGAATCTCTCGTTTTCTTTAATGCATGCGTCAAAATATCTCTCACCGCGACATCGATAGCAACGTTTTCATCCATCTGACCAGTACAACATGAACCGAGACTCGTCCGTGAATAACACACGTCTCCAGCGGGCCAAGCGAAACCGATTTGGTGCATGTGCACACAGCCATTGCATTCGACGTTGACGTCGCCTGGGTGTAAGTTGCGGACCAACGTAGGGACGTCGTGGCCTTAAATTGAACTCCCGCAACCGATTCCTAACTGTTCTTGGACACGCACGGCGACCATGAGTGCCTACAATATGACTTGCCGTCTCCGTCGCTATCTGAAATCGGTTACTTAGGTGTGAGAGACGTATGCCCTGATGTTACGTGGCATCGTAACGCATGGACGTCCGCTACTGGGACGGTCAGCTAATCTTCCCGTGGCCCAGAGACGCCCAACTGATCAAGCTATCGTTGACTCATGGACCCCAAATTGCTGGGCGAAGAGACGTTGCGATTGGCCCTGTAGAATTCGGGCAATAGCCATACCCCTATCAACTTCGGACATTCGCGGCATGCTGCTTTTTAATCACCTTGGAATGAAATGTTGTGCACTGGATTTATGCTGTTTAAAACTTGGATTTGGTATCGTGGTAGTGCTACGGACGCACGCTTTGTTGGAAAATCTGTTCAAATCGTGCAGCGTCGCCCGTGGTCACGGCTGATCGAATTTAAACTGACGATTATTTAGACAGTACACTGAGGTACAATGTGTCACATTTCACAACATCTGGTCTACAGATAAAAAAGTTGTATTACCAAAACTGAACTTGCGTTTCTTTTTTCCGCTAGTATACATACAGAATTACATTGTATGTATGAATGACCTTATTAGTAAGATGTGATTGACTATGAACTGTCGTTTGAGTTACTTTCTATTGTAAAGAATTAAAGGTCAACAAACACTCTAACTTATCGGAGGAGTACCTAATGATGACGTTATACTGACATTTGAAGGTGAAGAGAATGAATGGAATTCATAACTAACTCGTTGGGGTGGTGCGGCATAAGTGGGTATTATAGTTGATTGGAGCCAATTTAGTGCTGCTGGTCTGAAACTGATAGTTGGTTGGAGTAATTAAGTACTGCTGGTCTGGAACTGATAGTTGGTTGGACCAAATTTAGTGCTGCTGGTCTAGAACTGATAGCTTGTTTGAGTGATTTAGTGCTGCTGGTCTGGAACTGATAGTTGGTTGGAGTAATTAAGTACTGCTGGCCTGGAAACGATAGTTGGTTATAGCCAATTAAGTGCTGCTGGTCTTGAACTCATAGTTAGTTGGATCCAGTTTAGTGCTGCTGATCTGGAACTCATAGTTAGTTGGAGCCTATTTAGTGCTTCTGGTTTGGAACTGATAGTTGGTTGGAGAAAATTTGGTGCTTCTCGTTTGGAACAGATAGTTGGTTGGAGCAAATTTGGTGCTGCTGGTTTGGAACTCAAAGTTTGTTGAAGCAAATTTGGTGCTCCTGGTTTGGAACTCATAGTTGGAGTAAATTTGGTGCTTCTCGTTTGGAACTGATAGTTAGTTGGAGCAAATTTATTCTTGCTGGTCTTGAACTGATTGTTGGTTGGACCAAATTTGGCGCTTCTGGTTTGGAACTGATAGTTGGTTGGAGCCAATTTGGTGCTGCTGGTTTGGAAATTATAGTTGATTGGAGCCAATTTGGTGCTGCTGGTCTGGAACTCATAGTTAGTTGGAGCCAATTTGGTGCTGCTGGTCTGGAACTGATAGTTGACTGGAGCCAATTTGGTGCTGCTGGTCTGGAACTCATAGTTAGTTGGAGCCAATTTGGTGCTGCTGGTTTGGAAATTATAGTTGATTGGAGCCAATTTGGTGCTGCTGGTCTGGAACTCATAGTTAGTTGGAGCCAATTTGGTGCTGCTGGTCTGGAACTGATAGTTGACTGGAGCCTATTTGGTGCTGCTGGTCTGGAACTCATAGTTAGTTGGAGCCAATTTGGTGCTGCTGGTTTGGAAATTATAGTTGATTGGAGCCAATTTGGTGCTGCTGATCTGGAACTCATAGTTGGAGCCAATTTGGAGCCAATTGTATGTGTGACAGAAGTATCTATATAATGACACGTTATTGTGACTATAAGTATGTGTGACAGAAGTATCTATATACCTATATATTGACACGTTATTGTGACTATAAGTATGTGTGACAGAAGTATCTATATACCTATATAGTGACACGTTATTGTGACTATAAGTATGTGTGACAGAAGTATCTATATATTGACACGTTATTGTGACTATAAGTATGTGTGACAGAAGTATCTATATATTGACACGTTATTGTGACTATAAGTATGTGTGACAGAAGTATCTATATAATGACACGTTATTGTGACTATAAGTATGTGTGACAGAAGTATCTATATAATGACACGTTATTGTGACTATAAGTATGTGTGACAGAAGTATCTATATAATGACACGTTATTGTGACTATAAGTATGTGTGACACAGAAGTATCTATATACCGTATTGTGATATAAGTGTGTGACACGTTATTAATGACTATTGTGACTATAAGTATGTGTGACAGAAGTATCTATATACCTATACATTGACACGATATTGTGACTTTAAGTATGTGTCTCAGAAGTATCTATATATTGACACGTTATTGTGACTATAAGTATGTGTGACAGAAGTATCTATATAATGACACGTTATTGTGACTATAAGTATGTGTGACAGAAGTATCTATATACCTATATAGTGACACGTTATTGTGACTATAAGTATGTGTGACAGAAGTATCTAAATAATGACTCGTTATTGTGAATATAATTATGTGTGACAGAAGTATCTATATAATGACACGTTATTGTGACTATAAGTATGTGTGACAGAAGTATCTATATAATTACACTTTATTGTTACTATAAGTATGTGTGACAGAAGTATCTATATAATGACACGTTATTGTGACTATAAGTATGTGTGACAGAAGTATCTACATAATGACACGTTATTGTGACTATAAGTATGTGTGACAGAAGTATCTACATAATGAAACGTTGTGACTATAAGTATGTGTGACAGAAGTATCTATATAATGACACGTTATTGTGACTATAAGTATGTGTGACAGAAGTATCTATATACCTATATAGTGACACGTTATTGTGACTATAAGTATGTGTGACAAAAGTATCTATATATTGAGGCGTTATTGTGAAGTATGTGTGGGAGAAGTATCTATATACCTATATAGTGACACGTTATTGTGACTATAAGTATGTGTGACAGAAGTATCTATATACCTATATAGTGACACGTTATTGTGACTATAAGTATGTGTGACAGAAGTATCTATATATATATGACACGTTATATTGACACAGTTATTGTGACTATAAGTATGTGTGACAGAAGTATCTATATATGTGTGACAGAAGTATGACACGTTATTGTGACTATAAGTATGTGTGACAGAAGTATCTATATACCTATGACACGTTATTGTGACTATAAGTATGTGTGACAGAAGTATCTATATACCTATATAGTGACACGTAATTGTGACTATAAGTATGTATGACAAAAGTATCTATATATTGACGCGTTATTGTGACTATAAGTATGTGTGACATAAGTATCTATATACCTATATAGTGACACGTTATTGTGACTATAAGTATGTGTGACAGAAGTATCTATATACCTATATAGTGACACGTTATTGTGACTATAAGTATGTGTGACAGAAGTATCTATATACCTATATATTGACACGTTATTGTGACTATAAGTATGTGTGACAGAAGTATCTATATAATGACACGTTATTGTGACTATAAGTATGTGTGACAGACGTATTATTGTGACTATAAGTATGTGTGACAGAAGTATCTATATAATGACACGTTATTGTGACTATAAGTATGTGTGACAGAAGTATCTATATAATGACACGTTATTGTGACTATAAGTATGTGTGACAGAAGTATCTATATAATGACACGTTATTGTGACTATAAGTATGTGTGACAGAAGTATCTATATAATGACACGTTATTGTGACTATAAGTATGTGTGACAGAAGTATCTATATACCTATATAGTGACACGTTATTGTGACTATAAGTATGTGTGACAGAAGTATCTATATAATGACACGTTATTGTGACTATAAGTATGTGTGACAGAAGTATCTACATAATGACACGTTATTGTGACTATAAGTATGTGTGACAGAAGTATCTACATAATGACACGTTGTGACTATAAGTATGTGTGACAGAAGTATCTATATATATATATGACACGTTATTGACACGACTATAAGTATGTGTGACAGAAGTATCTATATAATGACTATATATGTGTGACAGAAGTATACCTATATATGACACGTTATTGTGACTATAAGTATGTGTGACAGAAGTATCTATATAATGACACGTTATTGTGACTATAAGTATGTGTGACAGAAGTATATATATAATGACACGTTATTGTGACTATAAGTATGTGTGACAGAAGTATCTATATACCTATATATTGACACGTTATTGTGACTATAAGTATGTGTGACAGAAGTATCTATATATATGACATGTGTGACAGAAGTATCTATATAATGACACGTTATTGTGACTATAAGTATGTGTGACAGAAGTATCTATATAATGACACGTTATTGTGACTATAAGTATGTGTGACAGAAGTATCTACATAATGACACGTTATTGTGACTATAAGTATGTGTGACAGAAGTATCTATATAATGACACGTTATTGTGACTATAAGTATGTGTGACAGAAGTATCTATATAATGACACGTTATTGTGACTATAAGTATGTGTGACAGAAGTATCCAGATACCTATACATTGAAACGTTATTGTGACTAAGTATGTGTGACAGAAGTATCTATATAATGACACGTTATTGTGACTATAAGTATGTGTGACAGAAGTATCTATATACCTATATATTGACACGTTATTGTGACACAAAGTATGTGTGACAGAAGTATCTATATACCTATACATCGACACGTTATTGTGACTATAAGTATGTGTGACAGAAGTATCTACATAATGACACGTTATTGTGACTATAAGTATGTGTGACAGAAGTATCTATATAATGACACGTTATTGTGACTATAAGTATGTGTGACAGAAGTATCTATATAATGACACGTTATTGTGACTATAAGTATGTGTGACAGAAGTATCTATATACCTATATATTGACACGTTATTGTGACTATAAGTATGTGTGACAGAAGTATCTATATAATGACACGTTATTGTGACTATAAGTATGTGTGACAGAAGTATCTACATAATGACACGTTATTGTGACTATATATATGAAGTATCTATATACCTATATAGACACGTTATTGTGACTATAAGTATGTGTGACAGAAGTATCTATATAATGACACGTTATTGTGACTATAAGTATGTGTGACAGAAGTATCTATATAATGACACGACTATAAGTATGTGTGACAGAAGTATCTATATATGACACGTATATATGTGTGACAGACACGTTATTGTGACTATAAGTATGTGTGACAGAAGTATCTATATAATGACACGTTATTGTGACTATAAGTATGTGTGACAGAAGTATCTACATAATGACACGTTATTGTGACTATAAGTATGTGTGACAGAAGTATCTATATACCTATACATTGACACGTTATTGTGACTATAAGTATGTGTTACAGAAGTATCTATATAATGACACGTTATTGTGACTATAAGTATGTGTGACAGAAGTATCTATATATGTGTATATATATAATGACACGTTATTGTGACTATAAGTATGTGTGACAGAAGTATCTATATAATGACACGTTATTGTGACTATAAGTATGTGTGACAGAAGTATCTATATACCTATATATTGACACGTTATTGTGACTATAAGTATGTGTGACAGAAGTATCTATATATTGACACGTTATTGTGACTATAAGTATGTGTGACAGAAGTATCTATATAATGACACGTTATTGTGACTATAAGTATGTGTGACAGAAGTATCTATATAATGACACGTTATTGTGACTATAAGTATGTGTGACAGAAGTATATATATGTGTGACAAGTAATATCTATATAATGTTATCTATAAGTATGTGTGACAGAAGTATCTATATACCTATATATTGACACGTTATTGTGACTATAAGTATGTGTGACAGAAGTATCTATATACCTATATATTGACACGTTATTGTGACTATAAGTATGTGTGACAGAAGTATCTATATACCTATATATAAGTGACACGTTATTGTGACTATGTAAGTATGTGTGACAGAAGTATCTAAGTATGTGTGACAGAAGTATCTATATAATGACACGTTATTGTGACTATAAGTATGTGTGACAGAAGTATCTACATAATGACACGTCATTGTGACTATAAGTATGTGTGACAGAAGTATCTACATAATGACACGTTATTGTGACTATAAGTATGTGTGACAGAAGTATCTATATAATGACACGTTATTGTGACTATAAGTATGTGTGACAGAAGTATCTATATAATGACACGTTATTGTGACTATAAGTATGTGTGACAGAAGTATCTATATAATGACACGTTATTGTGACTATAAGTATGTGTGACAGAAGTATCTATATATTGACACGTTATTGTGACTATAAGTATGTGTGACAGAAGTATCTATATATTGACACGTTATTGTGACTATAAGTATGTGTGACAGAAGTATCTATATAATGACACGTTATTGTGACTATAAGTATGTGTGACAGAAAGTATGTGTGACAGAAGTCTATATAATGACACGTTATTGTGACTATAAGTATGTGTGACAGAAGTATCTACATAATGACACGTTATTGTGACTATAAGTATGTGTGACAGAAGTATCTACATAATGACACGTTGTGACTATAAGTATGTGTGACAGAAGTATCTATATAATGACACGTTATTGTGACTATAAGTATGTGTGACAGAAGTATCTATATAATGACACGTTATTGTGACTATAAGTATGTGTGACAGAAGTATCTCTATACCTATATAGTGACACGTTATTGTGACTATAAGTTTGTGTGAAAGAAGTATCTATATATTGACGCGTTATTGTGACTATAAGTATGTGTGACAGAAGTATCTATATAATGACACGTTATTGTGACTATAAGTATGTGTGACAGAAGTATCTACATAATGATATGTGTGACACGTATATTGTTTGACTATAAGTATGTGTGACAGAAGTATCTATATAATGACATGTTATTGTGACTATAAGTATGTGTGACAGAAGTATCTATATAATCTCACGTTATTGTGACTATAGGTATGTGTGACAGAAGTATCTATATAATGACACGTTATTGTGACTACAGTGTGTGACAGCATCTATATAATCACGTGTAGATAAGGAAGTGAAACAACAAGTATCTCGTGCACCGTGTTGTTCTGGTCTCATGCAGCGTTGGTCAAGTCACTCTTCGTTAGTCTTTATACAGACCAACTGCTTCCCTAAAATTAATTGAGAATTTGATTCGTTTTAAGAATGGCACGACTCACAGAAGTTCAGAGGGGTCAGGCCATTCAGATGCTGATGCAAGGACAGCTGCAAAATCAGGTTGCTAGGCACTTTGGTGTTAATGTTTCCACCATAGAACGTCTTGTAAGGCGTCTTCGGGAAACTGGGCGATTGGCCGATCGACCTAGGTCAGGACGTCCGCGCGTAACGTCACGACGTCAGGATCGCTATATCGTCGTCTCTCATGTGCGTAATCGGCGCCTTACTGCCGTTGAGAGTGCACTTAATGTTCATGGAAATCATGGGCGTCCTATAAGTTCAAAAACTGTAAGGAATCGATTACGAGAAGTTGGTGTAAGAGCACGTCGCCCCTACACTTCACCCCTGCTCGACGTCAGCGTCGTATGGCCTGGCTCGCTGCACATGCTCTACGACGGTTTCCACTGAGGCAGTGGAGACAAGTTTTCTTCACGGACGAGTCTGACGGCCGCCAACGTGTCTACCGACGTCGTGGCGAACGTTTTACGTTTTTTGCGTTGTAGAGAGGGATAGGTTTGGGGCGGTTCAGTAATGGTGTGGGGAGGAATCTCAAACGGGTTAAAATCACAAATGGTTGTTATTGATGGCAATTTAGCAGCAGCTAAGTATAGAGATGAGATCCTCCGACCCCATGTTATCCCTTTCTTACAGCAGCATAATCTAACCCTCCAGCAGGATAATGCTAGGCCCCACGTAGCAAGGATTTGCCAGGTCTTTCTGGCCAACAACAACATTCAACCACTAGATTGGCCGCCATATAGCCCTGATTTGTCCCCGATCGAGCATCTTTGGGACCAGTTGGATAGACAGGTTCGAAAACGCCAGCCACCCCCTGCTACTCGAGAGCAGTTGACCTGAGCTCTGATTGACCACAGCAAACGGCGGACACACAAGATATTGATGACTCAGTTCAATTTCAATTTCAAAATCCTATGGGTCCATTCAAATTAATCGTTAGTACCTCTAAACCAATTGTCAGATGCAAAATACAGACTTTGGAAATTTTTAAGCTTTAATTTATCTGTAAGTATACAAAATTTCGTTTTAAATGAAGCCCGATATCAACTTAATTTCTGGTTTAAAGTTCACCCTGCGTTTCTTGATCTTTGTCATCGACAAGGCCTTTTAAACATGTTTAACTTGTACTATACGAAGAAGGTTACATTCTGCAGCTATATTAACAAGGACATGGCTGATATTTATGCGTTGAAAAATAGTCGACTTTTAAAGAAAGATTCATGCGTATAATAACGTGTTAATATATAATAAATAATACATACCTGGTGAAACTGTAGAATACATTTTTTTTCATGTCTTCATTTTCATGATTTTTATGATGAACCTTTCGAATATAGTGGATTTATTGAAAGTCTGAAGAATATGAATCGCTTACTTCCCTGAATGTTTATAGACCCTTGGTAACAGTTATATACACGTTAACATTGTAGATATATACTGTAGATCATTAATGATCTTTTATAATACATCAATCATTGTTATTATCAAAATTTTGTGCATGAAGTATATTGTTTTGTATATAAAATCAACAATTTGGATAAATAAAGAGAATATTTAAGCTGATTCGTCCTCCGTAAAGGTCTAAAGTGTTGAAATATAGGAGGCGACTGCAGAAAGTAGAAGAGTAAGTCAATTTACAAGGATTTTGCTTTTCGTTGTGACGTATTGCGTGAAACACACGCTGATACATTGTTAAGATCTTTTATTTCGGACTATTATGGCAATTACTCTTGCATGGAATTATTGCATACGTAGCGGATCAATGCTCCATGATAGTGTATCGAGACAGGTAGTATAAATACATTTTGATTTCCTAATCCATAAAACCTTTCTGTCAGATATTCGCTCATAGTTTTTTGACAATTTTCTCGTTAACTACACACAGGTTGCACAAACGACACAATGAATAGCATCTTTCAATACAAATTAAACATCGTCAATGATACTAAGGACCTTGATTATGAAACCTGAGGGAAATCCAAATTGATCCGGAAAGCAGTGTCAAAATTAATATGCCCAACAATAAATGTTCAGGCATGTAATGTATATATAGTGGACGATATCTACATGTAATGTATATATAGTGGACGATATCTACATGTAATGTATATATTGTGGACGATATCTACATGTAATGTATATATTGTGGACGATATCTACATGTAATGTATATGTAGTGGACGATATCTACATGTAATGTATATATAGTGGACGATATCTACATGTAATGTATATATAGTGGACGATATCTACATGTAATGTATATATAGTGGACGATATCTACATGTAATGTATATATAGTGGACGATATCTACATGTAATGTATATATAGTGGACGATATCTACATGTAATGTATATATAGTGGACGATATCTACATGTAATGTATATATAGTGGACGATATCTACATGTAATGTATATATAGTGGACGATATCTACATGTAATGTATATATAGTGGACGTAATGTATATATAGTGGACGATATATATAGTGGACTACATGTAATGTATATATAGTGGACGATATCTACATGTAATGTATATATAGTGGACGATATCTACATGTAATGTATATATAGTGGACGATATCTACATGTAATGTATATATAGTGGACGATGTATATATAGTGGACGATATCTACATGTAATGTATATATAGTGGACGATGTATATATAGTGGACGATATCTACATGTAATGTATATATAGTGGACGATATCTACATGTAATGTATATATAGTGGACGATATCTACATGTAATGTATATATAGTGGACGATATCTACATGTAATGTATATATTGTGTATATATACGATATCTACATGTAATGTATATATACGATATCTACATGTAATGTATATATAGTGGACGATATCTACATGTATATATTGTAAATGTATATATTGTGGACGATATCTACATGTAATGTATATATAGTGGACGATATCTACATGTAATGTATATATAGTGGACGATATCTACATGTAATGTATATATAGTGGACGATATCTACATGTAATGTATATATAGTGGACGATATCTACATGTAATGTATATATTGTGGACGATATCTACATGCAATGTATATATTGTGGACGATATATACATGCAATGTATATATTGTGGACGATATCTACATGTAATGTATATATAGTGGACGATATCTACATGTAATGTATATATAGTGGACGATATCTACATGTAATGTATATATTGTGGACGGTATCTTGTAACCCTATGCAAGGTTATCTGCCCTTGCTTTAGATATTAGGCAGTATTATCTGTTTTGGTTCTGTTACTGAGTTGATGTTTATAATATTTAATTATTAAGCAGAATTATCTGTTTTAGTTATATGTTCTGATACACAGTCATTGTTCTGTGGGGGACATATATTAAGGTCACTTTACTACGCTGTACTGCTGCTGCTGAGGCAGGTGCACAAACTGCGCAATAGTTAATACCTAAAACGCTGACAAATGTTTATGTGACGTAATTTTTGAAAGTCTTTTGTTTACACTGGGAGACCGGACCTTGGCGTGTGTGGCCGAATTGAAGGCTTTGTATTTGTTTTCGACTGTTTTGGCTCCAGAATGTCTGGGATTCAATTCAAAATTAGTAATAGTTTGACAGCCTTGGTCAACCGGGGTCACCCATCAAATTTGACAGTCACGTAGGCATTAGACATAAATAGGAGGGGACAAGATCGTTCCTCACTCCGGTCACTAGACAGCGTATTGGACGGACTGGTGTCACGAGGCCTGGGACCAGGGCAGGTACGGGAGCGAGAGAGTTTTGTAAGCTTACCGGAAATAAAAGGCGTTTTTCTTCACCTTCAGTAGTCCTTCAATTGTGTCTCTCGAACGGTTCGAGAGGGTTACAATCTACATGTAATGTATATATTGTGGACGATATCTACATGTAATGTATATATTGTGAACGATATCTACATGTAATGTATATATTGTGGACGATATCTAAATGAAGTAAGGCGTGGCCGATGGAAGTTACGAAAAACCGCGAGGGCTGAAAGTCATCCAGCAGTGTCTACCACTGATACGGATCAAAATGGCCTTTTCGTCTATCGCTCTTTGCTAAAACGCCACTGGTGAACGATTCATTGTGAAACAGATTACTATCTTGAACATAACAATACGGTACTTTCAAAAGTTAGCCAACCATGACGTTGACGCATCAAGACAGATGAACTACATACATATTATATAACTAATTACACCAAAATGAATTCACCCCGTAGGTATAGGTGTGGTCAATTTTCTTCTTATATCGTCATACCGGACCTCGTTGTCATCTAATGTGGCCGAATCCTTAAGGACACCATACGTAAACAATGCAGAGAGTGGAAGAAACAGATTCTCGTGGCAATATATTTCGTTTTAAACCGTTTAATGGGTTGAAATTCCATCCTGATATCCCCGGGAATATAGAAGAGCGTCTGAGGGAAGTAGATTCGTTAGCTCTCCGTCCAGATGATGTGCTATTGTGTACCTATCCTAAATCAGGTAAATATACGGCTCACAGGCAGCATTATTGTCAATGATAACACACATGTTAGGTTTTACAATGTGTTCATTATTGTCAATGATAACACACATGTTAGGTTTTACAATGTGTTCATTATTGTCAATGATAACACACATGTTAGGTTTTACAATGTTGTTGTCATTTAACAAGCGTTTTAGATATGTATGGTTTATAAAGTAATGACCGTTTCATTGCATTTTGAATTTTTTGCTATTTAGTATCACAGGTATATGAAGCTGTATGTTAACATTATTATTTTTGTTATGGAACAAAATGAGATACTTGGTATCACTAAATATATCGCTTCTCAACTTAAGTAGGCAAGCTAAATGGTGTTAGGTTATAGATATAATGAATTGTTACAAGTGCTACT
Source organism: Ylistrum balloti (assembly GCF_031769215.1). Taxonomy (NCBI): domain Eukaryota; kingdom Metazoa; phylum Mollusca; class Bivalvia; order Pectinida; family Pectinidae; genus Ylistrum; species Ylistrum balloti. The sequence continues at coordinate 104,107 of NW_026782902.1, read as the reverse complement.
AATTTAAGGAGTGACATATTAATTCATTTGTCAGTCCTTAACATGAAATCAAACAAAATGTCCCAATAGATGTCTCTGACACATCCATTACAGTGACGTTTGACTACCCCATTGATAAAATTATAAAATCACGCAAAACGAGAGATCACAGAAGTTTTGAACTATATAATAAAATACATCACATATAAAGCTACAACAAAGAGAAAGAAAGGAATGAAACAAGTCAGGAAAGAACATTTATAAATGACTCCTTTCTGTTCAGAGTATATCTTACGGAAACAAAAGGCCCATCACCGCTTGAATCGTCAATATCTCTATATAATTAGTTTCAATGAAAGGCAATGGGAAAACATTCAAACGAAATGTAATATGCAAATAGATATGACATTGCTAGATGTGTTAAGCACATATTCTTTTTATAGTAAGCTCAATCCTAGTCACTATAAAATACAACAAAATTAAAGTTGAAACTGTAAGATATCAAAGGAAAACAACCTTATATAAAGGGGTGAGGTTATTTCTCCTTAGAATTAAACTCTGCGTAAGATCTATCTTCATGATACTATATTTCCTTCTTCGGTATCAATTTCTTTACGCTAAATATGTGTTAGTATGTATACGTGATAGTTTGTTTGGTACTACCTTGGTAAACATTTTATGGACGTGACATTGTATTGAAATATATGTTAGTAGGTGTACCTGGTAGTTTGTTTAGTATTACCTTAGTAAACATTTTAAGGGCATGCCATTGTACTAGAAGATGAAATAAATATGCAGGATAATCCTGACCCTTGAGACACCGAAAATATATCATTAAGTAGAAAGGCGGCGTTTCGATACAGATCAAAGATGATTACCAGATATGGGTGAGGATTACCAGATATGGGTGAGGATGACCAGATATGGGTGAGGATGACCAGATATGGGTGAGGATTACCAGATATGGGTGAGAGGGACAGACTTCTGTAATGTAGTATTGCCATTCTGTATGAACATTATTTCCTTTACCAGTGAAAAGGATTCAAATCATTAATGTGATTTTGCGGAGAACAACAGAGGAAATACAGAAATGCTAATACTAATGAAACGAGGGCAAAATATGAACAAAAGAAACATTACATGGAGAGCTAAGAAAAATACAGAATATGACTAGGTTGTCCATAAGAGTAAGAGCCTTTTGCTTTAAATGTCATTTCAGGAACACATTGGGTGTATAACATGATTCATATGATCCGATCAGAAACTCTTCAATACAGAGGAACACCTTACATGATCGAGTTTTTTCCGTCAAGCGAGTTACAACATATTGATTCCCCCCGAACCCTCCACACACACCTGACGTATCCATTGATTCCAGCCATGGCGAGACAGGGCAAAGTGAAGATTGTACAAGTTGTCAGAAATCCAAAGGACACCATAACGTCTTTTTATGAGCATTACCAACAAGTTGGATCGACAGTATACGAAGGAGCCTTTGATGGGTTTTTGGAGTTAGCTCTATCGGATGAGTGTAATGCTTTTTTACATTGCAAAGATAATACACATATAGATAGCACCCTTTCATACTTATTTAGATTGAGATATAGCATTGTCAAGTAATGAATTCAATTGTTCCTTCTGACACTCGTTGATGATGCCGAGATCCTAAATTTTGACCACTGAGGGAATCCAAAATTGATCGAATGAAATATTTTGGTGATTTTTGTATTCGGACAAAACCATTCACTACACTAAAAACAACGTATAAGTGAATTGAAAATCACATCCACTTAATTAGGCTAAGGTTTGGGATGAGAAACTGCCTCTGGAACTTTGTTCGATTCCTCAGAATGTTTTGAAATTTGGTGCATCACCCCATCTGGATACTGACATTTACTTCATGTAGTACAGTGTTTCGACTACGTAAGAAGTCAATGTCCAGTTGTGAATTCAACCCTCTTTATTACACATCCGAACACCTGATTAACCTGGGGGAACGTCTGCCAAAGTGCCCGCTTTCTGTAAAACTGGCCCCGACAATCATGACTGTTTTTTTTTAAAAACATTTTCGTTCGCAGCTGCCACGTTGCTCCACATTGAAGAAACACTGAGTCTTATTTGACCTTATCACACCAAGGGTCAATTACAAACCCACAAGCTTAATGACAATATCACTCGGTATCATCCGATATACTCCCATGGGTGCATTTTTGTACGATCCAGTACAAGCGTATTGGCTTTTAGTTTTATTTTTCAATGTGATCAGACCTATTCACAATACTATTTACAATGAACATTATTTATTTCAATTTTCATGGATGATTGGTTAATGAGTAGCAATCGAACAGATATACTAGCTGTTTGATATTGTTCTCAAGTTCATTTCTGAATTTTATTTTTTGCCAGAGATAGCTTTTCCGTCATCTTGTTCCTTTATTAACTTCGATGTTCATTCTCATCAACTTCACACCGAGGTTATGCAAAGGGCCGGTTTCCAAAACGGCCCCTTCTCTGATTCAAATTTCCTGTTGGTGGTGCATTGCCCATGCCATTGTGGTCACAAATCTATAAAGTATAAAGATTTAGGTCACTTGGTTTGTTTTTTATGGCTCCTCAAAGTTGTACCTTTCAGAAGCTGTCTAAGTGTCGTTAAAATGTGCATGTTATGTAAAATATTAATGAAAATCTAATCAAATGATAGTCACCGTAAAGAATACATTCATGGCATGATTGTGACAAAAATTCATGTTTCCATCGCGCCATTTGGCTGTTTTATGGAAGAAACAATCTCAAAAATGCCATTTTCGATAACATTTTAGACACAAAAACTGTGATTTTTAGAGAATACACCCTTTTATGGGCGTTGGATGCAAACCATTTTTTATCCTATTAAATAGTACATAATATGCTATTAATGAGAGGAAAAATCATCAAAATGTAAGTGGTGGAACATTTTCAAATGTTGGGTTGAATTAGCCTATGGTTGAATTGCCGATTTTCTACTTTCTTTAGATAATGAACAAAAAAACGAGAGTATTTGCTCGGTATGTTGAGAATATGCACACAGATATGAAAAAAAGTGAGAGAAACACTTTTTCATAAAAAAATCCAAGATGGCTACTTCGTAAGTCCCCGTGGTTGAAGACATTGGCTTACAAATAGACAGAACAACAAACAAAACGTGTTCCTTATGATTTTGGTTGGTTTTCGCATTTACGGGAGAGTTCATAGCTACGGGCGATTGTATAATACCTATATTTATAAGTTTGGTTAGTCACATGGTAACGGGGATCTTTCATATCGAGCCCCAAACATACTTTCGACATATGCACTCTGTTGCCGCATGGAAAACTATTTCTTTACCTTTGGTTGTAATGGTCGAGGGTTTTTCAGCGTCCTGTAATACCCAAGGTAGTACAAGATACTGGAGATGTGCGCACACATTCCCATCGTTCTCTCTCCAACTGGGCACTGGCAGTAGTAGTCCTTTATTGGGGCCTCAACATCGGGTGAAGCGGTGAACCGTATCCAAACGTTATATTTCGTTTGGCTTTTGTGTCGAGAATGTATTTGACATCGGAGAAGGTCTGGGGAGTGCTGGTAAAGCCACACCTCATAGTCTCCGTCATCACTTAAATGTTCGGCGATGTAACCAGGAGCCAGAGATTCTCAAGTAATGAAGATCGAGACGGGGAAACAGTACTTTATTTATTTTTTTTTACATCATAAAACTGTCATGAAAATATCCGCTCTGATATTCAATATAAAAGTTTGTATATAATAAGCTATATAATAGGGTTTCAGACAAGGTTGTTACTCATTTCCCTTTTTCTTTCAATTTACGACCACATTCAGGCGGCGAAATGAGAACGTTCCACCACATGGAATTAGCTGATTTTTGGTACACATATGAAACAAGTTAAGCTCTATCCGATTTTCTGATGGAAATTTGCATCCAAAACTATACAACGGGAGAAAATTGCAAATTTATGGCATTTTTCTTCATAATTGTGTCTCTGCAAGTGCATTTTCATCCGAGAATATTTTTTTTTTATGTTTTATGAATAAACACGATGTTTTGGAAATATTTATCAAAAGAAATTTATACTATGTTGCGAATTATAATTTCGAGATAACCTTCTTTTATTTACGAACTTATGTCTTGATGCTGAAATTCACAACTTTATAAAAATACATTTTCACTGAAATTATGAAATCTGGGTGTCGGAAAGGTGTAAAATTATTTTTCGGAAAAGAAAAAAACAGTATTTGAGCTAGATAAGAAATTATATACGGGGGCAGGCTCCTATGGAGAATTAACATTACTGGAAACAGGCCCTTTATCAAAATATTACCTTATTACACCTGTATATATGTTGTGTTTCTATACAATGCTTATTAGATGTAACCTCTGAAGATTCTAGATTGTGCTCGAAGTAACTTTTTTAAAACATATTTTTTCACATTCAGTAATAGTACCTCTTATGATTTTTCCTTTTAGTTGCACTGTTCGGTGGAAATTGGTTTTCGTACATCAGAGATTGGGAGAAGGCTAAGCGCTGCAACAGAAATCTAACTGTTTTCTCTCTGCAATATGAAGAAATCAAACAGGTTTATATACGAACAATTGCTTTGTGGTTATGATAATTGGCAGAATCTAGGAATTCTCCAAATTTATTTACAGATATGCACTGTTCACTGAAGTTTCTTTTGTTCTCTTTTGTATGCATTCTGTATAGCGGCACGGTTTACAATATACTCCTGTATTTCAGCTTTATTTGATCTTTTTTTCTTTTTTTTTCTTTAAGAATAATCCATTTGTGAAAATTATGAAATATAGCAGATTAAGCGATTCATGCATCTTGTCATCTACATTTTGACATTTCGAACAATTTTGATCACTCGGCCGATTCCTAGGCTTCAAAATTTAAGGACTTGACACCACAAAACGAGTCCTAGTGGGGCAAAACAGCTTTGTGATGCAGTTAAATTAATGATTTTTCTGAACTTTGTCTAATTCTTTTGTACTAATAGGTTATAATCACTTATTTTTTAACAATACTTTAGACTCCGATCATTATCAACAAGTCCTAGGAAAGAGCTATATCTGATTGGTTATACTGATGGCTGTATCAAGTCCCAAATTCCCTAATATATCCAAGCATAGTAGCTTACCTGCACACCAGCCTTCGTTGTTAATACGTTGCAGTTGACTCTATATTCAATGGTTTGTTTAAAAACTACCTAGAAGTGACTAACAAAAAATAACTTTAAAAAACTTTAAAAACAATCATTAAACTCAGGTTTTCTAGAGATTCATGTCGATGAAGTATGGTGGGGTTTGGTAATCACCATGACTTCATTGGGGAAGGGTTCATTTTCTTGTGTGATATAAAGTTTACAAGTTCAATCCATAACATATAATGTATCTGGTGATTTCAAAAGCTCTACCTCGGTTCTCCTTTCAAGAACATGAAAATAAAATTTAATAACAGGCGTCCGCGAGGAAGTAGGTAATGCTTACCTATATGAAAAATGTTGTCACTGTATTACACCTGTAATTATCATGATATAACTATGTAAAGAGATGTATGTAATTATACATGTTAAACCATCGCTTAATAATTACCATTTCAGAATCCATTCGACATTATTTCAAGACTAGTAGACTTCTTCCAACTTGACAGATCTGAATCGTTTTTACGAAAAGTGGAAAAAGCAGTTCAATTTGAAAATCTGAAAAAGGAACATGAAACTGAGGCAGGGGAAAATGCAATTTGGAAAGATGCCGGAAACGGCGGTAGATTACCTATTTATAGAAAAGGTATTATCAATCCTTAATATGTAAACATTTCTACTGACTTCTTAATGAGGGAGTGATAAGGGTTCCGTGATTAATTCTATTGTTTTTTATGTAAAAATCGCTGTTCGAGATATCGAATGTCTCTTTCATCACAAGAACCTTAATTTGATACGAAATATTTAAGTAGTTTGATCAAGGACCATGATTCTTTCGTAATTATTTTTCAGGGTATGTTGGAGACTGGAAGAACTACTTCACAGTTGCGCAAAACGAAAGGTTCGATTCTCTTTACAACAAAAAAATCAAGAAGCATGGTGTTGATATCCACTTCTCCTATGAATAATATGAATCATAAACATGTGATGTATTTAAGTTCAGAAGAGATTTTAGAGATAAACGTGCACGTAAATGCCTAGACATAGACATCAAATAGTTTCTTTGCCATTGGAGTTATCAGCAGCACAGTTTAATGTTTAATATTTATGAATGAGGTGAATCCGGCAATCCTTTGTCAACCCTTTACATCCCCGTGGAATGAAAACACTTGAATCTACATATAATTGTTTTTTTTTTGTCTCTCACTGGAAAATTACATTTACAATCGGTACACGTCGCTACATATCTGATACAGTTCCTTGTTTGGTTCTGCTGTATCTAACGCCACACGTCGCTATATATCTGATACAGTTCCTTGTTTGGTTCTCCTGTATCTAACGCCACACGTCGGTATATATCTGATACAGTTCCTTGTTTGGTTCTCCTGTATCTAACGCCACACGTCGGTATATATCTGATACAGTTCCTTGTTTGGTTCTCCTGTATCTAACGCCACACGTCGCTATATATCTGATACAGTTCCTTGTTTGGTTCTCCTGTATCTAACGCCACACGTCGGTATATATCTGATATCTATACCTGTCAAAACTGTTACAATACGACCGAATTCATGGTGGGGAGTGTATACCTACGACAAACCTTGGTTTAATGGTGGGGAGTGTATACCTACGACAAACCATGGTTTAATGGTGGGAAGTGTATACCTACGACAAACCATGGTTTAATGGTGGGGAGTGTTTACCTGTTAAAACTGTACGACCTAATGACAAACCTTTGCTGAATGGCTGATAAAATATTATATTTGATACTGAACCCAGGACACAACTTTACAACAAATTATAAATTGTATTGTATACTGAAACCAGGACACAACTTTACAACAGATTATAAATTGTATTGTATACTGAAACCAGGACACAACATTACAACAGATTATAAATTGTATTGTATACTGAAATTAGGGCACAACTTTACAACAGATCATAAATTGTATTGTATACTGAAACCAGGGCACAACTTTACAACAGATTATAAATTGTATTGTATACTGAAACCAGGACACAACTTTACAACAGATTATAAATTATATGAACCCAGAACCTTGGGTGGCTCTAGCCAGTTAACCTCGGCGCCTCTTAACAAGGACACCAAGGAAATTGTATGAAATGAATACCTACCACTCAAATAAAGATAAAATTGATGTTAAAATGTTTAAAAAAAATATTATAGAAGAATGTTGTCAAATTTTTGATGTGGTCATTAGCTGTATAAACCATGAGATTGTATTGAGGATGAACTTTATATATCCTGATATTTGACCCTGACCATAGCTGTTTAGTTTTTAATGAAGAAGCAAAATTACACACAAAAGACTATTTATGTAGTAACATCAAATCTTTAATGAAAGAAGTTTTACAAAAAGCTTTCAAATGTGTAAAAAAAAAGGAGAAGAACTAGAAAATGTCTGTAACACAATTATTCTACTGACAATAAAGCAGGCCGAACTAGCTGTACCAGTTACACTAAACTAGAACTAAAAAGATGTACTTGTTACATTGAAGTAGAACTAACTAGCTCTAATAGTTACACTTAAGTAGATTAAAATAGTTTTACTATTTACAATAAAGTAGACCAAACTAAATGTAGTAGTTACACTAAAGTAGAACTAACAAGCTGTACTAGTTCCACTGAAGTTGACGAAACTAGCTGTACCAGTTACACTAAAGCAGAACTAACAATTTGTACTAGTTACACTAAAGTAGAACTAACAAGCTGTATCAGTTACACTAAAGTAGAACTAACAAGCTGTACTAGTTACACTAAGGTAGAACTAACAAGCTGTACTAGTTACACTAAGGTAGAACTAACAAGCTGTACTAGTTACACTAAGGTAGAATTAACAAGTTGTACTAGTTACACTAAGGTAGAATTAACAAGCTGTACTAGTTACACTAAGGTAGAACTAACAAGCTGTACTAGTTACACTAAGGTAGAATTAACAAGTTGTACTAGTTACACTAAGGTAGAATTAACAAGTTGTACTAGTTACACTAAGGTAGAATTAACAAGTTGTACTAGTTACACTAAGGTAGAATTAACAAGTTGTACCAGTTACACTTAAGTAGAACTAACAAGCTGTACTAGTCACACTAAAGTAGAACTAACAAGCTGTACTAGTTACACTAAGGTAGAATTAACAAGTTGTACTTGTTACACTAAGGTAGAACTAACAAGCTGTACTAGTTACACTAAGGTAGAACTAACAAGCTGTACTAGTTACACTAAGGTAGAACTAACAAGCTGTACTAGTTACACTAAGGTAGAATTAACATGTTTTACTAGTTACACTAAGGTAGAACTAACAGGTTGTACTAGTTACACTAAGGTAGAACTAACAAGCTGTACTAGTTACACTAAGGTAGAACTAACAAGCTGTACTAGTTACACTAAGGTAGAACTAACAAGCTGTACTAGTTACACTAAGGTAGAATTAACATGTTTTACTAGTTACACTAAGGTAGAATTAACAAGTTGTACTAGTTACACTAAGGTAGAACTAACAAGCTGTACTAGATACACTAAGGTAGAACTAACAAGCTGTACTAGTTACACTAAGGAAGAACTAACAAGCTGTACTAGTTACACTAAGGTAGAACTAACAAGCTGTACTAGTTACACTAAGGTAGAACTAACAAGCTGTACTAGATACACTAAGGTAGAACTAACAAGCTGTACTAGTTACACTAAGGTAGAACTAACAAGCTGTACTAGTTACACTAAGGTAGAACTAACAAGCTGTACTAGATACACTAAAATAGAACTAACTAGTTATAGCACTTACACTACACTTAGTATTTTAATTGAAATAATGGAGAGCAATGATGGCCTTTATGTAGGGTTGCATGTTATGTTGGTAGTTCACAAGAATATTTTACATGATAATTTGCAATGCAATGCAGTACAGATCCATTCAAAACTAGCAATAAAATCAAAATATGTTCAACAGATATGTTAACTAGCACACAGACAGGCAGGATACCCAGGCACAGGACACACAGGACAGACAGAACACACAGACAGGCAGGATACCCAGGCACAGGACACACAGGACACACAGGACACACAGGACAGACAGGACACACAGACAGACAGGACACACAGACAGGCAGGATACCCAGGCACAGGACAAACTGGACACACAGGACACACAGGACACACAGACTGGCAGGACAGACAGGACACACAGGACAGACAGGACACACAGACTGGCAGGATACCCAGGCACAGGACACACAGGACACACAGGACACACAGACTGGCAGGATACCCAGGCACAGGACACACAGGACACACAGGCAGACAGGACACACAGACAGGCAGGATACCCAGGCTCAGGACACACAGGACACACAGACAGACAGGACACGCAGACAGACAGGACAGACAGGACACACAGGACAGACAGGACACACAAGACAGACAGGACAGACATGACACTCAGACAGACAGGTCACACATGTTGGACAACAGTCTATAACATAAGTTTTCTGGACTCTAACCATTGAAATGAAATGCAAAACACCAAATATCAAAATATCCTTTATACTGTGCAGTATGCAACAATATCAACATTAAACCATAACTGCATATTGCACAAAAAATCACTTTTCTTCTAACTAAACAAAGGTGCCATGGGGATAACACATCATTTAACTCCAGTAGCACTACAATGTATCAAAAAGTAGTAACCAAGATATGTAAATTTATCAGATCTTGATTTGAGTCACACATAATTCCTTAAGTTGCATATTGTTTATAAATGTATCTACGTATAGTTATCACACCTGCTATAGACCAGGTATTATGTGACTTCCATTACTCTTAATTTAGCCAGTGGTAAAAAAGAAGTCCTTTACTGAGAATTCCCCATGGTAAACAGGACATCCTTTACTGAGAATTCCCTCTGGTAAACAGGAAGTCCTTTACTGAGAATTTCCACTGGTAAACAGGAAGTCCTTTACTGACAATTCCCCCTGGTAAACAGGAAGTCCTTTACTGAGAATTCCCCCTGGTAAACAGGAAGTCCTTTACTGAGAATTTCCACTGGTAAACAGGAAGTCCTTTACTGAGAATTCCCTCTGGTAAACAGGAAGTCCTTTACTGAGAATTTCCACTGGTAAACAGGAAGTCCTTTACTGAGAATTTCCCCTGGTAAACAGGAAGTCCTTTACTGACAATTCCCCCTGGTAAACAGGAAGTCCTTTACTGAGAATTCCCTCTGGTAAACAGGAAGTCCTTTACTGAGAATTTCCCCTGGTAAACAGGAAGTCCTTTACTGAGAATTCCCTCTGGTAAACAGGAAGTCCTTTACTGAGAATTCCCCCTGGTAAACAGGAAGTCCTTTACTGAGAATTCCCTCTGGTAAACAGGAAGTCCTTTACTGAGAATTCCCCCTGGTAAACAGGAAGTCCTTTACTGAGAATTTCCCCTGGTAAACAGGAAGTCCTTTACTGAGAATTCCCTCTGGTAAACAGGAAGTCCTTTACTGATAATTCCCCCTGGTAAACAGGAAGTCCTTTACTGAGAATTCCCTCTGGTAAACAGGAAGTCCTTTACTGAGAATTTCCCCTGGTAAACAGGAAGTCCTTTACTGAGAATTCCCTCTGGTAAACATGAAGTTCTTTAATGAGGATTTCCCCTGGTAAGAAGTCCTCCACTGAGAATTTCCCCTGGTAAGAAATCCTCCACTGAGAATTTCCCCTGGTAAGAAGTCCTCCACTGGGAATTCCCTCTGGTAAACAGAAGTCCTCTACTGAGAATTCCCCCTGGTAAACAGGAAGTCCTTTACTGAGAATTTCCCCTGGTAAACAGGAAGTCCTTTACTGAGAATTCCCTCTGGTAAACAGGAAGTCCTTTACTGATAATTCCCCCTGGTAAACAGGAAGTCCTTTACTGAGAATTCCCTCTGGTAAACAGGAAGTCCTTTACTGAGAATTTCCCCTGGTAAACAGGAAGTCCTTTACTGAGAATTCCCTCTGGTAAACATGAAGTTCTTTAATGAGGATTTCCCCTGGTAAGAAGTCCTCCACTGAGAATTTCCCCTGGTAAGAAATCCTCCACTGAGAATTTCCCCTGGTAAGAAGTCCTCCACTGGGAATTCCCTCTGGTAAACAGAAGTCCTCTACTGGGAATTCCCCCTGGTAAACAGAAGTCCTCCACTGGGAATTCCCTCTGGTAAACAGAAGTCCTCCACTGGGAATTCCCTCTGGTAAACAGAAGTCCTCAACAGGGAATTCCCTCTGGTAAACAGGAAGTCCTTTACTGAGAATTCCTCCATGCAAACAGAAAGTTATCACATCGAAAATCCCCCCTGGTAAACAAAAAGTAAATCACCTCCATATCTGTTTTTTCAATCATTTGTAACATGGGGAGGCCCATCACCTCTTTCTCTGTTGCTATGATGATGATCCTGGCCACAAAAAAGATTTTAATGCATTGATAAGATTTCTTCCAATACCTGACAGTCGACTGAAATTGCTGGATGTATTACCTGTAACAAAGGTTAATAATATGGTGCATCATTAGACTTCAAGAGGTTTCCTAAAATCTGTCAACTTTAACTTTCCAGGAAATCTGGTTATAACAAAGGCTCAGAATCCAATATTATCTATCACACAAAAAAACTATTGTATTAATTGAAAAAGTTAGATTTTTAAATAACATCCTTTGCTGATAAGCAAAAGAGAAATATGGCTATATTTCCTCTAGAAGTGCTGGAGATTTATCTACTTGTTATTGTCTGATTCATTTATCACTTGTTACATTGTAAGTGAGATACATGTATCATCTGTTACATTGTAAGTGAGATACATGTATCATCTGTTACATTGTTAGATACATGTACCATCTGTTACATTGTTAGATACATGTACCATCTGTTACATTGTTAGATACATGTACCATCTGTTACATTGTTAGATACATGTATCATCTGTTACATTAAAGTGAGATACATATATCATCTGTTACATTGTAAGTGAGATACATGTATCATCTGTTACATTAAAGTGAGATACATGTATCATCTGTTACATTGTTAGATACATGTATCATCTGTTACATTGTAAGTGAGATACATATATCATCTGTTACATTGTAAGTGAGATACATGTATCACCTGTTACATTGTAAGTGAGATACATGTATCACCTGTTACATTGTAAGTGAGATACATGTATCATCTGTTACATTGTTAGATACATGTATCATCTGTTACATTGTTAGATATATGCATCATCTGTTACATTAAAGTGAGATACATGTATCACCTGTTACATTGTAAGTGAGATACATGTATCATCTGTTACATTGTAAGTGAGATACATATATCATCTGTTACATTGTTAGATACATGTATCATCTGTTACATTGTTAGATACATGTACCATCTGTTACATTGTAAGTGAGATACATGTATCATCTGTTACATTGTTAGATACATGTATCATCTGTTACATTGTTAGATACATGTACCATCTGTTACATTGTAAATGAGATAAATGTACCATCTGTTACATTGTTAGATACATGTATCATCTGTTACATTGTTAGATACATGTACCATCTGTTACATTGTAAGTGAGATACATGTATCATCTGTTACATTGTTAGATACATGTACCATCTGTTACATCGTTAGATACATGTACCATCTGTTACATTGTAAGTGAGATACATGTACCATCTGTTACATTGTTAGATACATGTATCATCTGTTACATTAAAGTGAGATACATGTATCACCTGTTACATTGTAAGTGAGATACATGTATCATCTGTTACATTGTTAGAATCATGTATCATCTGTTACATTGTTAGATATATGCATCATCTGTTACATTAAAGTGAGATACATGTATCACCTGTTACATTGTAAGTGAGATACATGTATCATCTGTTACATTGTAAGTGAGATACATATATCATCTGTTACATTGTTAGATACATGTATCATCTGTTACATTGTTAGATACATGTATCATCTGTTACATTGTTAGATACATGTACCATCTGTTACATTGTAAATGAGATAAATGTACCATCTGTTACATTGTTAGATACATGTATCATCTGTTACATTGTTAGATACATGTACCATCTGTTACATTGTTAGATACATGTATCATCTGTTACATTGTTAGATACATGTACCATCTGTTACATCGTTAGATACATGTACCATCTGTTACATTGTAAGTGAGATACATGTACCATCTGTTACATTGTTAGATACATGTATCATCTGTTACATTAAAGTGAGATACATGTATCACCTGTTACATTGTAAGTGAGATACATGTATCATCTGTTACATTGTTAGATACATGTACCATCTGTTACATTGTTAGATACATGTATCATCTGTTACATTAAAGTGAGATACATGTATCATCTGTTACATCGTTAGATACATGTACCATCTGTTACATTGTAAGTGAGATACATATATCATCTGTTACATTGTTAGATACATGTATTATCTGTTACATTGTTAGATACATGTACCATCTGTTAAATTGTAAATGAGATAAATGTACCATCTGTTACATTGTTAGATACATGTATCATCTTAGTTGTTAGATACCTGTCTGTATGTTGTGTTAAATTGTAAGTGAGATACATGTAGTGTAGAGTGTTATGTAGTTACATTGTGTAGATGTTATGTATCCATGTCTGTATGTTGTGTTACATCAAAAGCATGTTGTGTTATATATAAGTGTTATGTACCTGTCTGTATGTTGTGTTAGTGTAGAGTGTTATGTACCTGTCTGTATGTTGTGTTGGTGTAGAGTGTTATGTACCTGTCTGTATGTTGTGTTAGTGTAGAGTGCTTTGTACCTGTCTGTATGTTGTGTTAGTGTAGAGTGTTATGTACCTGTCTGTATGTTGTGTTAGTGTAGAGTGTTATGTACCTGTCTGTATGTTGTGTTAGAGTAGAGTGTTGTGTACCTGTCTGTATGTTGTGTTAGTGTAGAGTGTTATGTACCTGTCTGTATGTTGTGTTAATGTAGAGTGTTATGTACCTGTCTGTATGTTGTGTTAGTGTAGAGTGTTATGTACCTGTCTGTATGTTGTGTTGGTGTAGAGTGTTATGTACCTGTCTGTAGGTTGTGTTGGTGTAGAGTGTTATGTACCTGTCTGTATGTTGTGTTAGTGTAGAGTGCTTTGTACCTGCCTGTATGTTGTGTTAGTGTAGAGTGTTGTGTAGCTGTCTGTATGTTGTGCTAGTGTATGTAGAGTGTTGTGTACCTGTCTGTATGTTGTGTTAGTGTAGAGTGTTATGTACCTGTCTGTATGTTGTGTTAGTGTAGAGTGTTATGTACCTGTCTGTATGTTGTGTTAGTGTAGAGTGTTATGTACCTGTCTGTATGTTGTGTTAGTGTAGAGTGTTATGTACCTGTCTGTATGTTGTGTTAGTGTAGAGTGTTATGTACCTGTCTGTATGTTGTGTTAGTGTAGAGTGTTATGTACCTGTCTGTATGTTGTGTTAGTGTAGAGTGTTATGTACCTGTCTGTATGTTGTGTTAGTGTAGAGTGTTATGTACCTGTCTGTATGTTGTTGTTAGTGTTATGTAGTGTCTGAGTGTTATGTACCTGTAGTATGTTGTGTTAGTGTAGAGTGTTATGTACCTGTCTGTATGTTGTGTTAGTGTAGAGTGTTATGTACCTGTCTGTATGTTGTGTTAGTGTAGAGTGTTATGTACCTGTCTGTATGTTGTGTTAGTGTAGAGTGTTATGTACCTGTCTGTATGTTGTGTTGGTGTAGAGTGTTATGTACCTGTCTGTATGTTGTGTTAGTGTAGAGTGTTATGTACCTGTCTGTATGTTGTGTTAGTGTAGAGTGTTATGTACCTGTCTGTATGTTGTGTTAGTGTAGAGTGTTATGTAGCTGTCTGTATGTTGTGTTAGTGTAGAGTGCTTTGTACCTGTCTGTATGTTGTGTTAGTGTAGAGTGTTATGTACCTGTCTGTATGTTGTGTTAGTGTAGAGTGTTGTGTAGCTGTCTGTATGTTGTGTTAGTGTAGAGTGTTTTGTACCTGTGTGTATGTTGTGTTAGTGTAGAGTGTTATGTACCTGTATGTATGTTGTGTTGGTGTAGAGTGATATGTACCTGTCTGACTGTATGTTGCGTTGGTGTTGAGTGCTATATACCTGTCTGTATGTTGTGTTAGTGTAGAGTGTTATGTACCTGTCTGTATGTATTTTGTTAGTGTAGAGTGTTATGTACCTGTCTGTATGTTGTGTTAGTGTAGAGTGTTAGAGTGTCTGTATGTACCTGTTGTATGTTGTGTTAGTGTGTTAGAGTGTGTTATGTACCTGTCTGTATGTTGTGTTAGTGTAGAGTGTTATGTACCTGTCTGTATGTTGTGTTAGTGTAGAGTGTTATGTACCTGTCTGTATGTTGTGTTAGTGTAGAGTGTTATGTACCTGTCTGTATGTTGTGTTAGTGTAGAGTGTTATGTACCTGTCTGTATGTTGTGTTAGTGTAGAGTGTTATGTACCTGTCTGTATGTTGTGTTATGTTATGTTGTGTTAGTGTAGAGTGTTATGTACCTGTCTGTATGTTGTGTTAGTGTAGAGTGTTATGTACCTGTCTGTATGTTGTGTTAGTGTAGAGTGTTATGTACCTGTCTGTATGTTGTGTTAGTGTAGAGTGTTATGTACCTGTCTGTATGTTGTGTTGGTGTAGAGTGTTATGTACCTGTCTGTATGTTGTGTTGGTGTAGAGTGTTATGTACCTGTCTGTATGTTGTGTTTGTGTAGAGTGTTATGTACCTGTCTGTATGTTGTGTTAGTGTAGAGTGTTATGTACCTGTCTGTATGTTGTGTTAGTGTAGAGTGTTATGTACCTGTCTGTATGTTGTGTTAGTGTAGAGTGTTATGTACCTGTCTGTATGTTGTGTTGGTGTAGAGTGTTATGTACCTGTCTGTATGTTGTGTTAGTGTAGAGTGTTATGTACCTGTCTGTATGTTGTGTTAGTGTAGAGTGTTATGTACCTGTCTGTATGTTGTGTTGGTGTAGAGTGTTATGTACCTGTCTGTATGTTGTGTTAGTGTAGAGTGTTATGTAGCTGTCGATGTTGTGTTAGTGTAGAGTGTTATGTACCTGTCTGTATGTTGTGTTAGTGTAGAGTGTTATGTACCTGTCTGTATGTTGTGTTAGTGTAGAGTGTTATGTACCTGTCTGTATGTTGTGTTAGTGTAGAGTGTTATGTACCTGTCTGTATGTTGTGTTAGTGTAGAGTGTTATGTACCTGTCTGTATGTTGTGTTAGTGTAGAGTGTTATGTACCTGTCTGTATGTTGTGTTAGTGTAGAGTGTTATGTACCTGTCTGTATGTTGTGTTAGTGTAGAGTGTTATGTACCTGTCTGTATGTGTACCTGTCTGTATGTTGTGTTAGTGTAGAGTGTTATGTACCTGTCTGTATGTTGTGTTAGTGTAGAGTGTTATGTACCTGTCTGTATGTTGTGTTAGTGTAGAGTGTTATGTACCTGTCTGTATGTTGTGTTAGTGTAGAGTGTTATGTACCTGTCTGTATGTTGTGTTGGTGTAGAGTGTTATATACCTGTCTGTATGTTGTGTTAGTGTAGAGTGTTATGTACCTGTCTGTATGTTGTGTTAGTGTAGAGTGTTATGTACCTGTCTGTATTGTTTTGTTAGTGTATATTGTTGTGTACAGTACCTGTCTGTATGTTGTGTTAGTGTAGAGTGTTATGTACCTGTCTGTATGTTGTGTTAGTGTAGAGTGTTATGTACCTGTCTGTATGTTGTGTTAGTGTAGAGTATGTACCTGTCTGTATGTTGTGTTAGTGTAGAGTGCTTTGTACCTGTCTGTATGTTGTGTTAGTGTAGAGTGTTATGTACCTGTCTGTATGTTGTGTTAGTGTAGAGTGTTATGTACCTGTCTGTATGTTGTGTTAGTGTAGAGTGTTATGTACCTGTCTGTATGTTGTGTTAGTGTAGAGTGTTATGTACCTGTCTGTATGTTGTGTTAGTGTAGAGTGTTATGTACCTGTCTGTATGTTGTGTTAGTGTAGAGTGTTATGTACCTGTCTGTATGTTGTGTTAGTGTAGAGTGTTATGTACCTGTCTGTATGTTGTGTTAGTGTAGAGTGTTATGTACCTGTCTGTATGTTGTGTTAGTGTAGAGTGTTATGTACCTGTCTGTATGTTGTGTTAGTGTAAAGTGTTATGTACCTGTCTGTATGTTGTGTTAGTGTAGAGTGTTATGTACCTGTCTGTATGTTGTGTTAGTGTAGAGTGTTATGTACCTGTCTGACTGTATGTTGTGTTAGTGTAGAGTGTTATGTACCTGTCTGACTGTATGTTGTGTTAGTGTAGAGTGTTATGTACCTGTCTGTATGTTGTGTTAGTTCCTCTGTACCTGTCTGTATTGTTTGGTGTAGAGTGTTATGTACCTGTCCAAATGTTGTGTTAGGTAGAGTGCTTTTGCCTTCCGTTTTTGGTGTGTGTAACGTGCTGTAGTAGGTAATTAGTTGACTCCCAATGTTCCCTGGGTGTTTTAACCAAACACTTGACAGAGCATAGCACTGTGTATATTCCTTGATTTTTGAATGCAACAGGATACTGGAAAAAAATACATACAACTTATATATCAACCTATTTTCACCCTTCTATAATTATTGACCTGGTATGAGGACAGTGTCTTAAGGTGGGAGCGCAAAAATTTTGCCTTAGCAAAAACCAGCTGGTTGTGTAAAAGCCTTATAATTTTTCCTATCTGACCAGGCATCTTGATATCCTATTCAAGATATTAACTGACCATTAAAAACATCACTTTAAAGACTTAATGCTCATCTACAATTCTTTTTAGCAAAACCTTTTGAATTCATAGTGCAAAAGTGTGAAAACCGACAGTAAGTCTACAACAGTTTAGATTATAAGCTGACTTTGACTGATTTTGAAATTTTACTATTAAAACACATAGGTAGACAGTACACATGGGAGTGATGACTTTGTATGTAATTTTACTATTAAAACACATAGTAGAGAGGTCTGTAACAAATTAAAGGGAGTGATGATTTTATATGTAATTTTACTATCAAAATACATAGTAGAGAGGACTGTAATAAAGGGAGTGATGACTTTGTATGTAATTTTACTATTAAAACACATAGTAGAGAGGTCTGTAACAAATTAAAGGGAGTGATGACTTTGTATGTAATTTTACTATTAAAACACATAGTAGAGAGGACTGTAATAAAGGGAGTGATGATTCTATATGTAATTTTACTATTAAAACACATAGTAGAGAGGTCTGTAACAAATTAAAGGGAGTGATGATTTTGTATGTAATTTTACTATTAAAACACATAGTAGAGAGGTCTGTAACAAATTAAAGGGAGTGATGATTTTATATGTAATTTTACTATCAAAATACATAGTAGAGAGGTCTGTAACAAATTAAAGGGAGTGATGATTTTATATGTAATTTTACTATCAAAATACATAGTAGAGAGGTCTGTAACAAATTAAAGGGAGTGATGATTTTATATGTAATTTTACTATTAAAACACATAGTAGAGAGGACTGTAATAAAGGGAGTGATGATTCTATATGTAATTTTACTATTAAAACACATAGTAGAGAGGTCTGTAACAAATTAAAGGGAGTGATGACTTTGTATGTAATTTTACTATTAAAACACATAGTAGAGAGGTCTGTAACAAATTAAAGGGAGTGATGATTTTATATGTAATTTTACTATTAAAACACATAGTAGAGAGGTCTGTAACAAATTAAAGGGAGTGATGATTTTATATGTAATTTTACTATTAAAACACATAGTAGAGAGGTCTGTAACAAATTAAAGGGAGTGATGATTCTATATGTAATTTTACTATTAAAACACATAGTAGAGAGGTCTGTAACAAATTAAAGGGAGTGATGATTTTATATGTAATTTTACTATTAAAACACATAGTAGAGAGGACTGTAATAAAGGGAGTGATGATTCTATATGTAATTTTACTATTAATAAAAAGAAAGAGAGGAGCCAACGCCTAGGTACTTCATGTGGAAGTATCAGGTTTATCGTCTAGGTGTGGACACCTTCAAGTATGCAGGGTGATTGCATATGATTAAGACATATTAACAGAGAGGTGCAATCACAACACGATCTGATGTGACGAAGCCTTCCCCCGCCCTGACGAAGCCCTCCCCCGGGCGAAACCGGTTGGCATTAAAATACAATAATAAATCACCGTTAACAGAGTACATCAGATCGTGTTGTGATTGCACCTCTCTGCTCATAATTTTACTATTAAAACACATAGGTAGAGAGGACTGTAATAAAGGAAGTGATGATCTTTTTTAGGTTTACTGAGGTATAAAGAAATATACACATGTTGAACGGAATGTGATGCCATTTTCAGATTTTGATCATTTAATGATTATTATTTGTGGACATTGAAAGCTAAAGTATTAAAACCAACTCCATCAAGATATTAGTCATTCATCTACATCACATGGCTGCATGTTATTGTTTCCATTCTGAAAAAGAAACTACCTTACTTAACAATCTTTAATTTATGTGAATGAAATTTAGCACATTAGCTGAATTATCATAAAGAGGCGAGAGATCACTTGGTAATACCACATATTTTTATTTTCAGACCAGACATTAATTACTTAAGAAAAAATATGAATCAAGTTTACAAGAGTTATCTCCCTTCTATCACACTTTACCCAACTAGCTAAGGCAGTGACAATATTAGGTGAAAATGCATGGTCAAAATTCTTCCAAATCTTTCAAAAAAAGTGTAGCAAGAACCACCACGAAATATCCCCAATATTTCTAATGTATTTCCACTGTATACATACACTCAAGGTATAATTTTCTAACCTTTTTACATTGTATCTTGTATAGACATATACTAAACAAAAAAAGAAAGGCAACACTACTTTATTCTGTGATTAATTAATTAACCCCTTCATAAATCCTTACCAATCATGAACGAATAAAGTAATTGATCAATTCTGATAAAACTGCAGTCATGGTTCATTATAAAACTTTGCGTTCAGTTAATTTTATTTGACTGTAAAGGACGTTGGGGTCGATTTCAAAGGTAACACCATTAGTAACGGGTATGGCCACCGTTTGCGAAGTAAACAGCATTGCAGCGTCGTCGCATGGAACTCGTAAACCGGCGGATAATTCGAGGAGAGATGTTGTTCCATTCAGCGATCAGGGCTTGGGTCAGCTCCTGCAAGTTTGACGGCTGATTTTGACGTTCTCTCACACGTCGCCCAAGAACATCCCAGACATGCTCAATCGGTGACAAATCAGGTGATTTAGATGGCCAATCTAACACCTGTACGTTATTCTGCTGCAAGAAATTCTGCTGACGCAACTGGTGTGCGCTGGTGAGTTATCCTGTTGAAAAATGGCGCCATTGCCATGGCGTCTTAAGAATGGCAGAACCACTGGTCTTAAAATTTTGTCCCAATATCGAATGCCGATTAAATTGCCATTTAACACAACAAGCCTGGTACGAGTCCCCACAAATACCACCCCAAACCATTACACTTCCGCCGCCAAAGCGGTACCGTTCTGCGACGCAGCAGTTCGCAAAACGCTCCCCTTGTCGCCTCCACACTCTGCGCCTTCCGTCACCGTGTTGCAGACAAAACCTGGACTCATCTGAAAACAGAACACTGTTCCATTGTCGTAAGGCCCAACGACGGTGAACACGGGTCCAGTTACGCCGATTATTACGGTGACGTCGCAATAAATTGGGTACAGTGTAGGGATGCTGCCCTTTCAATTGGTAGGCCCTCAACCTGTTGCGGACTGTTTGGGGAGACACACGACGCCCAAACAATGTCCTTGTAGTCTCTACTGCGGTTACGAATCGATTGCGCAAGTGTATCAATCGTATACAACGGTCATCCCTGGCGGTTGTTTTATGGGGTCGGCCGCTTCGGGGACGATCGGATATTGACCCAGTTTGGTTTAAACGACTTACCAATTGGCAAATTGTCTTAACATTGCAACCAAAATGCCGTGCAACTCAACGGCGAGACTCCCAAGCCTGGATCATGCCTACTGCCCTTTCTCTCTGTACTTGTGACAGCCGGGGCATAATGATAAAGTTGATAGATAGCAAGATTCGGTGATTTCTAAGTCCTGAGGATCTAAGGAACAGTTGTCAGTTTGAATGTTTATGAAATTCAAGTGATGATACAAGTTAGTCGCAGAAATCTCGTGCAGCTCTTTCGCTAATACAGACTTTCACGCTTGAATGATTTTGGTAACCCCTTGGATTTTGTAATGTAAAACATTACCATTTTCTAATATTGCACAAACGTCATTTTGTTTTCACTCATTTACAGGTATTCGCCAAGGAAACATGTTAACCTTTCTTTTTTTGTTGAGTATATATATACATGTACTGGTAAAATGAGATACAGTTCCTTGTCTGCTGAAAGACCAAAAGGTCGCAATAGTAGATGTCAAACCTGTTAAACAAATAAATAAATTAGACATAGTATGATATTTTGAGAGATTATGTTTCAATGAGTTTGATTAAAAAAAGACAAAAACAAAACAGAAAATGAAGATACTTGCAAATGGAATAATTCTAAGGGGTTACTTTTAACATAGACTTTGATATCCAGGTCTATTTCTATATAAGTTGTAAATAACATACATAAGCATGACAATCCTGAGGAGGGGATATGTGATCTAACAATGAATCAACACTGATTACTTGATTGTGACCTGTGGATTGACTAATGTCGGAAACCCACAAGACTATTCTGTCACTGAGTCTCAAACGACAGAGACTTGTGGGTTTCCAACAATAATGAGGACCTGATGGAGCTAACTTTTTTCTTCAAGAGGTAGGGGTTCCAAGAAAGTCATGGAAGCACTGGAAACCTTGACCTCTTTTTCCCAAAAGTAATTCTACCCTTGACTACTGACTTCCAAGGGCAGATATCCGTATCATTCAGCATGAAAAGTGATCTGACTCATGATGATTATGGATCATTTGAAGCCCAAAGTATATGTCTCCTTCAGGCATTCACAGAGACCATTTCATTTTAAGTTTGAAAATATTTTAGTTCATTAGGCATATATAGGTTTTATCAGTAATCTGTTAGGAAATCTAAAATACTGTAGGCTGATTTGCTAGAAACTGATTAAGTTTTTTTCCCATTACTTTGACATAAATTTTAGTGTTCAGAAATTTTTTTTTTAGAAACAAGAAACACCGGAACTTGGTACAAATCCTTGACTTAAGGTCCACACATATGTATCATAGTAATCACTAAATCTATTATACAAACATGTACATATGGACTGTGGGTTGGTAATTCATGTCCCTGTGACAAGAAGGAATAACAAATACAATGATGAAGACAAAATTAATACAAAATAACCACCAGAATCCTCACCATAGGTGCATAACTTTATAAGGACAATCTTCCACACTGCCAAATACCTGCTGCACAAAGGGCATCACCTGTTGCCACTGGTTAAGTTCAGCATAGGCTTGCACAGCCAATATACACAGCGCCTCCAGTTTTATCTGTACACTATGACTGAAAAACAATAAAAACCTGATTCTATATCATATGCATATCATTAAGTTCCCTCTAAGTACAACATAGATAATGCGATTTTTAAAAGTATATTGCAAAAGTTGCTGTTTAAACAATTTCGGCTATTTTTAGTAACAAATCCATATCCCTAATAATAGGCAATCCGTATTATCCACAAATTTGTGGTTTTCCCCATGGTGTACCTGACCAATAAATCACATGTATATACCTAAATGATTTAAAACGATCTAACGGTAATACATGAAGTTAAATAGATGATGTATATAACTATACAATACAATCTCGTTGTAAGCTGTCTACTTGACTGATATCTAAATGACGTGTTTCTTTGCACTTATCTGCTTTACAGTAATACAGTTGTAAACAAATCTACCTCACAGTGTCAGGTTGCATTTGAGCCTCGGTAATTCCTGCCTCACAAAGTCGTATGCACTCGTTGAAGTCTTTAAACAGAAGTTTCTCGGTTGCTTTTTCAATACATTGATCGGCTGATAAAACTGCCGTATCAGATATATTACTTTGTAACCTACTCGGGGTCGGTGGTTTCACGGATGAGAATTCGACCGCCGCCATTTTGCTGTCATGTGACCATCAAAAACGAAATGTGCTAATAATCGATGTTATAAAGCAGAACAATGTCTTTAAATATGAATTGTAATTTATTTTTCGTATAGTAAAAAAGCCAAATATAGATCACCACAAGGAAAATAAATAAGATTGCACGTAGTTATTGTTGAGATATATTAATTATGTTGGTTCCACATATGGTATCTACCCGTGATAGCTCAGTTGGTAGAGCGGAGGACTGTAGTGGTATAAATAGCAATCCTTAGGTCGCTGGTTCGAATCCGGCTCGCGGGATTTCGTTTTTTCATTGTTTTTATCTATACTCTAACTTGCATTCCTCATGACCCCATGCAGCCACAACTAAATAGAAACAATTGCGCATATCAGTTATGATAACTATTAATTTCTTTTCAATACAATAGCAAGCACAGCAAATGTATCAGTAGTTTTGCCAGTTATCCATGAAGGTATTATATAATATATATTATATATTATAACCAAATATAGGACCAATATATCATACTCGTATGTATTATAATATCATGCTAAATAAACATTTCTGTTTGAGGAATGTCAGTATGGAAAATGCTGTGTGGTTTTGAATTGTGCAGTAACTTTTCCAACACTTCATTTATGACACGAACATATTTCAACGTAATGCAGCGCGAAGAATACATAACAGATACTTAATAGTGTATTCAGTAATTAAAAAAAATATATTTCACAAGTGTGAAATATTGTGCACTCGAGTTAAATTTTAAAAAAAAATATATAATAAAATAGACACACGAGTGAAATATATTACCTATAAACATCTTGATGGTGTAGATGCGTCGTGGTCCCGTCATAAGGTGGATCCTCCTTCCTCGGTTGTTTCGGCGCTGTCCACGACAAACTCCAGAGGTGCGCCGACTAGGGTGATCAGGTCCCAGCCCGGAACCACTCGGCTACTTTACTTGGTGTTATTAAATGTTCATATGCCACCTCCTACAATGTTATATCTCCGATGTTTCTCGAGATCACTGATGTTTGATCCACTTCTCCTTTCTCTTCCTCCATAGCCACAGTGAAGTCAACTCATCTTCTTTACAGAGACAGCTTATGAGCTGACGCCTGTCTGCACCAATGATGCCTATGACCCGCATAGCTCTCCACATCGACTGGCCCACAAATCCTCTGCAACCCACCTCCACTGGAAAGCACCATACTTTCCATCCTCTGTGTTGGCAGTCCTCCACTAGACCCTGATACTTAAACTTCTTGCGATCATAGGCTTTCTCCATTCTTTCTTCCCATGGCACAGTAAGTTCAACCAGGACAGCCTGTTTAGTAGACAAAGACCAGGTGACGATGTCTTGCCTTTGATTTGTAACTGCTATCTCTGGTGGAAACTGCATACGACCATTCAGATCTGCTTTCAGCTGCCAATCCCCTGCTGTTCCTAGTAGCCCAGTCCCTTCAACGGTCCCCCTCCTGTGGTAGGCTCTCCTGCCCGGACAAAGTTTACAAATTTCAGCTGTCCCTTGTCCCTCTTTGGTTTCCGCCTGCACTTTTCCAAGGCATCTGCAATGGCGGACAAAACCTTGTCGTGACGCCAGGTGTATCGTCCATCTGTCAAGGCGACTGAACAAGAAGAAAGGATGTGCTCCAAGTTAGCTGGTCACCCGCAAAGCTTGCAGCTTGGATCGTCTGGCAGCCCCAACGTTGTCAGGTTTGTTGGGCTCGGCAAGACATCGTATACTGACTTGAGGTTAAATTGTAGCCTCTGTGGTTCAGTATACCAAATGTCATTCCATGTCAGCTTCCTCTGGCGGGCTCCCTCCCAGTTCAACCGCGCTTTTCGCGGACATTACTCACTCATTATAATTTCGCAGTCTGCTCTGGTCTTGTGTCATTGGTTCGTTGAAAAGAGCTGGTGTGGTGTGATCTGATGTCATTGGTTTGTTGTGAAGAGTTGTTGTGGTGCGGTCTGGTGTCATTGGTTCGTTGAGAAGAGTTGGTGTGGTGTGATCTGGTGCCATTGGTTCGTTGAGAAGAGTTGGGGTAGTGTGATCTGATGTCATTAATTCGATGAGAAGAGTTGGTTTGGTGTCATTGGTTCGTTGAGGGGAGTTGGTCTAGTGTGGTATGATGTCATTGGTTCGTTGAGGGACGTTGGTCTGGTGTCATTGGTTCGTTGTGAAGAGTTGATGTGGTGTGATCTGCTATCATTGGTTCGTTGTGAAGAGTTGTTGTGGTGTGATCTGGTGCCATTGGTTCGTTGAGAAGAGTTGGGGTAGTGTGATCTGATGTCATTAATTCGATGAGAAGAGTTGGTTTGGTGTCATTGGTTCGTTGAGGGGAGTTGGTCTAGTGTGGTATGATGTCATTGGTTCATTGAGAAGAGCTGGTCTTGTGTCATTGGTTCGTTGAGAAGAATTGCTGTGGTGTCATTGGTTCGTTGAGAAGAGTTGGTGTGGTGTGGTATGATGTCATTGGTTAGTTGTGAAGAGTTGTTGTGGTGTCATTGGTTCGTTGAGAAGAGTTGCTGTGGTGTCATTGGTTCGTTGAGAAGAGTTGTTGTGGTGCGGTCTGGTGTCATTGGTTCGTTGAGAAGAGTTGCTGTGGTGTCATTGGTTCGTTGAGAAGAGTTGCTGTGGTGTCATTGGTTCGTTGAGAAGACTTGGTCTTATGTCATTGGTTCGTTGTGAAGAGTTGTTGTGGTGCGGTCTGGTGTCATTGGTTCCTGGAGAAGAGTTGCTGTGGTGTCATTTGTTCGTTGAGAAGACTTGGTCTTGTGTCATTGGTTCGTTGTGAAGAGTTGTTGTGGTGCGGTCTGGTGTCATTGGTTCCTGGAGAAGAGTTGGTGTGGTGTGATCTGGTGCCATTGGATCGTTGGGAGGAGTTGGGGTGGTGTGATCTGATGTCATTAATTCGATGAGAAGAGTTGGTTTGGTGTCATTGGTTCGTTGAGGGGAGTTGGTCTGGTGTGGTATGATGTCATTGGTTCGTTGAGAAGAGCTGGTCTTGTGTCATTGGTTCGTTGAGAAGAATTGCTGTGGTGTCATTGGTTCGTTGAGAAGAGTTGGTGTGGTGCGGTCTGGTGTCATTGGTTCGTTGAGAAGAGCTGGTCTTGTGTCATTGGTTCGTTGGGAGGAGTTGGTGTGGTCTGATCAGTTCCGGTTTCATTGGTTCGTTGAGAGGATTTGGTGTGGTGTGGTCTTTTGTCATTTGTTCCTTGAGAAGAGTTGGTCTGATGTCGTTGGTTCGTGGATAAGGCTTTGTCTGATGTCATTGGTTCGTTGAGAAGAGTTGGTGTGGTGTGATTGGTTCATTGAGAAAAGTTGGTGTGGTGTGGTATGGTGTCATTGGTTCGTTGAGAAGAGTTGGTGTGGTGTGGTATGATGTCATTGGTTCGTTGAGAAGAGTTGCTGTGGTGTCATTGGTTCGTTGAGAAGAGTTGGTGTGGTGTCATTGGTTCGTTGAGAAGAGTTGGTGTCATCTGATCTGTTCCGTTGTGATTGGTTCGTTGTTAGGAGTTGTTTAACTTATGTCCAATTCCATTTGATTTTTGGTCAAATAAAATATGCTTAAACTAAACTAACTAATCAGTGTTACCCCAGTATTCGGCACTGACCAAATCAGTGTGACCTAAACATTAGGCACTGACCAAATCAGTGTGACCTAAACATTAGGCACTGACCAAATCCGTGTGACCTAAACATTAGGCACTGACCAAATCAGTGTGACCTAAACATTAGGCACTGACCAAATCAGTGTGACCTAAACATTAGGCACTGACCAAATCCGTGTGACCTAAACATAAGGCACTGACCAAATCCGTGTGACCTAAACATAAGGCACTGACCAAATCAGTGTGACCTAAACATTAGGCACTGACCAAATCAGTGTGACCTTGGCATTCGACACTGAAGAAATCTGTGTGACCTCAGCATTCCATACTGAACGAATCAGCGTGACTTCAGTATTCGGTACTGAACAAATCATTGTGACCTCAGTATTCGGTACTGAACAAATCATTGTGACTTCAGCATTCGGTACTGTACAAATCATTGTGACCTCAGCATTCGGTACTGTACAAATCAGTGTGACCTCAGCAATCGACACTGCACAAATTAAACGTGCATCATCACCTTATCGCTGAAACAACTGTATTATATTTGATATATGAAAATGTATTATTTGATGTGCATTTGCAAATTGTTACATGAAGAAACTGTTTGGGTAGACTTTACAACACAAGAAAAACAAATCATTTATCTAATATCTTACACGCATACAATACATCGAATTTCGAAAATCATCCAATTTGGAGCTGTTTCTGAACATTTCCACTCAACGAAAGTATTCTGTAAACAGTTCCATCGGCCTGTTTTTAGCCCTACTGCGTTCTCTTGTCTTAGATTATAAAAAGAAACTTGATTTCAATAAGTTCCCGTGTATATACAGTAAGGAGACATATTAGGTACGCTTTTATCTTAAGAATGGCTTCCATTACGCTCAGAAGAGCAGTTGGCAGGCACCCGTAATTGAATCTGTGCACACTAAGACTCTTGACAGAAATGACGAGAGCAGATGACGTAACTGCCACTAAAATGTTAAAATGTAAAGCAGTACACTGACTGGTCTTTTACTCTTTGGGGGTTACCTCTATACCCTGATGACGTCAATGTCTATGGTTCCTTAGAAACATGTCAAATGAGTGATCATCTGCTATTGTCCTAAAACGTTGCCGACCACTGTCGTTTAAACTACACACTTAGCAATGAGTGTTTCGTCTCTGTATGGTGACAGTGGTTAATGTCGAAAACTTTGAATAGCTAACACTATTGTCACATAAACAATAGACACGTGTTTATTATTTTAAAAAAATCCTTCATGTTTGATTTCAAAGATTGGAGGTTGATACTGGATAGGTTACCACCTTTAATTAATATATAAAGTATTATTGTTTTTTATCTTATAATTGCATTAAAAGCAAAGTTCATGATAATAGTTTCAAGGACTCTTCCACTATAATTAGAAATAGTCGAAAATAACATCTCCATGTGAATTATAAAGACTCAGTGAAATTTTAAATTTCTGTTGCTAAATAACATTTTCCATTCTCTGAACACAAACATAAAACTACTACTTAAATGGCGTAAATGGGAAATAATAACAATTTTTGTAGTTATTCCAGGGAGCATTCATTAAGTAAATGTGGTTTGTTACTGTACATGATTTTTATTGATGATTTATAAGGTTTCTCAATCTTGTATAATGAAACAAGAAGTCCTAGCAACATTTGTAGTAGGTCCTTTTGTGACGGAGTCGTGAATGTGTTGCGGTTTTCCTCGAGAGCGATCCCTGCCATTCAATCAAAGATCTGTTTACAGTGATTACTTCATTTTTCTACATAGAAGCATCACTTCGATCGAGAAACCTTACATATATGACAAAGGGATTGGACATCAAACAAGAGCCTATCTAGGTCATCTCCCTCACATTGATACATAACAAAATACCTTAACATACAACAGTCATGAGATAGAAAATCGTTTTGCAGTATAACAAAAGGGAAGCAACTCTTATTGTAACGTGCAGCCTAGCTTTGCACACGGTGGGTAAGTCTCTGATTCCTTGTAGAGATACTAGCTAACAAATGCCGATGTATACATATAGCGTGGAACAGCAAACTCTACCTGAGTTAACAATAAAACTAACGAACGAACTAGTATTCACATGGACTGCTGTCCGGTTTCGGAATAATTCAAAGTAATTTCGACACAGACTGTTCTGACTAGCATGTGAGCGTGAGTGGAAGCTCGACACCCAGTGACTTCACCTAACCCTAGTTCCAACTTCACCTACAGGCCAAAAGTCACTATCAGCAACTGATGGAATGGAAACTAAACAGGTATTAACATTGTGTGAAAAGATATATCTGTTTGTTTATATCTTACACCATATAGAACTAAATAGGTATTAACATTGTGTGAAAATATACATCTGTTTATATCTTACACCATATAGAATGCGTTGCTTACATACCGAATTAATTATCTAAAAAACCCCAGAGTAATCTGTTTTTTATGCACAATCCCCAGTGGTAGTATTATTGATAAATATCATTTAACATTTCTGAATAAAATAGGTAAATTAAATAAATGAAAATGGCTTTCAACATTAAATTACATAAACATTACACTTACTATTTCAGGATATTTATCATTCGGAAATCTGAAAAGAATAAGGCATACATGGTACACAGTCAAATACAATGAATTTATAGTTAGTATTTATCCAATAAAATCTGTATGATCTATTAATAAATTTTGAAACAGGAAGAAGATTTCTATTTTCATTTTCATCGCAACTTTCACTACCATTGAGGATTGAAAAATAAGTAAATTCCATCAAACATTCATCGGTTGTCAAACACTTTACCCCAAAGATGCTGCTTGTAACAAGATCACATATATATTAACTAGGCGCAAATCATTTACATTTAACAACTTTGTCCTATATGCCCACTTCTGATTTTGGAACCGTGGACATGTTCTGAAAGCTTTCACTCTTGAAGAATATGTTATAAATACTACTCTGTAGATGAACAAAGTCATTTTAACAGCATTTCATCTGTTGTCGTCAACAGAGAGAAGGAAGTCCTTTCTCTTCAGAAGGATGACAGACATTGTTTGAGAGCAATTAAGTTCCTTACAAAACTATGTCTTAGTAGAGTCGGCAAGGAAATGACACCAAGCACGTCAAAATGAGACCAAGCACGTCACAATGACACCAAGGACGTCACAATGACACCAAGCACATCACAATGACACCAAGCACGTCACAATGACACAAAGGACGTCACAATGACACCAAGAACGTCACAATGACACAAAGGACGTCACAATGACACCAAGCACGTCACAATGACACAAAGGACATCACAATGACACCAAGCACGTCACAATGACACAAAGGACATCACAATGACACCAAGTACGTCAGTCACAATGACACAAAGGACGTCACGATGACACCAAGTAAGTCACAATGACACAAAGGACGTCACAATGACACCAAGCACGTCACAATGACACCAAGGACGTCATGATGACACCAAGTACGTCACAATGACACCAAGCACGTCACAATGACACCAAGCACGTCACAATGACACCAAGCACGTCCCAATGACACCAAGGACGTCACAATGACACCAAGAACGTCACAATGACACCAAGGACGTCACAATGACACAAAGTACGTCACAATGACACAAAGGACGTCACAATGACACAAAGGACGTCACAATGACACCAAGCACGTCACAATGACACCAAGGACGTCATGATGACACCAAGCACGTCACAATGACACCAAGCACAATGACACCAAGCACGTCACAATGACACCAAGCACGTCACAATGACACCAAGAACGTCACAATGACACCAAGAACGTCACAATGACACCAAGTACGTGTTCATTATGATGTACCAGAAGTCATTATTTATTTCAATAATAGGAATCGAACCCGGGACCCTTGGCTTACTAGTCTGACGCTCAACCAATCGAGCTAAAGGCCCGGTCACACCGCCCGAACCTTGCTGGAGCGTTCCTGGAGCGGTGAAAAAATTCATCAACTTTTGTAACCGTTCACCACCGTTTAACAAAAGTTGGCCCCCGTTAAATCAACGCCGTATACGCTCGGCCACCGCTGATGTTTCTCGAGGGGCCCTCCTACCGCTCCGAAAGTTTCGAGCTGCACAAAATATTGCGAGCGGTGAGGAGGGGGCAATTTTCCGCCACGGCAAAGTTCACCCGCTCCACCAACGCCCACTCAAAGTTTGGCACCGCTAGACGCAAGTTCGTGGACTCTTGTGTCCGCTAGGCCAACGCAGAAATCTTGAACGCTGGACCACCTCTGCTTCGCCAGCGTTGCTTTGGTGAAGCGGTTGTAAGCGGACAAGGGGTTGCTGGAACGGTGTCGGGCGTTGAAGCAGCGATCCATGGCGGCAATGAACTTTGGAGTGGCGTTGGTATAGAGGTTTCGGAGCGGGAACAGAATTTAGCTATAAATATGTGGAGAAATGGACCAGGAGCTCATTTTGAATCCAGCTGCCGTTGAGTTCAGACCTCATCTATATCGAATTAGCTCAAAGTTACAGTAAAACTGTATCAACACGGATGCTGAGAGGCTTGCTTTAATCACAACCTCCTCAGATTGCAACAAGTTGTTGACAGAAGAAGAGAGAGAGAAGAAGGAGAGACAGAGTTGTGTGGGTCACAGAGTGGAACATGTAATGTATGACAAGCTGATAGTGGAGCTGAGGAATGAGGACCCATGAGCCTTCCAGCACTTCATGAGGATGCCACCAGCCATGTTTGAGGAACTTGTACAGAGGCTGACCTCCATATTGACCAAGCAAGACACCAATACCGTGCAAGCCTGGATTCTGGTCTCAATGTGGCAATCACCATACGGCACCTGGTCTCTGGTAACACCTACAAAAAACATGCAGTATGCCTGGAGGTTTCCCCACAATACTATCAGTGTCGTAGTCAGAGAAGTGGTAGAGGCCATCATTGAGGAGTACACAGATGAACTCTTGTTTTGTCCAACAACTGAACAAGGATGGAGACCTGGCTGACCAATGGTACCAGAGATGGAACTTTACCCACACAGTTGGTGCCGTTGATGGCAAGCACGTGGCATGTAAAGCTCCTCCTAACTCTGGGTCAGAATTCTACAACTACAAGGGCTTTTACAGTGTGATCCTGTTTTCCATGGTGGATGCTGACTACAAGTTCACCTACATTGACGTCTCAGGCAACTGCTCATTCTCAGACGCTCAGATCTACAACAAAAGTAATCTCCATCGTGGGCTGGATCAGAACAGGATCCATGCCTTTCCTCAGCCAGACCCCCTCACTGCGGACCTAACTCATGAAGCCGTGCAGCACCAGAAACCTCACCCATGAAGAGCGCATCTTCAACTACCGGCTGTCCAGGGCAAGACGGGTCGCAGAGAACGTCTTCGGCATCCTGGCCAACAGGTCCCAGATCCTGCTCACCACCATGCAACATCACCATAAAACTGTCAGAATCATCGTGGAAGCTTGCTGCATCCTCCACAGCCTGATGCGCACCCGCTACCCAGTGCTCCAGAACAGACTTGTGGACCCTGCACAACCAGATGGGAACCTGCAGCCTGAGGCATGGAGAGAAGGACGGACATTGGAGGACACTAATGTTGTGCAAGTCCCCAACACAGCCTCACGTGATAGGAAGAGGCAGCGAAACCTACTCAAGCATTGGTGCAACTCCCCAGCAGGATCAGTGGGCTGGCAGGAGAGAATGGTGGCTATCAACTGAACACTGTGCAGAAAACTGAGGAGACACTTGTGCATTGTACATATTATATATACTCATGTTTATTACTTTGTTGTAAATGTTATTTGACATTGTTAAAGAAACTTGAACGTTAATGGGGTCCCAGTATTGGAAATGCATTGAATAAATTGTGCTATGTGTGTTTGAAATGTTATGAGAGATTATTAAAGAACCGTGTGCTATGATTCATTCTTAATTTTATATTATATTAATAAAAGCACTTTATATTTAAAACATGTCTTGTTTAATACTTGAAGGTTTTTTGTTAGAAGTTCTAATAAAGGTCTTTAATCTTTAACCCTTCCCACTTGAAATAATTTCCCAATGGTTATTGCAGGCCAATGCCTCCACCTCAATTGCCTTGTTAACGCTAATTAGTGTCAGGAGTTAACAGGACAGGAGTTCATTTCTGAAAATATACTCGGGCGTCACGGTCATAAGTGTGAAATTATTTTGGGGCCAAAGAAGGGCCACAGGGCAATCACTTTGTTGGGGTCACACGGGAACTTTACAATATTAAAGCTCAAAGCTTTTGAGAACGCCCCCCCCCCACACACACACACAAGTGTACATGCAATAAATAAACACAAAAATCACATGAAATATCTGAGCAGTCCCTTCAACACATCACAAGCAGTCTCAATTCTCATCTGTGGTGGCCCTCATCTCTGCAAGTACATCAGCAGTCCCTTGAGCTGAGGTGGTGATGGGTATGGGTGGAGCGTTCATCTACTGCCTCTGGTCCTGGAGAATCCACTCCTCGTTGACGGCGCTCATGTTGGTATGGTGAATGGAGGAACAGTTCGGCATGTCTGACAACACGAGTCCTTGGTTGGAGCTCCTGGGGGTGAAGGATAGCTGGCTGGCTGACTATGAGTGTCTGCAATTGGTGGAGGTGCTGAGGCTGTTGCTGAGACTGACACTGTTGTTGGAAGTCGAGAGGCTGCTGCTGGAAGCCGTGATGCTGAGGCTGGTGCTGGAAGTAGTGCTGCTGCTGGTAGAAGGTGGGTGTGGGTGAAAGTGCTGAGGCTGGATGTGGTGGAGCTGGAGGAGGGGGTAGGGGATGGGTCGCTACATCCATATCGTGGTGTATGGCCGTCATCCTCTCCACTGCGAGCTGGTACTGGGCCTCAGGTAGTCGTTGGAGAGACTGGGACATGTACGTGATGAAGGGCTACCTTGCATGGCTGATCTCCTGGGCTTGGACCAGTCTCTCCATGAGGACGTTGGTGGCCTTCATACAATCCCTCATCTCCAGCATCGCAGAGGAGTCTTCAGGCTCGGCTCTGGTGGCGGCACGGCGTGGTCGTCTGGTGGTGGTGGAGGAAGGAGCTGATGTTTGTGCGTGTGTGTGTGTGGAGGGGGGGGGTGTCCTGGGACATCGTGACTGCCGCTTGAGTTTCAATGAGCGAGAGAGACCTCGTTATCTTCCTGTTCCTCGACGTCGTGGGACGGCTGGCGACAAGTGCTGGGCTGCTGGAGGTTGGCTGCTGAAGTCAGAAGTCTTACTGGCTGCAGGTTCCTGTGTGAGGGGTTGCTTCTTAGTGGCTGACCTTTCCTGGGCTTCACCTCCCTGTGCAGGAAGGCACAGATCCTCTGGATGAACAGTTCAAGTTCGCTGCAGCCTGGCCAGACTTCTTGGAGAGAAGCTTCGCGTAGAGGTCCCGTGATGACTCTCCGTCTTCTTCTTTGCATCATTGTAGTCGGTGGCCCCCTTCCTCCACAAAAAATCGTGCTCCCGGACCCACTCGATGAGTTGCTCCTGTGTGTCATCGTCGAGCAGGAGGGCACTCTCCAAGTTTGGGGGCTGAGAGTCAGAGTCTGAAAAATATAACAATTGCATAAAAATCATAAATGTATAAATGAAACATGTTTTTTAAATCAATTTGTATTGATTTTTTCATTGCATTCATCACATTATAATTACCTTCAGCACCAGCAGCAGCACGGCCCTCCTCAGGCTGGTCATCACCAGGGGGTAGCTCCTCATCGTCAGGCTGGTCCTGTGTCAGGGCCTCCTCTGGCTGGTTATCAGAGTCTGCAAAATATAACAAATGAATAATAAGATTATGGTTATTATTATTATCATTATTTAATTTCATACATTTTCATTTGTGATTACCTTCATCAGCAGTTGCCCCTGCCTTGGCTGTGATAACAGTGGCTGTGGCTGTGTTAGCAGTGGCTGTACTAGCAGTGGCTGCTGTTGTGACCTGACTGGTCTCTGCAAAATATAACAATGGAATAATAAATTAAAAAGGTTGAAATACCTAACAGCATTTTTTCACAGTTAAATATTTCTTCACACAACCATTGGGCCACATATATTTACCTGACTCCATTGCTTCACCTCAGTAATGATCTTCTTGGAGGCTGCTGCCTTTCCTTCTCCAGCCTTCCTCGTCTTTTGTCCACGTGGCATGATGAACTTCAACTATCGACTTCTATCAAAAATCTATCAGAACTTGTATCAAAACGATCCGTTCAACTCCGTAGTCACAAGCGGTATGCCGCTAAACCAACGTTACTGCTATTTGTATCCCCGCCGAGCCAACGCCCGCATGCGCAGAACGCCGCTATAACAACGCTCGCTACCGCTAAACCAACGCTAAAGCAACGCCGGTTTCAGCGGTGCACCGCTAAGCCAACGCCCGTGTTTTCGATTTTTTTTCCCATTTTGTGACAAGCGTTGTCGAAATTCGCCATACACCCCTCCCTACAGTTCCAGGGACGCTCCGGGCGGTGTGACAGGGCCTTAAAGTTCTTTCTAGCCGAGTGGTATATTGTGACTAGTATTTTACCGGAGTTACATTTAGATAGGACTTCACAGTCTGTAAATATTACTGGTTTGTCTTTATCTCTCAAACACTGTGAAAAAAACCTTTCACCCCTGGGGGATCTTAACTTGAAAAGTAACATTATCAAACACACAACTTGCTAAACAGAATACTTTTGTAATCTGTTGTTTAGATCAACGTATTCCAATGATAAGGAGGATAATAACTGTATCTCTCTGACTCTGCTGGCTTTCTTGATGTCAAACTAATCAAAGACTAATTCACCGACTCGACCCTGGGCTGAGAGATAATACACCACTAAAAGTGAGAACACAATTTTTCAGTGTAAAAGGTGCCTAGTGTATCTATCTGGTCAACCCCCTTAAAACTCAAAATTACAGGCCCTTCATACACTAAAAAAATACCTTTTATAAACAGCGATTATCATGGTGGACAGGATGAGAACAAGTAAACCTGCAAAATATAGAAATAATCATAATTATTTTGCTAAATCTAATTCAAAACATAATTTCAAAACAGAAAAGTACATTATGTAAAGTTAATAGGTTTATATCTAAAATGATCCTCAACATAAACAGGTGTAAGATAAAACAGAAACAAGATCTGTCACCCCATGATGTAAGACAGATTTGTGGGGAGTAACACTATGGCAGACTCCAGCTCTGTCATCCTATGATGTAAGACAGATTTGTGGGGAGTAACACTATGGCAGACTCCAGCTCTGTCATCCTATGATGTAAGACAGATTTGTGGGGAGTAACACTATGGCAGACTCCAGCTCTGTCATCCTATGATGTAAGACAGATTTGTGGGGAGTAACACTATGGCAGACTCCAGCTCTGTCATACTATGATGTAAGACAGATTTGTGGGGAGTAACACTATGGCAGACTCCAGCTCTGTCATCCTATGATGTAAGACAGATTTGCCTACATGGAATCAAATTAAAAAAAAAAAAACCCACAAAAACAAAATGGCTACTATATGTGATGAACTATAAGCTTGCCAAATAAAATTTTCCTAAGGGAATATTGTTCTGACCGTTGCAAAAATAGAAATGGATGTTAGCGCTCTAAACTCAATGTTCGTGATGCTTAAAATAGTGATGGAACATACGGAAGACCGAGTTATCTCCCTTCTCTACCGAAGGATTATCTACCAAATAAAAATTACTTTGGTATGAAACATAATTGTTAGAAAGTAAGATAGCGTAACATTACAAGTTTCCAAAGTGATAAAAATGACTTATATCAACATCATATATATCTGTGTGGTGACCTGCGGGCGGACCTAGGTACAGCTTTCAAACACTCGGGGTAGCCGCGAGCGGACCTAGGTACAGCTTTCAATCACTCGGGGTAGCCGCGGGCGGACCTAGGTACAGCTTTCAAACACTCGGAGTAGCCGCGAGCGGACCTAGGTACAGCTTTCAATCACTCGGGGTAGCCGCGGGCGGACCTAGGTACAGTTTTTACCCACTCGGGGAAGCCGCGGGCGGACCTAGGTACAGCTTTTCCACACTTGGGGAAGCCGCGGGCGGACCTAGGTACAGCTTTTACACACTCAGGGAAGCCGCGGGCGGACCTAGGTACAGCTTTTACACACTCGGGGAAGCCGCGTTTTTGTCATTTATTCTATCTTGTTATTAACATGCATATTTATTAATCAGAAATTTTTCAAAACCTATTTTTCCCGAGCATATTTTCGGTTAGTATATAGCGTATTTGAAATGGCGATAATGTTTTTGCCAGAACGCTCAGTGTGACAATATGCTCTGAAAATGAAAAGGATGTATTCGTCTTTTATGAAAACATAGAATTCTCATCCTCTTAAAACATCAAAAGAAAAATTCAATTAATGCCAAGATAATAGTTGTTTGTAGAAATTTAGTTTGTGTTATTGACGCCATCAGATTGTAATAATGTCTTAAGGACTTTTCTTGAAATGAAAGCAATTCACGTGAGCTTACAAAGTATAGCTTATTTCTCGCCACGGCCATGTGCAATATTTACTACTTTGATTACAAAATAAGTTGCTGAGATTCTGTACTAATTATCTGATAGAGGAAGTTTGCCAGTCAGTCGATGGGAACGTGTAAATGTCCTCGGGGATGTAGTCAAAGAAGCATGTAACTGCACTGATTAGGAGCGAGCTCGTGGTGAAAAAAAAAACGTTCGTTTTATTCTGATAAAATAAAAAACGTAACGCAAAATGATTTTTTTCAATGTCAAATTGCAAGCTGACCTTGGGAAAATGATTTAGCTCGATGATTTGTTGTGCTGAAGGCCTGTGGCGCCATTGTATAAGGTTAACTAAATCGGTTTGTCCTTGGGAACAAAGCTAATACCACACATCTACAGTGACTACTGAGCTATAAATTACCGTGTCTAAACATATCTTTTCTGTTTAACGTATTAACACAAAGCGTTACACCGCAGTCCGTTTGTATGGCGTAGACATAGACGAAGCTAGTCAAATTACCTTCATATGAATCTGGAGATTTCACTTCATTTTCCAGAAAATGAAACAATGATATTCATCATCAACGTGACAAAAGAAATGTTTACTTAGAGCCGTAGAAAGACGAAACAGCTGTATGATACTGTTTAATTTATTATGTGTAGTTATAAATTTGTATTGTACTCGAAATATGGTGGTATTCACTTGTGAGTTATTAGACAATGTTTGTATAATACAACGGATTTAAAGCAAGACCATTTAATTTCCAAAGGTGACATATTTTGACGGCACCGTTAAAATTCAGTCGAATCTGTGTAATATCACGTTCTCAAAGAAAGAACCAGTTCATTGACAAGATAGAGCAAGTTAACAAGATAGTATAACTATAAAGAAAACATCTGTATTCATATGAAATGAAACTTTCCAAGTTAACATTATTGTCGTCATTAATGGGAATACAAATTCTTCATTATCTTGAACCAAACTTCTGTCGATCAACCATTAATACAACGTTTGTTGGGTTACCTTTTTATCAAAGAAATAACGAATTGCACATTTTAAGATCATTTACACAGGGGAAGCCGAAAGAATATGCCAGCGTTTTGTTTCTATCGGATATGCGATATATATATATATATGGGTGTGTGTGTGTGTGTGTGTGTGTGTTAAAACTTTTTGTTACATTATTGTTAAATAAAAATCATTACCTGTTAAATATATGTAAGTGTAATAGCTATCTTTATATTACATTTTACTTTTGTTTGTGTTAAAGGTAACTTTATCTATGTAATAACAAAATCTGTAGCTTATGTTTTCAAACGTTCGCACAAATTCTTGAAGAAAAGTCATGGTTTCTCTAATAGTCATTGAGCTGATCATAACCCGTTTCCCCCTAGGGATGATTTTGACGAGTATGATTTCTGAAAGCTTATGGAAAATGCTACAAGAAAATCTATGTTCACCATCTCTCCGTTGGAGCTTTTGGACGTGGCACCATTGTTAAGTACCCCGCCCCTATTAGTTTTGAATTTCTCAAATGAAAGATTATGACATTTGCTTTAATTTGATGCCAAAATATGTCCACCAGCTAATCTGCATATTTATGAATATTAATGATTTTGTTCAAAATGGCAGAATTTTTTTTAGTAACGCGATGCATTATTTTACATCTAGAGTGTAAAATTCCCTACTGGCATGGTTTTTGTTAATTTAATATTTAAGTAAATTTCATCGTGGACATTTTAAGCTATGTTTGAACTTTGATTGTTGGGCCATTTAGGTGTGACGTCATTTTAAATCAACCCACCCCTAATTTTTTGCAAACGTGCAGCAGAACATAAAGACATAAGATTTTATGATATCTTTATTGATTTCAAAACTAGAGTTGTATCATTTAATTGGTATGCTGTCTGGTTTAATTAACTGCTAAAATATGTAAATTAACTCATCTGTATCATAAGCTGGCGTAAGTTCGCAATACAGTAAGAATGCTTACACTGATAAACCAATATGCATCGACAAGCAACACTTCAAATGAAATCGGGTGGAAATTCTTAAATGGTATCCTATGCTGTTTAAAGGATGTTAAGTCCTTAAACAAAATCACGGATACCATTACAATATGTTAATTAGTAACGTAAAATAAAAGTTCTAACAATAAGATAGGAATAAATGGTTTCCTTGGCGAGCGCTACACAGAAAACGGAACAAACAATAAATTTAATCAAACTGAAATTGTACAACGAATAAAATGTTGGTCAAATGCAAGAAAGAAAGTTTTTATTTTGTGTCTTAACATTTCCCACTTCTATCGTTTCTGTCTTTCATAAATCAGTATCAAAATGGAGCGACCCGTGAAACTTAAATGCGAAAAAATAAGAAATCTGCAAAGAAATCGTCAATAGGCGCTAGTCAAAGGCAGTGCTAAGTACATTTGAAGATTTAAGATGTGAAGAAGTCGGGGGACTGACGGAGACATGGGACCCACTGAAAATGCTACCAACGATACACTAATATAAATAAACTTCAGAAAAGGAAATTGACTTCCTCAATAGATATTGAATGTGCAGCAAGTTCATCAAAGCGCCCACGGCTCACCAAAGCGCCAACGGCTCACCAAAGCGCATTTGAGCATATTTGCAAATATATAGAAACACACATCAGCGAAAGCCAGACTGTAGAGAGACTAACAGTGCTAAGAGAACGTTATCTTGACTTCTTGTTAGAAAAGTTTCCAGCAATCTACAATGAAAACTACAAAACATACAAACTCAAAGAAAAGTTAGTTAAACATTCTCAGCAAAGAATAAAGTCCCGGAGACCGGAATCATCCCAAACTACATCAGATTTGGTGTACAGCGCAGTTTTTCATAGCAGTGCTGTTGAAAAGGCATCTGAACTTGCATCATCTGATGAGAGGCGTCGTCAAGCATCAGCAATGATATAAAGGAGGCACGTCAATGATGCTCGCATAAACTCCAGACTGATGTCATGGCCACCTTCTTCGGTCTGGCTTCTCTCTGGAGAAAGAAAAATCCACCGAAAGCCTTGTAAACTTCATTATACCGCTGATTGGAGTTAAATCCATCTTTGTTGGGACAATTTTGATCTAAACGAAGAGACTCCATCC
This sequence comes from Ylistrum balloti, assembly GCF_031769215.1. Classification (NCBI taxonomy): domain Eukaryota; kingdom Metazoa; phylum Mollusca; class Bivalvia; order Pectinida; family Pectinidae; genus Ylistrum; species Ylistrum balloti. Next base: position 63,503 of record NW_026782902.1, on the reverse strand, counting down.
GGTTCTGGCACAACGCGCTCGACACATGTCATCGTCATTCAAGAGGTTGTTGATAGATCACGGGAAGTACCTCGAGAAAGCCAGCTGCCCAAATCTGGTGAGAGGACAGTGAAGCCAAAAGTAGTGGAAATAAAACCTTGCTATGCGAAAGTAAAATTCGAGCCGAACTTTGAGGTGGGGATCAGTAAACCCAAACATAATTTTAAAAGACTGAAATGTTAATCTTCACGTGGTTCCTCGGCAGGATGACCGGAAGTGCACTTGAGACCCAGACAGTGCTGTCTTTCTCCGGATGGCTGTACAGTACAGTAGAAGCATTAGACCGTAAATCTGTATAAGTTGAATACATGCATCCACTCCATGACTCCATTAATGAGAACTCAACAGTTCTGAATATCCTTGAAGCATCTTTTGCGGCAAGTGAGGAGGTAGGCCAGCCATATGTAATTGTGACCTTTGACCTAGCTGTTGAACAAAAGGCCTACTCCTTGGTTTGGCAGTACCCAGAGAAATTGTGATTGTCAGAATGGGGCTTATTCATACATTCTGTTCCCTCATTAGCGCAGTGGGTAAGATAATGAAAGGCAGTGGATTTGCTGATATTGTTATTGAGGCTGGAATATGTGCCAGCGGGTCGTTGGAAAATCGAGCGCTACGTGTACACAAATTATTTGTTGAAGGGCTTGAACGGCTCCTGTTTACACGTTTTAAAAGTGTCCAGGTGATGCCAGAAGAGATCAACACACTGCTTCAGAATCTAGTCAAAGATCCTTCAAGAAGAAACTGGTTGTAGAATAAAACCAAAAACATTGCTTACTTTAATGGGTATCAAATGTTCCAGGAGTCAATTAGGAAAGGTAAATCAGGTAAAACTGCACAGTTCTGGCAACGATATATTGATATTATCCAATGGATATTTGCTTTAATCAAAACTTTGTCCAGTGTTCTTCGCGTTTGATCACAACAACTACGCCTGGTACCTTCTTGCTTACATTATGACATTACTGAATCTGCCCGAAAAAAAACATCCAGGAGCAAACGAATTGCTACAAAGAAATGGGTTCAGCGTGTCGAGATCGTCTGTACCAATGTGCAGAAACCCTGTCGATATCACAATTGTACAATTGAGGGTTGATTTAAGATAGCGTCATGCCCAAACGGCCAAACATTCAAAATTCAAACAATTCAGCTTAAAATGTTGAAAACAAAACCTTCTTTCATAATGAACTAGTAAAGACTAATGCAATTTGAACTTTCATACTCCAGTGGTAAAAACATGCCATATGTTATAAAAAAAAAGTAGGCCATTTTGAACAAGATCATTAATATTCTTAAATATGTAAATTAGCTGGTAGATGTATTTTGGCATCAAATCAAAGAAGTCATGCGCTTTTATTTGCGACTAATTTGATGACTGCAGGTCTAAAATTAGCTAAGTTATAACAAAGTTTATGTTGTAAAAATCATCATGAAAATGGGGGAGGGGGTTACTTTACAATGGCGCCACGGCCAATAGCTCCAACGGCCAGATGGTAAGTATGGCGTAAAATGTTCCTGAGACAATGTACTTACAGAAAAAATATGTTGTAATAAACATCGGATCCTGCATTACACCAATGGTATACTAGAAAGGATGAAAAAATTACACATCTTTATCGTTAAAGGCAAAATAGGCAAGCTTATGAAATTGAAAAAAAAAACTGTTCATTATAAAAGTTGTCTCTTTAATGGTGCTGGGGGAATCTGGCTTCCTGGTGACAATAAGCATATTTCTAACCATGCTCTAAAAATTCACCAAGGAATGGTGAGTCTCCAACATCTACACTACATATAACCAGATTTCATCGTTATTTCTTACATTTAAGTCACTCACGTGTATAAGTATGCCTGATCTGAGACACAGATCACGTTTAAGGTGAATATTCATTGCGTTGAACTATCTCTTATTTTAATGCATTATATAGGAAAATAGAAATATCAATTTTTAGTTTATTTCCAAATGTTTTTCCGATAGCTGTATGTTCATCCTTCATTAAATACAATACAAACCAATTATGTGATTTTTCTTTTCCGTTTTCTTTTTGCTGAAAGTGTCAATCGTCATTTGCATGAAAATTGGTGAGGAAAAAGATTAAAAAAACCCCCAAAAAACATGGAGTTCTCAGATTCAACAGCCTAAAAAAGAAATACTTATTACTAGAAAGTGAAACAGTAAAGTTTTAGTCAACCAATGCACTGCAGAAGCGAAATAAGTCAGAGGAGAGAAATATGCCAGAAAAGAAGAATAAAACATTCAGGTGAAACCACCCAAACAAGCCAAAAATGGTAAATAGCTAAGAAAACATGTGTAAAATGTTAAACAAGCAAGAACAGCCAAACAAACCAAAGATGACGTGATACAGCTCTACAGTCTAAATATACAATGTACAAGCATGAACAGCCAATCAAACCAAAGATGACGTGATACAGCTCTACAGTCTAAATATACAATGTACAAGCATGAACAGCCAATCAAACCAAAGATGACGTGATACAGCTCTACAGTCTAAATATACAATGTACAAGCATGAACAGCCAATCAAACCAAAGATGACGTGATACAGCTCTACAGTCTAAATATACAATGTACAAGCATGAACAGCCAATCAAACCAAAGAAATATACAATGTGATACAGCTCTACAGTCTAAATATACAATGTACAAGCATGAACAGCCAATCAAACCAAAGATGACGTGATACAGCTCTACAGTCTAAATATACAATGTACAAGCATGAACAGCCAATCGAACCAAAGATGACGTGATACAGCTCTACAGTCTAAATATACAATGTACAAGCATGAACAGCCAATCAAACCAAAGATGACGTGATACAGCTCTACAGTCTAAATATACAATGTACAAGCATGAACAGCCAATCAAACCAAAGATGACGTGATACAGCTCTACAGTCTAAATATACAATGTACAAGCATGAACAGCCAATCAAACCAAAGATGACGTGATACAGCTCTACAGTCTAAATATACAATGTACAAGCATGAACAGCCAATCAAACCAAAGATGACGTGATACAGCTCTACAGTCTAAATATACAATGTACAAGCATGAACAGCCAATCAAACCAAAGATGACGTGATACAGCTCTACAGTCTAAATATACAATGTACAAGCATGAACAGCCAATCAAACCAAAGATGACGTGATACAGCTCTACAGTCTAAATATACAATGTACAAGCATGAACAGCCAATCAAACCAAAGATGACGTGATACAGCTCTACAGTCTAAATATACAATGTACAAGCATGAACAGCCAATCAAACCAAAGATGACGTGATACAGCTCTACAGTCTAAATATACAATGTACAAGCATGCTGAATGAAATTCAATGATGTCGTGAACATTTATTCGACAGCTAAAATACACTCTGTACAAGCATGGCGAAATTAAATGACATCTTGAAACCTAGACCAAAAAATATCCAAACAGTTCAAAGACACACAGAAAAAGCATGCTGAATTACGAGGATGTCGTGAAAAAATATCCAAACAGTTCAAAGACACACAGAAAAAGCATGCTGAAACTGGAAGACGTCGTGAAAAAATAACCAACCAGTCCAAAGACACACAGAAAAAACATACTGAAACTCGAAGATGTCGTGAAAAGATATCCAAACAGTTCAAAGACTTACAGTATCAGCATGCTGAATTACGAGGATGTCGTGGGAAAAATATCCAAACAGTCCAAAGACATACAGTATAAACATGATGAAACTCGAAGACGTGAAAAAATATCCAAACAGTTGAAAGACAAACAGTAACAGCAAGCTGAAACTCGAAGACGTCGTGGAAAAAATAACCAAACAGTCCAAAGACACACAGAAAAAGCATACTGAAACTCGAAGATGTCGTGAAAAGATATCCAAACAGTTCAAAGACATACAGTATACTAAAAGGATAAAGAAACGCAGGGTGAATTTAAACCAGAAATTAAGTATGATATCGGGCTTCATTTAAAACGAAATTTTGTATACTTACAGATAAATTAAAGCTTACAAATATCCAAAGTCTGTATTTTGCATCTGACAATTGGTTTAGCGGTACTAACGATTAATTTGAATGGACCCATAGGATTTTGAAATTAAAATTGAACTGAGTCATCAATATCTTGTGTGTCCGCCGTTTGCTGTGGTCACGGCCCTTATTCTTCTGGTCATAGAGTTCATGAGAGCGTTAATCCGTCTTATGGGGATGTTGTCCCACTCTTCAATCAGAGCTCAGGTCAACTGCTCTCGAGTAGCAGGGGGTGGCTGGCGCTTTCGAACCTGTCTATCCAACTGGTCCCAAAGATGCTCGATCGGGGACAAATCAGGGCTATATGGCGGCCAATCTAGTGGTTGAATGTTGTTGTTGGCCAGAAAGACCTGGCAAATCCTTGCTACGTGGGGCCTAGCATTATCCTGCTGGAGGGTTAGATTATGCTGCTGTAAGAAAGGGATAACATGGGGTCAGAGGATCTCATCTCTATACTTAGCTGCTGTTAAATTGCCATCAATAACAACCATTTGTGATTTTAACCCGTTTGAGATTCCTCCCCACACCATTACTGAACCGCCCCAAACCTATCCCTCTCTACAACGCAAGCGTCCGTAAAACGTTCGCCACGACGTCGGTAGACACGTTGGCGGCCGTCAGACTCGTCCGTGAAGAAAACTTGTCTCCACTGCCTCAGTGGAAACCGTCGTAGAGCATGTGCAGCGACCCAGGCCATACGACGCTGACGTCGAGCAGGGGTGAAGTGTAGGGGCGACGTGCTCTTACACCAACTTCTCGTAATCGATTCCTTATAGTTTTTGAACTTATAGGACGCCCATGATTTCCACGAACATTAAGTGCACTCTCAACGGCAGTAAGGCGCCGATTACGCACATGAGAGACGACGATATAGCGATCCTGACGTCGTGACGTTACGCGCGGACGCCCTGACCTAGGTCGATAGGCCAATCGCCAAGTTTCCCGAAGACGTCTTACAAGACGTTCTATGGTGGAAACATTAACACCAAAGTGCCTAGCAACCTGATTTTGCAGCTGCCTTGCATCAGCATCTGAATGGCCTGACTCCTCTGAACTTCTGTGAGTCGTGCCATTCTTAAAACGAATCAAATTCTCAATAAATTTTAGGGAAGCAGTTGGTCTGTATAAAGACTAACGAAGAGTGACTTGACCAACGCTGCATGAGACCAGAACAACACGGTGCACGAGATTCTTGTTTTTTCCTTCCTTCATTTACCAGAGCTGCGCACTGTACCGTGACTAAATTTTCGAAAGGTGTAATATGACCTAATTACTCAATCCACAATGTTTCACTTTATTTGGAGAACGCGTTTTCAAAATATTGGAATAAATATTACCCTGCGTTTTTTTTATCCTTTCAGTATATATATCATACTGATTTTCTTAATTATAATGTATAACAGAATAGTCACAGCAATGCTCACAACATTACTCACTTTATTCTACCAAGACAAGTCGACATTGCTTAAAACGCTGAAGGTTCTGAAGCATTTTATGATTTGTTATTTTACAGAACGAATACCCTACAAAGAGAAAGAGAAAAGAAAACAGATAGTTAGAACACTTTGATTTTGATGATGAAAACTGGTTAAACATATAAGCACCGCCTTTACAAATCCGAATAAAACTATATTGTCTTTCATCATATTTTGACTACAAACTTATTTCTTTTTTAAAGTAAAGATGATAAATAGTCCTCTCTGCAATCTCTGTAACTCAGAAACGGAAACTCTTGTACATTTATTTTAAACATTTTTTTATCAATTTTTGTAGTCTAGATGTGTTGTCAAAGACTTTATTTATACATTTTCTGTTACCATGGAAACAGATAACCGTCATCACTAGTTTAAGTTTTCCTGGTCCAATGCTCTGAAACCATTCAAGATAATTGCTCAAAACGTTTTACACTAATTAAGCTAGTATTATCTTTTGCTATGGAGATGTTCTCCATTCCAATACTTTGTATGGAACAATTAGATATACCAAACAGAAATTAAACTTGTTTTAATATAAATATAAATATTTATGGCTATGTGTCTTTCTTTTAAACAGCACATCGCGGGGATAACGTATTGCGTTGCGTTATCTTGTCGTCTTTTGTGTTGTTCTTCTTTGTCTGTCTTCATGTTGAATGATTGTATGTGCAAGACTTCTTTACACATGGAAATTTTATCATTTCAACTTATAAGAATCACACTTATTGTAAGCATGCAAGGAGGTCTAACTGCGCGAGAAACCCGTATCCCTTCCAGGAATCGAACCCCGGACAGCTAGGTGATAGACAAGTGTTACAGCTGTGCCACCAAACCACAGCCTGATGTCGATAATGCAATGTTTTCTAGAAGAAGAAGATGAGATGATGCTGATCCATCGGTACATCGGTGTATGTGCCGATGTTTTATTTGAATCTTCCGAAATATAAAACAAATTTTAAAAACGCTTTAATGCAGTTATGGATCAAGGAGTTCATTTTGTTGACCAACTTGCGCTCAGCTCACTTTTAGCAGTGTCTATTTCATATTACATTTCAATATTCTCAATATAATACTTAATAAAGATTCAGAGAGATCAATTTGCAATAGGGATATTTTTGTGATGAGATGGAGGTGGCCATCTTGAATGGTGAACTTTGGGGGAATGTGGGGACTGGCAGCCATCTTGAATGGTGCATTGTGGGAGCGAAAATAACCCCATAAAATGATGAGTTGTTGGACTGATGTCTAATAACGGGGCAATATTAGCTTGGAGTAGATGTGCCTATAAATGATATCTAAAGTAATGTGTCCCTTTGGTAAAAAACTGATTGAAAACATAGCGTAAAGTTTAATCAAGTGTCTGTATGTCATCGACAATATGGACGTGAAAATAGAACAGTGTCTGTTTTAAAAGCACTGTTATAGACAATGTGTTATCGTGTATAAATGCTTAAAGAGGATCGTGTAACCTATATTTACAAAATATCTTTATTACGATATCTTTTGTATGTTTAGCTCTTTTATGATAATATAAATTGTTATGAAAAGACATAGAATGTAGAGGTCACTAAGATTAACAACCATCCATAAATATTCTATGTCGTTTTGTAGACTAAATATTCTATGTCGTTCTGTAGACTAAATATTCTATGTCGTTCTGTAGACTAAATATTCTATGTCGTTCTGTAGACTAAATATTCTATGTCGTTCTGTAGACTAAATATTCTATGTCGTTCTGTAGACTAAATATTCTATGTCGTTCTGTAGACTAAATATTCTATGTCGTTCTGTAGACTAAATATTCTATGTCGTTCTGTAGACTAAATATTCTATGTCGTTCTGTAGACTAAATATTCTATGTCGTTCTGTAGACTAAATATTCTATGTCGTTTTGTAGACTAAATATTCTATGTCGTTCTGTAGACTAAATATTCTATGTCGTTCTGTAGACTAAATATTCTATGTCGTTCTGTAGACTTAATATTCTATGTCGTTCTGTAGACTAAATATTCTATGCCGTTCTGTAGTTTTAATATTCTATGTCGTTCTGTAGACTAAATATTCTATGTCGTTCTGTAGTTTTAATATTCTATGTCGTTCTGTAGACTAAATATTCTACGTCGTTCTGTAGACTTAATATCCTATGTCGTTCTGTAGACTAAATATTCTATGTCGTTCTGTAGACTAAATATTCTATGTCGTTCTGTAGACTTAATATTCTATGTCAATCTGTAGACTAAATATTCTATGTCGTTCTGTAGACTAAATATTCTATGTCGATCTGTAGCCTTAATCTTCTGTGTCGAATGGTAACCTTCATATTCTGTGTCGATCTGTAGCATTGAACCTTTAAATGTAACTGATATATTACAGTGAGTTAAATTACAGTGAGTTTATTCTATTCGAATGTGTTTGTACGTGATATAAACACTTCAATAGCAACAGGTCAACCAAGTTTTAATTCAAAGTTTAAAAGCAACGAAACGAGTGCAATACATGAATGAAAGGAAGTTTTACAAACAGACCAGGAACTCTTGAAGTGTACGCGTTTTCTGCTCCATCGACAACACCCCCATGTAAATCTTGGTTAATCCAAGTTAATAATGTGCTTGCTTTCGCCTGGCCTTTTCCTCATTTCCTGACGGTGTCGATCAAGATTGGTTTCTTTATTTTAGCTGAAAGTTCACAGCGTTTTTTATTTACTTTACAGTTACATTCGCTATTCCATGTCGTTGCACGGCGATATTCCATGCTCAGTTTCTCTGCCAGACCTATCACGGATATTTATCTAATAAGTTCCTGGTCACTTACCGTGGTATTGCTACGGTCCAAATATACAAAAATATATCAATGAATGTTTCTAAAAAAATTACTTCAGAGTTGGTTTTATTGTTTTTGATTCTTTAGGACATAGCTATAATTGCACAATGACGGATTGACGTAATTGTGCATTCCGTATGATAGGCCAGCAATTTAAATAAACATCAAATTCCGACACATCACGCTGCGATGAAGGGACTTAGAAATAAAACCTTTTAGTATCAATATTAGTTGCCCGATTAATATCATCAATGCTCAAAGAATTATTAGTAAAGTGTAGAAAGATATAGTGAGAGAAATACTAAAGTTTCACTAAATCAGAGAGAAAACATTCTCAATCCCGGAACAATAAATTGGCACTTACAGATTGACAAGGAAAAGTCTAAAACAGTCGATTGGGAAAACCAACCTTAACAGGGACGATAGGGGCCACAGACTCTATGACCAAGTGTTAAATACAGCGTAGCCGAATTGACTACGGTACAGTGCTATCATATTGTGTATTTTTGTATATAATCTGTTTAACATCTCGTCACAATATTTTTTATCTTAGTGTGCATAGGATTATGGTACAGCCGAAAAAGTTGGTCGATTCCTTTCCATCTCGTACACTACGTACATCAGTGCTGGTACTCACCACACAGGTCATTTGTCTGACTACTGTATGAGATACTAGATACTACCAAGGAGTATCTACTATATGATATACTAGAAACTACCAAGGAGTATCTACTATATGAGATACTAGATACTACCAAGGAGTATCTACTGTTTGATATACTAGATACTGCCAAGAAGTATCTACTGTATGAGATACTAGATACTACCAAGGAGTATCTACTGTATGAGATACTAGATACTACCAAGGAGTATCTACTGTATGAGATACTAGATACTACCAAGGAATATCTTCTGTTTGAGATACTACCAAGTAGTATCTATTGTATGAGATACTAGATACTATCAAGGAGTATCTTCTGTATGAGATGGTAGATACTACCAAGGAGTATCCACGGTATGAGATACTAGATACTACCAAGGAGTATCTACTGTATGATTGTATGAGATATTAGATACTACTACCAAGGAGTATCTACTGTTTGAGATACTAGATACTACCAAGGAGTATCTACTGTATATCTACTGTAGATACTAGATACTACCAAGAGTATCTACTACAAGTAGTATCTATTGTATGAGATACTAGATACTACCAAGGAGTATCTTCTGTATGAGATGGTAGATACTACCAAGGAGTATCCACTGTATCAGATACTAGATACTACCAAGGATTATCTACTGTTTGAGATACTAGATACTATCAAGGAGTATCTACATACTAACAAGGAGTATCTACTGTTTGAGATACTAGATACTGCCAAGAAGTATCTACTGTATGAGATACTAGATAATACCAAGGAGCATCTTCTGTATGAGATACTAGATACTACCAAGGAGTATCTACTGTATGAGATACTAGATACTACCACGGAGTATCTACTATTTGAGATACTAGATACTACCAAGGAGTATAAGATACTAGATACTCTCAAGTATCTACTGTATGAGATACTAGATAATACCAAGGAGAATCTTCTGTATGAGATACTAGATACTACCAAGGAGTATCTACTGTATGAGATACTAGATACTACCAAGGATACTACTAAGGAGTATCTACTGTTTGAGATACTAGATACTACCAAGGAGTAGTATCTACAAGGAGTATCTAAGATACTAGATACTACCAAGGAGTATCTACTGTTTGATATACTAGATACTACTAAGAAGTATCTACTGTATGAGATACTAGATACTACAAAGGAGCATCTTCTGTATGAGATACTAGATACTACCAAGGAATATCTACTGTATGAGATACTAGATACTACCAAGGAGTATCTTCTGTATGAGTTACTAGATACTACCAAGGAGTATCTACTGTTTGAGATACTGGATACTGCCAAGGAGTATCTACTTTATGAGATACTAGATACTACCAAGGAGTATTTTCTGTATGAGATACCGGATAGTACCAGGGAGTATCTACATACTACCAAGGTGTATGTACTGTATCATACTAGATACTACCAAGGAGTATCTTCTGTATGAGATACTAGATACTACCAAGGAGTATCTACTGTATGAGATACTAGATACTACCAAGGAGTATCTACTGTTTGAGATACTAGATACTACCAAGGAGTATCTACTGTATGAGATACTAGATACTACCAAGGAGTATCTACTGTATGAGATACTAGATACTACCAAGGAGTATCTACTGTATGAGATACTAGATACTACCAAGGAGTATCTACATACTACCAAGGAGTATCTACTGTTTGAGATACTAGATACTGCCAAGGAGTATCTACTGTATGAGATACTAGATACTACCAAGGAGTATCTACTGTATGAGATACTAGATACTACCAAGGAGTATCTACTGTATGAGATACTAGATACTACCAAGGAGTATCTACATACTGATGAGATACTTGATAGAAACTAGATACTACCAAGAAGTTACTAGATACTACCAAGGATTATCTACTGTTTGAGATACTAGATACTACCAAGGAGTATCTACATACTAACAAGGAGTATCTAATGTTTGAGATACTAGATACTGCCAAGGAGTATCTACTGTATGAGATACTAGATACTACCAAGGAGTATCTACATACTACCAAGAAGTATCTACTGTTTGAGATACTGGATACTACCAAGGAGTGTCTACTGTTTGAGATACCAGATACTAGATACTACCAAGGAGTATCTACTGTATGAGATACTATACTACAAGGAGTATCTACTGTTTGAGATACTAGATACTACCAAGGAGTATACTACAAGGAGTATCTACTGTTTGAGATACTAGATACTACCAAGGAGTATCTACTGTATGAGATACTAGATACTACCAAGGAGTATCTACTGTATGAGATACTAGATACTACCAAGGAGTATCTACTGTATGAGATACTAGATACTACCAAGGAGTATCTACTGTTTGAGATACTAAATACTACCAAGGAGAATCTTCTTGATGAGATACTAGATACTACCAAGGAGTATCTACATACTACCAAGAAGTATCTACTGTTTGAGATACTGGATACTACCAAGGAGTGTCTACTGTTTGAGATACCAGATACTACCAAGGAGTATCTACTGTATGAGATACTAGATACTACCAAGGAGTATCTACTGTATGAAATACTAGATACTACCAAGGAGTATCTACTGTATGAGATACTAGATACTACCAAGGAGTATCTACTGTATGAGATACTAGATACTACCAAGGAGTATCTACTGTATGAGATACTAGATACTACCAAGGAGTATCTACTGGATAAGATACTAGATAATATCAAGGAGTATCTACTGTTTGAGCTACTAGATACTACCAAGGAGTATCTACTGTATGAGATACTAGATACTACCAAGGGGTATCTACTGTATGAGATACTAGATACTACCAAGAAGTATCTACATACTAAAAAGGACTATCTACTTTATGAGATACTAGATACTACCAAGGAGTATCTACATACTACCAAGAAGTATCTACTGTTTGAGATACTGCATACTACCAAGGAGTGTCTACTGCATGAGATATGATATATACTACCAAGGAGTATCTAGATACAATCTTCTGTATGAGATACTAGATACTACCAAGGAGTATCTACTGTATGAGATACTAGATACTTAAAAGGAATATCTACTGTATGAGTTACTAGATACTACCAAGGAGTATCTACTGTATGAGATACTAGATACTACCAAGGAGTATCTACTGTTTGAGATACTAGATACTACCAAGGAGTATCTACTGTATGAGAAACTAGATACTACCAAGGAGTATCTACTGTATGAGAAACTAGATACTACCAAGGAGTATCTACTGTTTGAGATACTAGATACTACCAAGGAGTATCTTCTGTAAGAGATACTAGATACTACCAAGGAGTATCTACTGTATGAAAAACTAGATACTACCAAGGAGTATCTACTGTTTGAGATACTAGATACTACCAAGGAGTATCTACTGTATGAGATACTAGATACTACCAAGGAGTATCTACTGTTTGATATACTAGATACTACCAAGGAGTATCTACTGTATGAGATACTAGATACTACGAAGGAGTATCTTCTGTAAGAGATACTAGATACTACCAAGGAGTATCTACTGTTTGAGATACTAGATACTACCAAGTAGTATCTATTGTATTACCAAGGAGTATCTACTGTATGAGATACTAGATACTACCAAGGAGTATCTTCTGTATGAGATACTAGATACTACCAAGGAGTATCTACGGTATGAGATACTAGATACTACCAAAGAGTATCTTCTGTATGAGATACTAGATACTACCAAGGAGTATCTACTGTATGAGATACTAGATACTACCAAGGAGTATCTACTGTATGAGATACTAGATACTACCAAGGAGTATCTTCTGTATGAGATACTAGATACTACCAAGGAGTATCCACTGTATCAGATACTAGATACTACCAAGGATTATCTACTGTTTGAGATACTAGATACTACCAAGGAGTATCTACTGTTTGAGATACTAGATACTACCAAGGAGTATCTACTGTATGAGATACTAGATACTACCAAGGAGTTACTATATACTACCAAGGAGTATCTATCTATGAGATACTAAGGAGTATCTGTATGAGATACTAGATACTACCTACTGTAAGATACTACTCTACCAAGGAGTATCTACTGTATAAGATACTAGATACTACCAAGGAGTTACTATATACTAACAAGGAGTATCTATTGTTTGAGATACTAGATACTATAATGGAGTATCTATATACTACCAAGGAGTATCTACTGTATGAGATACTAGATACTGCCAAGGAGTATCTACTGTATGAGATACTAGATACTACGAAGGAGTATCTACTGTAAGAGATACTAGATACTACCAAGGAGTATCTACTGTATGAGATACTAGATACTACCAAGGAGTATCTACTGTATGAGATACTAGATACTACCAAGAAGTATCTATTGTATGAGATACTAGATACTACCAAGGAGTATCTTCTGTATAGATAAGGATACTATCTAATGTTTGAGATACTAGATACTGCCAAGGAGTATCTACTGTATGAGATACTAGATACTACCAAGGAGTATCTTCTGTAAGAGATACTAGATACTACCAAGGAGTATCTACTGTATGAGATACTAGATACTTACAAGGAATATCTACTGTATGATATACTAGATACTACCAAGGAGTATCTACTGTATGAGATACTAGATACTACCAAGGAGTATCTACTGTTTGAGATACTAGATACTACCAAGGAGTATCTACTGTATGAGATACTAGATACTACCAAGGAGTATCTACTGTATGAGATACTAGATACTACCAAGAAGTATCTACATACTAAAAAGGAGTATCTACTGTTTGAGATACTAGATACTACCAAGGAGTATCTACATACTAAAAAGGAGTATCTACTGTTTGAGATACTAGATACTGCCAAGGAGTATCTACTGTATGAGATACTAGATACTACCAAGGAGTATCTACTGTATGAGATACAAGATACTACCAAGGAGTATCTTCTGTATGAGATACTATATATTATCAAGGAGTATCTACTGTATGAGATACTAGATACTACCAAGGAGTATCTACTGTATGTACTAGATACTACCAAGGAGTATCTACTGTATGAGATACTAGATACTACCAAGGAGTATCTACTGTATGAGATACTAGATACTACCAAGGAGTATCTACTGTATGATACTACTACAAGGAGTATCTACTGTATGAGATACTAGATACTACCAAGGAGAATCTTCTGTATGAGATACTAGATACTACCAAGGAGCATCTACTTAAATCAAGAGTATCTACTGTTTGAGATACTAGATACTACCAAGGAGTATCTTCTGTATGAGATACTATATACTACCAAGGAGTATCCACTGTATCAGATACTAGATACTACCGAGGAGTATCTTCTGTATCAGATACTAGATACTACCAAGGAGTATCTTCTGTTTGAGATACTACCAAGGAGTATCTACTGTATAAGATACTAGATACTACCAAGGAGTATCTACTGTATGATATACTAGATACTACCAAGGAGTATCTACTGTATGACATACTAGATACTACCAAAGAGTATCTACTGTTTGAGATAATAGATACTACCAAGGAGTATCTACTGTATGAGATACTAGATACTACCAAGGAGTATCTACTGTATGAGATACTAGATACTACCAAGGAGTATCTACATACTAAAAAGGAGTATCTACTGTTTGAGATACTAGATACTACCAAGGAGTATCTACTGTATGAGATACTAGATACTACCAAGGAGTATCTACTGTATGAGATACAAGATACTACCAAGGAGTATCTACTGTAACGAGGAGCATCTACTGTATCAGAAACTAGATACTACCAAGGAGTATCTACTGTATGAGAAACTAGATACTACCAAGGAGTATCTACTGTTTGAGATACTAGATACTACCAAGGAGTATCTTCTGTTTGAGATACTACCAAGGAGTATCTACTGTATGAGATACTAGATACTACCAAGGAGTATCTACTGTATGAGATACTAGATACTACCAAGGAGTATCTACATACTACCAAGAAGTATCTACTGTATGATATACTAGATACTACCAAGGAGTATCTACTGTATGAGATACTAGATACTACCAAGGAGTATCTACTACTACCATGAGATATACTAGATACTACCAAGGAGTATCTACTGTATGAGATACTAGATACTACCAAGGAGTTACTAGATACTACCAAGGAGTATCTACTGTATGAGATACTAGATACTACCAAGGAGTTACTATATACTACCAAGGAGTATCAACTGTATGAGATACTAGATACTACCAAGGAGTATCTACTGTATGAGATACTAGATACTACCAAGGAGTATCTACTGTATCAGATACTAGATACTACCAAGATTTACTGGATACTAGATACTACCGAGGAGTATCTTCTGTATCAGATACTAGATACTACGAAGGAATATCTTCTGTTTGAGATACTACCATGTAGTATCTATTGTATGAGATACTAGATACTACCAAGGAGTATCTTCTGTATGAGATGGTAGATACTACCAAGGAGTATCCACTGTATCAGATACTAGATACTACCAAGGATTATCTACTCTATGGGATAATAGATACTAACAAGGAGTATCTACTGTATGAGATACTAGATACTACCAAGGAGTATCTCCTGTATGAGATACCAGATACTACCAAGGAGTATCTACTGTATGAGATACTATATACTACCAAGGTATAAGATACTAGATACTCTCAAGGAGTATCTACTGTATGAGATACTAGATACTACCAAGGAGTATCTACTGTATACTAGATACTACCAAGGAGTATCTACTGTATGAGATACTAGATACTACCAAGGAGTATCTACTGTATGAGATACTAGATACTACCAAGGAGTATCTTCTGTATGAGATACTAGATACTACCAAGGAGTATCTACTGTTTGAGATACTAGATACTACCAAGTAGTATCTATTGTATGAGATACTAGATACTACCAAGGAGTATCTTCTGTATGAGATGGTAGATACTACCAAGGAGTATCCACTGTATCAGATACTAGATACTACCAAGGAGTATCTACTGTATGAGATACTAGATACTACCAAGGAGTATCTTCTGTGAGAGATACTAGATACTACCAAGGAGTATCTACTGTATGAAAAACTAGATACTACCAAGGAGTATCTACTGTTTGAGATACTAGATACTACCAAGGAGTATCTACTGTATGAGATACTAGATACTACCAAGGAGTATCTACTTTATGAGATACTAAATACTATCAAGGAGTATCTACTGTTTGAGATACTAGATACTACCAATGAGTATCTACATACTACCAAGGAGTATCTACTGTATGAGATACTAGATACTACCAAGGAGTATCTACTGTATGAGATAATAGATACTTACAAGGAGTATCTTTTGTTTGAGATACTAGATACTTCCAAGGACTATCTAAACACTACCAAAGAGTATCTACTGTTCGAGATACTTGATACTGCCAGGGAGTATCTACTGTATGATATACTAGATACTACCAAAGAGTATCTACTGTTTGAGATACTAGATACTACCAAGGAGTATCTACTGTATGAGATACTAGATACTACCAAGGAGTATTTTCTGTATGAGATACCGGATAGTACCAAGGAGTATCTACTGTATTAAATACTATATACTACCAAGGAGTATCTACTGTTTGAGATACTGCATACTACCAAGGAGTGTCTACTGTTTGAGATACCAGATACTACCAAGGAGTATCTACTGTATTAGATACTATATACTACCAAGGTATAAGATACTAGATACTACCAAGGAGTATCTACTGTATGAGATACTAGATACTACCAAGGAGTATCTACTGTTTGAGATACTAGATACTACCAAGGAGTATCTACTGTATGAGATACTAGATACTACCAAGGAGTATCTACTGTATGAGATACTAGATACTACCAAGGAGTATCTACTGTTTGAGATACTAGATACTACCAAGGAGTATCTACTGTATGAGATACTAGATACTACCAAGGAGTATCTACTGTATGAGATACTAGATACTACCAAGGAGTATCTACTGTATGAGATACTAGATACTACCAAGGAGTATCTACTGTTTGAGATACTAGATACTACCAAGGAGTATCTACTGTTTGAGATACTAGATACTACCAAGGAGTATCTACTGTATGAGATAATAGATACTTACAAGGAATATCTACTGTATGATATACTAGATACTACCAAGGAGTATCTACTGTTTGAGATACTAGATACTACCAAGGAGTATCTTCTGTCTGAGATACTACCAAGGAGTATCTACTATATGAGATACTAGATACTGCCAAGGAGTATCTACATACTACCAAGGAGTATCTATTGTTTGAGATACTAGATACTGCCAAGAAGTATCTTCTGTATGAGATACTAGATACTACCAAGGAGTATCTACTGTTTGAGATTCTGGATACTGCCAAGGAGTATCTACTATATGAGATACTAGATACTACCAAGAAGTATCTACATACTAGATACTACCAAGGAGTATCTACTGTATGAGATACTAGATACTACCAACGAGTATCTACATACTACCAAGAAGTATCTACTGTATGATATACTAGATACAACCAAGGAGTATCTACTGTATGAGATGCTAGATACTAGCAAGGAGTATCTACTGTTTGACATACTAGATACTACGAAGGAGTATCTAATGTATGAAATACTAGATACTACCATGGAGTATCTACTGTTTGAGATACTAGATACTACAAAGGAGTATATTCTGTAAGAGATACTAGATACTACTAAGGAGTATCTACTCTATGAGATACTAGATACTACCAAGGAGGAACTTGCATCGTCCAATTTTCAGTTTTACGACAATGTCCTCGACCTTGATCACGAGGAAAAATGAGGAAAGATATTGAAAATAATAACATGTGTGATCAAGTGGTTCACCCGTACATTTATTATCTTTGAGAACGTGCAGTTCTCCCTCTGCAATATTCTTCAGCTTGTTTGAACATATATTGTGCATTAACGTTCTTAAATATCTGGAATACATAAAACGATAAAAGATAACAAAATGATCTCCCCATACCTCTTGTTAATGCAACAATCAATGTCACAAATTTACATTGTCACAAGATATAAACACATGGATCACTGCTCATTCACGCACTTAGATATACAGATTTTTAATTCCGTGTCAGGAATATAGATGATTAGACTGGCATTTTTGTCAACCCCAATCTTGTATCTTCATTTTGTAAAGACAGGGCTTGGGTGCACTCAATTTTTAATCGGTTGCTTTGTGTTGTATAAACTAAGGGCTCATATTTTTAGAGACCAATTGAATAATAAGAAATATTTGCTATATCATTAGAACGCCATTTCATCATCAAACTTGTTGAAGTCAGTTCTATATGTTGATACTTTGAATATATTCAACATAAGCAAGTAGCGTCGGTAATTATAAAGAAATAAGTACTGTGTGGATAACAGGTTTGCTTATAAAAGATTTCCGGTGGGGTTGTTTTGACAGCGTGGAACTTGTGACGTCACAGAGGTTGGCGACCCATATCGAGGCGATGGCCGTGGAGCCAAAGGTGTGAATTTCAGATAAATTACAATATCTTGGAAACGGAATTAAACACGACGTTCTCACTTTCTTGACCTTCTATTGTATAACAAAGAGTGTTTTATTGCTAACTATAGCAAAACATTCGGGGAACATTCCAATATGAACGCAAAGGAGAGTTTTTAAATGTTTAGCTTGAATAGTTTGTTTTCGAGAATTTTGGTGTCACGTGGACTTGTCGACTGTGTATTTTATGCACACTGTACTTTACTGCGAGGTACAGCCATGGATTATATTACGTTCTGGGACAAGAAGTATTCTGGTTACTAACAGAGATATGAATATCTTGGAGGAGATTTTCCATTTTTAATGGCAATTCTTTTATCACATTTTTATTCTGCATCTCTGCATTTAAGGAAATGTCCGATTTAGTTTTCGTTAGAAAAACCGTGAATCAATTGATCGTGAAAGAGGTCTTGTTTGAAGCACATTCGTTAAACGCGATATACTCAAATAGTATATAGACTTTGATTAAAAATGCACAACACTGAGGAAGGAAATATATTCCTAATTGTGAGAGTACTGGGCCGGTGTTGTGACGGGTTCGAGTGTCTAAAATCATAGCGATTTGTTTTCCCATGCATGAGACTTTTTTTAGATTTCAAATATTGGGTAACTATGTAACCAGCCCATTAGAAGACAGACATTCATTACATATGCCCTAAAGATATGTTGATTACCAACTGAGCTCCGGATGTGTAAGATAGCTAGGCCATCGACTTGTGAGAGAGGGAGAAATCTACAGCTACACTACATGAAATTGTAGAGTCGGAAATAAAAATATCTGACTACACAGTCCACGTAAGTCCGTTTACCGAGTAGGCCTACTTTCTACCCAAATCAGGCCTCAACTAGTCTTCATGGGGGTGTTCCCGATTTGCCCACTTTTTTAAACAAAGAAAGGTGTTGTTTTAGGAAGACAATAGAAAACCACTCATAGTCAGTTTTAGATTAACTATAGATTTCACCTGAGTTCATTTACCTGTGTTTTTACCTGTGAGAGCTATTACCAGAGATTCTACATGTAGTCTACACCAAGTACTTTTTATTGCATTTTCATTACATACATATATATAAAATTAAACATGCAAAGCAGAAAGTTTATCATTACACATTACATACATATAAATACATACCAAAGCAGAAAGTTTATCATTACACATTACATACATATAAATACATACCAAAGCAGAAAGTTTATCATTACATACATATAAATACATACCAAAGCAGAAAGTTTATCATTACACATTACATACATCATTACACATTACATACATATAAATACATACCAAAGCAGAAAGTTTATCATTACACATTACATACATATAAATACATACCAAAGCAGAAAGTTTATCATTACACATTACATACATATAAATACATACCAAAGCAGAAAGTTTATCATTACATACATAGAAAAACATACCAAAGCAGAAAGTTTATCATTACACATTACAAACATCATTACACATTACATACATATAAATACATACCAAAGCAGAAAGTTTACATACATATAAATACATACCAAAGCAGATTAAGTCATTATACATTTTACATTACATACCAAAGCAGAAAGTAAATACATACCAAAGCAGAAAGTTTATCATTACACATTACATACATATAAATACATACCAAAGCAGAAAGTTTATCATTACATACATATAAATACATACCAAAGCATACCAAAGCAGAAAGTTTATCATTACACATTACATACATATAATACATACCAAAGCAGAAAGTTTATCATTACATACATTACATATAAATACATACCAAAGCAGAAAGTTCATCATTACACATTACATACATATAAATACATACCAAAGCAGAAAGTTTATCATTACACATTACATACATATAAATACATACCAAAGCAGAAAGTTTATCATTACACATTACATACATCATTACACATTACATACATATAAATACATACCAAAGCAGAAAGTTTATCATTACATACATATAAATACATTACATACATTTATCATTACACATTACATACATATAAATACATACCAAAGCAGAAAGTTTATCATTACACATTACATACATATAATTACACATTACATACATATAAATACATACCAAAGCAGAAAGTTTATCATTACATACATATAAATACATACCAAAGCAGAAAGTTTATCATTACACATTACATACATATAAATACATACCAAAGCACAAAGTTTATCATTACACATTACATACATATAAATACATACCAAAGCAGAAAGTTTATCATTACACATTACACACATCATTACACATTACATACATATAAATACATACCAAAGCAGAAAGTTTATCATTACACATTACACACATCATTACACATTACATACATATAAATAAAATAAAACATAGTATGCTAAAGGATGTTTGACAGTCCAGCACATTGCACATTATCATCAGTCCAGCAATTCATTGTTTAATTATACATAATGATTAATAACCTAAAATATTTCATCATCATTATCAATTTACTTAATATGGGGCCCTTAATATATACTTAATGTATATTCAAGTCAGACAAATTTATCGAAAATGTAAAACTTTAATTCTGATATAATGTAATATTTTAGTGAATTTTAACCTCCTCTAGTAAATGATAATAAATCAAAATAAATTGAAATTTATATATTCAAGAAAAAAAGCCTTTAATTTGTTAAAATATTCAGTGACGTATATATCAACATAAAGAAATAAAATGAAATGCTTATTATTTTATATATTTTTTAAAAACTCAATAAATAGCTATCATTTAATAGGCTAGATGGCACAGGTGACCATAGGTAAAATACGGGTAAAACACGCGGGTATAATCCTCATCACAACATTCTTCTGCCCATGTTATTTTAAAAATTGGGCAAATCGGGATACGGCCTTCATATCTCGGTTATTTCCAGTTTGTTTTGTTTTGTTTTGTTTGTTTTAAACTTCATCACCATCCTCGTACTACAGGAGTTACTCTCTGCACCCGTGGGACATGCCATGGCGAAGGTTCCATGTTGGACACCTGGTAGACAAGGCGAAAGACTAGATTGATCCTTTGATGTACATCAAACGAATTTTGAAGTGACATAAGGGTATGGCGTAATGGCTTTAAGGTTGGTTTTCGCTCCTTTGAAATCATCGGTCACTTATTTTCTCCTGGAACCAATTATATTAATTCGCTTGTGCCTTCAGTTTTGCCAAGACGTGGTCCAGGGGTGCAGAGAGCGAAAGTGATTGTAGCCCCAGACAGACAGACAGACAGACAGACGGACGGACGGACGGACGGACGGACGGATGGACGGACGGACAGCCAACCAGGCAGGCAGGCAGGCAGGCAGATATTCTTTATTTCCTCATTCATTTGAGATTACAAACAATTTAACATAGTGCAGTGCATAGAATTATAGTGTATGAAAAAAGGATGACCTTAATATTTAAAGATGAAAGGTTTTTTTCCCAGTTCAATATTTCGTCAGTTCATGATTTAAGTGTTATGATATCATTCATTTTCATGTACATTTTAGGCATCACCTTTGCGATGCATTTCATTATATCAGCCCAATGATTGTTCGATATATCAGTGTCACTTGAACGTTTTCCAAAAATGAGGTCTGTTTGTTGTCTTTCACTCATTTCTGAAAATTGTATATAGTCGTTTACCTGTAGGAAGTTCAAAACTATTTCTAGAATCAAATCTCTTTCAGCGAACAGGATGTGACATTCTATGATAAAATGTACAGCTATGTCAGCGACAGTTTTACCACACAGTTTACAAACAACAGGATCAGCTTCGGAGACAAACGATAGATATATTAGTTGAGATAGTCTAGTAGACCCTGGAGTACAGAGGATGCTTCATCTTAGAAAAGTTATCCTCTCCTATAATTTTTTTAAAGTGTTATGTACCGGTTTGCCTGTTATAATGAACATTTTTTAAAATAAAAATAACCCATAAAACACAATCCATACTTTGAGATGAAATGCCACAGCATCAATAGTACACAATACACTACAGCGCCAAATTGTATTTCACAAAAGGAGATCACTCCGAGTAAAGAGCCTTTCCATGCGTCAATCTTTCAAATGCTCAATTTTTGGAATTTCATAAAAACTGTCAATCTGTCCGATGAAATATTGCTACTAGTTGTAACCGTGTAAATAAAAATGTAAGAGGGTGTCTTATCTGTGAGACACACTAATTAGATTCCAATAATGACCAGAGCATTGATCAAGTTTTGTTAAAAATGAATTCGTCCGATATTATGAGGCTGATCTCTTTGCACACATCTGAAGTCATTCTGTAGCGTGGAAAATACGGCAGATTATATTTTCCTTTAAAGTAGTCGTTTTAGCATAAACATTTACCCCCCCAAAAGTGTATGTGTAAGAAAATTAAAGATCACCCGCACAAAGTCTTGTAAATTTTGTAAATTGAACATCCAAAATCAAGTTATATAGAAGTTAATATGAACAACATTTGATTAGATCTTATTAGTAACGACTGGAGATCTGAGCTGCCGAAAGTAAATAACCAAATGATAAAACACATGATAGATTAACTGTAGGACGATGGTTAATCAGTATATACGTAAGTGGTATACAGATAAACACTGCGTCACCGTCTGTACGCCAAGCTTGTCGTAAATTATAGCACTTTATATACACAGTGTACATTACTGTTTCCTGTTGAGATCTAACTACAGATTCTGGAATGTCGTCATTGAAAATGTGTCAGAACACAATTAAGATTTTTTCCATATAATGTGCAATCACATATTTGTCACTCTTTCTGTCTTTGAAGGGTTTGTATTAGTTTGGATAAGTCAGATATGGAAAGTGAAATCGTAAATAGTGAACAGAAGATAACATTATCGGACGATCAGACAGAACTATATACTGTCTTAATGCCTATACTAAGTTATCCGTTAAATGATAACGGGTCCGTGATATAGACAATACTGGCAGCTAGGTGCTAATTTTGCCATCAGAGAAAGACACTTTCCCAAGCCTCGTCAATCACAACCTGTGAAGATCACGTGATAAAGTTAATGGCATAAAGAGGCGTGTGTGACGTCATGGATGAAGCTTTAAACCAAACCCCATCTGTTTATGGTAACATTTCGCTGAGATGATAACATTTAGTGACGATAAAACTTGAATGTATTTTGAGAAAATAGAATTTATCATTACTATTAAATACAGTCTCTTTTTAATGGCTATTTGCACTTATTTGTTTCCTGATTTTCAGAGGAGGCTAAGTATACTAAGGTAATGAGGGTTGGGTGAAGGGGGAATGTATACACATCTGTTCTGTAAGGTTCGGCGCGGGGATGAGGGTTGGGTGAAGGGGGAATGTATACACATCTGTTCAATAAGGTTCGGCGCGGGGATGAGGGTTGGGGGAAGGGTGAATGTATACACATCTGTTCGATAAGGTTCGGCGCGGGGATGAGGGTTGGGTGAAGGGGGGGGGGGGGGTTGTATACACATCTGTTCAATAAGGTTCGGGATTGGGATGAGGGTTGGGGGAAGGGGGAATGTATACACATCTGTTCAATAAGGTTCGGCGCGGGGATGAGGGTTGGGTGAAGAGGGGATGTATACACATCTGTTCGATAAGGTTCGGCGCGGGGATGAGGGTTGGGTGAAGGGGGGATGTATACACATCTGTTCGATAAGGTTCGGCGCGGGGATGAGGGTTGGGTGAAGGGGGGGATGTATACACATCTGTTCAATAAGGTTCGGAATGGGGATGAGGGTTGGGGGAAGGAGGGGTGTATACACATCTGTTCTGTAAGGTTCGGCGCGGGAATGGGGGTTGGTTGAAGGGGGGATGTATACACATCTGTTCAATAAGGTTCGGGGTGGGGATGAGGGTTGGGGGAAGGGGGATGTATACACATCTGTTCAATAAGGTTCGGAGTGGGGATGGGGTATGGTTGAAGGGAGGATGTATACACATCAGTTCAATAAGGTTCGGGGTGGGGATGGAGGTTGGTTGAAGGGGGGATGTATACACATCTGTTCAATAAGGTTCGCGTTGGGGATGGGGGTTGGTTGAAGGGGGGATGTATACACATCTGTTCAATAAGGTTCGGGTAGGGGATGGAGGTTGGGTGAAGGGGGATGTATACACATCTGTTCAATAAGGTTCGCGTTGGGGATGGGGGTTGGTTGAAGGGGGGATGTATACACATCTGTTCAATAAGGTTCGGGGTGGGGATGGGGGTTGGTTGAAGGGGGGATGTATACACATCTGTTCAATAAGGTTCGGCGCGGGGATGAGGGTTGGGTGAAGAGGGGATGTATACACATCTGTTCAATAAGGTTCGGCGCGGGGATGAGGGTTGGGTGAAGGGGGATGTATACACATCTGTTCAATAAGGTTCGGGATGGGGATGAGGGTTGGGGGAAGGGGGGTGTATACACATCTGTTCTGTAAGGTTCGGCGCGGGAATGGGGGTTGGTTGAAGGGGGGATGTATACACATCTGTTCAATAAGGTTCGGGGTGGGGATGAGGGTTGGGGGAAGGGGGATGTATACACATCTCTTCAATAAGGTTCGGAGTGGGGATGGGGGTTGGTTGAAGGGAGGATGTATACACATCAGTTCAATAAGGTTCGGGGTGGGGATGGAGGTTGGGTGAAGGGGGGATGTATACACATCTGTTCAAAAAGGTTCGCGTTGGGGATGGGGGTTTGTTGAAGGGGGGATGTATACACATCTGTTCAATAAGGTTCGGGGTGGGGATGGGGTTGGTTGAAGGGGGGATGTATACACATCTGTTCAATAAGGTTCGGTGTGGGGATGGGGTTGGTTGAAGGGGGAATGTATACACATAATAATAATAATAATAATAATAATAATATAATAATAAGACTTTATTTCAGGTCGATAACACTTTGAGTCAAAGACTCTTCTTACAAGCGGTCGACATTAAAATGTACAGTATTTACAACATTAAATTACATTGTATTATTAAAAGGTTATAACATCACATATAGAGTAAATGTATCACAGTGAACATAATGATAGTTTTAATTTGGATCATTAATTAAAAATAGTGCACTACATAAAGCTCATGATGCATATATATTGGAATTAAAGCACATATTCAAGTGTCCAATATACATATATGTCAATGTGACAAATAATAAAATTTAACCGACTATACGCTAATATAGCATATATGAAAATTGATTGGTTGTAGCTAAAAAGATGGACATTTAATTCTAAACTAAAAGTTACTGGACAGTCATATTACTAAAACCTTACAAGGCCACTGGAAAGTAGTTAGAATCATAACTAAGATAGATTTAAAAAGTGTTTTTTGCATTCCACCTTGAAAGTTTTTAATGTCCCACTTTCAGTCACAGTAACTGGTAAACTGTTCCAGAGTAAAGGACCATGGTATATAAATGAACTTTAAAATCTTTCAGTTTTGTGTTGAGGTAATACATATTTACCTGAAGTTGCTGACCTAGTTTTCTTGTTATGGACATTGGAGACCAGGGTATTACAATTGAGATAGTTTGGACATAGTTTGTTGATAACTTTATACATCAGTATACACTCATTATACTTCACCCTGTTGCTGAAAGGTAACCATTTAAGTTTTAAAAATAGTTCATCTCCAGAGACAATGTAGTCAGCATCTAAAATTATGCGGAGTATTCGTTTTTGCATTCTTTCAAGTTTTTTCAGGTATGTTTGAGAACAATGCCCCCAAACATTAGAACAATAATCAAAGTATGGTAAAATGAAACAGTTAAAAAACGTGATTCTTGAAGATACTGGTAAAAATTGTTTAATTCTACACAGTTGGAATATTTTGAAATTTACTTTTTTGATTACTTCTTGGGCGTGTTTATCCCAAGTAAGTGTAGCATCTATGCACACGCCTAGTAATTTTTCGTTTTTCACATTTTCTAATTTTGAATCACCAGACTCGTCACATAATATACACAGTTCATTTGACACTCTCTGTTTTCTCTGTTTGCTACCTATCAACATTACTTTTGTTTTTTCTGTATTAATAACCATTTTGTTTGATTCACACCAACTTTTTACATTAGAAAAAATCTGTTCAATAAGGTTCGGGGTGGGGATGGGGGTTGGTTGAAGGGGGAATGTATACACATCTGTTCAATAAGGTTCGGGGTGGGGATGGGGGTATGGTTGAAGGGAGGATGTATACACATCTGTTCAATAAGGTTCGGGGTGGGGATGGGGGTTGGTTGAAGGGGGGATGTATACACATCTGTTTTTCGGGGTGGGGATGGGGGTTGGTTGAAGGGGGAATGTATACACATCTGTTCAAAATCAGGGGATGGGGTAGGTTGAAGGGAGGATGTATACACATCTGTTCTAAGGTTGTGGGGATGGGGGTTGGTTGAATGTATACACATCTGTTCAATAAGGTTCGGGGTGGGGATGGGGGTTGGTTGAAGGGGGAATGTATACACATCTGTTCAATAAGGTTCGGGGTGGGGATGGGGGTTGGTTGAAGGGGGAATGTATACACATCTGTTCAATAAGGTTCGGGGTGGGGATGGGGGTTGGTTGAAGGGGGAATGTATACACATCTGTTTTCGGGTTGTGTTCTGTGATCCCAAAAATCAGTAAGACAGCTGTTGTTGAAATGAGGAGCCTTTGGAAAGTAGGCTTTGAAAACCAGTCTGGGAATGGCAACATCAAATCAGCAGCAACGTCTAGATTTACAGCAACGTCTAGATTTACAGCAACATCTAGATTTACAGCAACGTCTAGACTTACAGCAACGTCTAGATTTACAGCAACATCTAGATTTACAGCAACGTCTAGACTTACAGCAACGTCTAGATTTACAGCAACGTCTAGATTTACAGCAACATCTAGACTTACAGCAACGTCTAGACTTACAGCAATGTCTAGACTTGATGACGCCGGCCGAGCGCTACGAATAAACGCGTTTGAGTACTTGAGAGAAGGACCTCCCGCACGACTTCAAAAATCAAAACGGAACAAAAAGTGAAGATTATCTAGACAGACAATAATGACAGGGAGCTGTATAAATGGAAATGAAAAGCAGCGATTTTACAAATAGTCATGGTGACGTCGGTCAACGACGGAAGTACCTCGAATATGGCAATACTAACCTGTTCGTTGAAATAAAGCTGGTGAAAAAGCCGACGATTCAAACCTACAAGACGGGTACGGTTCCCTGGTAGATCCCACTAGTCTGTTCTTACGTTCATTGTTTAGTAACGTGAGCGTCAGTCTAAACGAAGGCTGGTGTCTTCGCCCGACAACGCGATTCCCTACATGGCGTACAAACTGACCCTGTTGAGAGGTCGCCATTTGGTACAATTAGATCGCCGGCGAAATGGACACCGCGGGCGACGTCAACCTGGGATACACATTCAAGATGGTCATCCGAGAAATATATGTCTACGCGATGAAAGTATATTTGAATCCGACCGTCCGTTTGGCCCATTTCTGAGCCATGGGAAAGATCCAGCTAAGTATTCCAAACGCATAATTGAAATGTAGGTAATGTCCGTACCTCGCGACACAATGGACATCGACAAGGACAACCCGTTCATAGGACGGATGCACATGAGGGCAGGTCGACTCGGACGAACGTTCAATGGGTCAGCCACCAAGAATCCTTTGATAAATCAAGCATCACAAAATCGATTACGTGTTCTCCACCAAGCCGCTTCAACTAGATTTCATCAACGGTCACTAAGTTCTACACGAATAGAAATCTCTGTCGGAGACAGCCAACGTCGTAGTGTATACACAAAACATAGATACAATGTGGAAAAACGATTCAATTCATTTCAAATGCTCGTATGCCGGAAATGGAGTACCGAGACGATTAAGCCTGCCTACGTTGGAGGGGAACACTGGCGAATATTTACGATCAATTCATATTTCGACCAAGACACACAACGAATTTACGAATTTCGTGGACAAACAGTGTCGAAATTGGACGTAAAACGACTGATGATGAGACGAGGATGACAAATGGGATTGCTAAGGAGTCCGCCATCTTGGAATTCCTTATCAACTGTAATCGAAATTGGCGCGCTTAGCAACCCCATAAACCTAAGCTTTACCAAGTGACGAAGGCAATCACGTACACTACGTACTTCAGTGCGAGTACGTTCCACACTGTTAATTTATCTGATGTAGGTGACCGTGTTGATCTCGTACACGACGTATGTTAGTGCTAGTACTCACCTCACTGGTCAATTGTTTGACGAACGTGATCTGTAGATCTCATATACTCATACGTCAGTGCTAGTATGTTCCATACTGGTCATTTGTCTAATGAAGATGTCCATGTAGATCTCATATACTAGGAACGTCATTGCTAGGACGCTTCACACTGGTCACTTGTCTAACGAAGGTGACCGTGTAGATCTCGTACACTATGTACGTCAGTGCTTGAACGCTCCACACTGATTATTTGTCTAATGAAGGTGACCGTGTAGATCTCGGACACTACGTACGGCAGTATAAGTACGCTGAGCTCTGGTCATTTGTCTAATGAAAGTGACCGTGTAGATATCGAACATTACGTACGTCAGTATAAGTACGCTCTGCAGTTGTCTTTTGTCTGATGAAGGTGACCGTGTAGATCTCATACACTACGTGCAACGGAGCTTGACGCTCCGCACTGGTCTTTTGTGTGATGGAGATTAACGTGTAGATCTCGTACACTACGTACGTCAGTGCTAGTACGCTCCACACTGGTCATTTGGCTAATGAAGGTGATCGTGTAGATCTCATACACTACGTGCATCAGAGTAAGACGCTCCAAAGTGATCATTTGTCTGATAAAGGTGACCGTGTAGATCTCAAACACTTCATACGTCAGTGCTAGTACGTTCCACACTGGTCATTTGTCTGTTGAAGGTAACCATGTAGATCTCGAGCATTACGTACGTAATTGTAAGTACGTTACGCACTGGTCATTTTTCTGATAAAGGTGACAGTGTATATCTCGTGCAATACGAACTTCAAAGCTAGTACGCTCCAAACTGGTCATTTTTCTTATAAAGGTGACAATGTAGATCTCATACATTATTTGCATCAGAGAAAAAAGTTCCAAAGTTTTCATTTGTCTGGTAAGGTGACGTGTCGATCTCCTACACTACGTACGGCAGTATAAGTACGCTTCGCACTGGTCATTTGTTTAATGAAGGTGACAGTGTAGATCTCGTACACTACGTGCAATAATGTTTGTAAGCTCCTTAGTAGAAATTTGTCTAATGAAGGTGACGTTGTAGATCTCGAACACTACATACGTCAGATGAAGATGTCCATGAGTCTCTACACTTCATATGTCATTTGTCTAATGAAGGTCTAATGAAGTACTGTGTAGATCTCGTACACTACATACGTCAGTGCTAGTACGCACCACACTGGTCATTTGTCTAATGAAGGTGAACGTGTAGATCTGGTACACTACGTACGTCAGTGGTAGTACGCTCCACACTGGTCATTTGTCTAATGAAGGTGACCGTGTAGATCTCGTACACTACGTATGTCAGTGCTAGTACGCTCCACACTGGTCATTTGTCTGATGAAGGTGACCATGTAGATCTCATACACTCATACGTCAGTGTTAGAACATTCCACACTGGTCATTTGTCTAATGAAGGTGATTGTGTAGATCTCGTACACTACATACGTCAGTATAAGTACGCTTCGCGCTGGTCATTTGTCTGATGAAGGTGACAGTGTAGATCTGGTACACTAGGTACATCAGAGTTAGTACGCTCCACACTGGTCATTTGTCTAATGAAGGTGACAGTGTAGATCTCGTACACTACGTGCAATAATGTTTGTAAGCTCCTTAGTAGAAATTTGTCTAATGAAGGTGACGTTGTAGATCTCGAACACTACATACGTCAGATGAAGATGTCCATGAAGATCTCATACACTTCATATGTCAGTGCTAGTACGCTCTATACTGATCATTTGTCTAATGAAGTTGACTGTGTAGATCTCTCACACTACCTATGTCAGTGCTAGTATGCTCCACGCTGGTCATTTGTCTAATGAAAGTGACAGTGTAGATCTCGTACACTAAGTATGTGAGTGCTTAAACGTTCCGCACTAGTCATTTGTCTGATGAAGGTGACCTTATAGTTCTCGTACATTACGTACGTTAGTATTAGTACGCTCCAAAGTGGTTATTTGTCTAATGAAAGTCAACGTGTAGATTCGTACATGACGTATGTCAGTGCTAGTACACTCCAAACTGGTCATTTTTCTGATAAAGGTGACAGTGTATATCTCGTGCAATACGAACTTCAAAGCTAGTACGCACCACACTGGTCATTTGTCTGATGAAGGTGACGGTGTAAATCTCATACACTACGTGCATTAGAGCAAGATGATCCAAAGTGGTCTTTTGTCTGATGAAGGTGACTATGTAGATCTCAACAATGCATACGTTAGTGTTAGAACGTTGAAAATTGGTCATTTGTCTGATGAAGGTGACCGTGTAGATTTCGCACACTACCTGCGTCAGTGCTAGTAATCTCTAAATTGGTCATTAGTCTGATGAAGATGTCCATGTAGATCTCATATACTACTTACATCAGTGCTAGTATGCTCCACACTGGTCATTTGTCTAATGAAGGTAACCGTGTAGATCTCGAACATTACGTATGTCAGTATAAGTACGCTCCGCACTGATCATTTGTCTAATGAAGGTAACCGTGTCGAACTCGTACACTACGTACGGCAGTAGAAGTACGCTCCGCATTGGTCATTAGTCTGATGGAGGTGACCATGTCTATCTCATATACTACGTACTGATGTGCTAGTCCGTTCTATACTGATCATTTGTCTAATGGAAGTGACCGTGTAGATCTCGAACACTACGTACTTTAGTACTAGCACACTCCACACTGGTCATTTGTCTAATGAAGGTGAGAGTGTAGATCTCGGAAACTACGTACGTAAGTGCTAGAACGTGCCACACTGGTCATTTGTCTAACGAATGTGACCGTGTAGATCACGTACACTACGTACTTCAGTGCGAGTACGTTCCACACTGTTAATTTATCTGATGTAGGTGACCGTGTTGATCTCGTACACGACGTATGTTAGTGCTAGTACTCACCTCACTGGTCAATTGTTTGACGAACGTGATCTGTAGATCTCATATACTCATACGTCAGTGCTAGTATGCTCCATACTGGTCATTTGTCTAATGAAGATGTCCATGTAGATCTCATATACTAGGAACGTCATTGCTAGGACGCTTCACACTGGTCATTTGTCTAACGAAGGTGACCGTGTAGATCTCGTACACTATGTACGTCAGTGCTTGAACGCTCCACACTGATCATTTGTCTAATGAAGGTGACCGTGTAGATCCCGTACACTAAGTATGGCAGTATTAGTTTGCTCCGCACTGGTCATTTGTCTAATGAAAGTGACCGTGTAGATATCGAACATTACGTACGTCAGTATAAGTACGCTCTGCAGTTGTCTTTTGTCTGATGAAGGTGACCGTGTAGATCTCATACACTACGTGCATCGGAGCTTGACGCTCCGCACTGGTCTTTTGTGTGATGGAGATTAACGTGTAGATCTCGTACACTACATACGTCAGTGCTAGTACGCTCCACACTGGTCATTTGTCTGATGAAGGTGACCGTGTAGATCTCATACACTACGTGCGTCAGTGTTAGTAAGAACCAAACTGGTCATTTGTCTGATGAATGTAACAGTATAGATCTCGTACACTACGTACGTTAATGCTAGTACGCTCCAAACTGGTCTTTTGTCTGATGAAGGTGACCTTGTAGATCTCATACACTACGTACGTCATTGTAAGTACGCTACACACTGGTCATTTTTCTGATAAAGGTGACAGTGTATATCTCGTGCAATACGAACTTCATAGGTAGTACGCTCCAAACTGGTCATTTTTCTATAAAGGTGACAGGTGACTCATACATTATAGATCTCATTCCACACAAGGTGACGTGTAGATCTCGTACATATTACGTAAAAAGTGCTCCACACTGGTCATTTGTTTGATGAAGGTGACCGTGTTGATCTCGTACACTATGTACGTCAGTGCTAGCACACTCCGCACTGGTCATTTGTCTAATGAAAGTGACCAAGTAGATCTCGAACACTACATTCGTCAGTATAAGTACGCTTCGCGCTGGTCATTTGTCTAATGAAGGTGACCGTGTAGATCTCGTAGATCTACGTCATTTGTCTAATGAAGGTGACCATGTAGATCTCACATACAGTGCTAGTACGCTCCACACTGGTCATTTGTCTAATGAAGTTGACCGTGTAGATCTCTACACTACACAGTGCTAGTGCGCTCCGCACTGGTCATTTGTCTAACGAAGGTGGGCGTGTAGAACTCGTACACTACGTGAATCAGTGCTAGTACGCTCCACACTGGTCATTTGTCTGATGAAGGTGACCGTGTAGATCTCGTACACTACGTACGTCAGTGCTAGTACGCTCCACACTGGTCATTTGTCTGATGAAGGTGACCGTGTAGATCTCATACACTACGTACGTCAGTGCTAGTACGCTCCACACTGGTCATTTGTCTGATGAAGGTGACCGTGTAGATCTCGTACACTACGTACGTCAGTGCTAGTACGCTCCACACTGGTCATTTGTCTGATGAAGGTGACCGTGTAGATCTCGTACACTACGTACGTCAGTGCTAGTACGCTCCACACTGGTCATTTGTCTAATGAAGGTGACCGTGTAGATCTCATACACTACGTGCATCAGAGCTAGACGCTCCACACTGGTCATTTGTCTGATGAAGGTGACCGTGTAGATCTCGTACACTACGTACGTCAGTGCTAGTACGCTCCACACTGGTCATTTGTCTGATGAAGGTGACCGTGTAGATCTCGTACACTACGTACGTCAGTGCTAGTACGCTCCACACTGGTCATTTTTCTGATGAAAGTTACCGTGTAGATCTGATACACTACGTACGTTAGTGCTAATACGCTCCATACGAGTCATTTGTCTAATGTAGGTGACCGTGTAGATCTCGTACACTACGTATGTCAATGCTAGAACGCTCCACACTGGTCATTTGTCTAATGAAGGTGACCGTGTAGATCTCGTACACTACGTACGTCAGTGCTAGTACGCTCCACACTGGTCATTTGTCTGATGAAGGTGACCGTGTAGATCTCGTACACTACGTACGTCAGTGCTAGTACGCTCCACACTGGTCATTTGTCTGATGAAGGTGACCGTGTAGATCTCATACACTACGTGCATCAGAGCTAGACGCTCCACACTGGTCATTTGTCTGATGAAGGTGACCGTGTAGATCTTGTACACTACGTACGTCAGTGCTAGTATGCTCTACACTGGTCATTTGTCTGATGAAGGTGACCTTGTAGATCCCGTACACTACGTACGTCAGTGCTAGTGCGCTCCACATTCGTCATTTGTCTGAGGAAGGTGACCGTGTAGATCCCGTACACTTCGTACGTCTGTGCTAGTACGTTCCACACTGTTCATTTGTCTGATGAAGGTGACCTTGTAGATCTCGTACACTACGTACGTCAGAGCTAGAACGCTAAACACTGGTCATTTTTTCTGATGAAGGTGCCCGTGTAGATCTCATACACTACGTACGTCAGTGCTAGTACGCTCCACACTGGTCATTTGTCTGATGAAGGTGACCGTGTAGATCTCGTACACTACGTACGTCAGTGCTAGTACGCTCCACACTGGTCATTTGTCTAATGAAGGTGACCGTGTAGATCTCGTACACTACGTACGTCAGTGCTAGTACGCTCCACACTGGTCATTTGTCTGATGAAGGTGACCGTGTAGATCTCGCACACTACATACGTCAGTGCTAGTACGCTCCACACTGGTCATTTGTCTGATGAAGGTGACCGTGTAGATCTCGTACACTACGTACGTCAGTGCTAGTACGCTCCACACTGGTCATTTGTCTGATGAAGGTGACCGTGTAGATCTCGTACACTACGTACGTCAGTGCTAGTACGCTCCACACTGGTCATTTGTCTGATGAAGGTGACCGTGTAGATCTCGTACCGCAGTATAAGTATGCTTCACACTGGTCATTTGTCTGATGAAGGTGACCGTGTTGATCTCGTACACTATGTACGTCAGTGCTAGCACACTCCGCACTGGTCATTTGTCTAATGAAGGTGAGAGTGTAGATCTCATACACTACGTACGTCAGTGCTAGTACGCTCCACACTGGTCATTTGTCTGATGAAGGTGACCGTGTAGATCTCATACACTACGTACGTCAGTGCTAGTACGCTCCACACTGGTCATTTGTCTGATGAAGGTGACCGTGTAGATCTCGTACACTACGTACGTCAGTGCTAGTACGCTCCACACTGGTCATTTGTCTGATGAAGGTGACCGTGTCGATCTCGTACACTACGTACGTCAGTGCTAGAACGTTCTACACTGGTCATTTTTTCTGATGAAGGTGACCATGTAGATCTCGTACACTATATACGTCAGTGGTAGTACGCTCCACACTGGTCATTTGTCTGATGAAGGTGACCGTGTAGATCTCGTCCACTACGTACTTCAGTGTTAGTACGCTCCACACTGGTCATTTGTCTGATGAAGGTGACCGTGTAGATCTAGTACACTACGTACGTCAGTGCTAGTGCGTGCCACACTGGTCATTTGTCTGATGAAGTGACTAGATCTCATACACTACGTACAGTGCTACTCCAACACTGGTCATTTGTCTGATGAAGGTTACCGTGTAGATCTCATACACTACATATGTCAGTGTAAGTACGCTCCACACTGGTCATTTGTCTGATGAAGGTGACCGTGTAGATCTTGTACACTACGTACGTCAGTGCTAGTACGCTCCACACTGGTCATTTGTCTGATGAAGGTGACCATGTAGATCTCGTACACTACGTACGTCAGTGCTAGTACGCTCCACACTGGTCATTTGTCTGATGAAGGTGACCGTGTAGATCTCGTACACTACGTACGTCAGTGCTAGTACGCTCCACACTGGTTATTTGTCTGATGAAGTTGACCATGTAGATCTCATACACTAAGGAAGTCAGAGCTAGTACGCTCCACACTGGTCATTTTCTGATTAAGGTGTAAGGTGAGTATCACACATTGACGTCAGTGCTAAGGTTGGTCATTTTTCTGATGGAGGTGACCGTGTAGATCTCGCACACTACGTACGTCAGTGCTAGTATGCTCTACACTGGTCATTTGTCTGATGAAGGTCACCGTGTCGATCTCGTACACTACGTACGTCAGTGCTAGAACGCTCCACACTGGTCATTTTCTGATTAAGGTGACTATGCAGATCTCATACACTACGTACTTCAGTGCTAGTACGCTCCACACTGGTCATTTGTCTGATGAAGTTGACCATGTAGATCTCATACACTACGGAAGTCAGTGCTAGTACGCTCCACACTGGTCATTTGTCTGATGAAGGTGACCGTGTAGATCTCGTACACTACGTACGTCAGTGCTAGTACGTTCCACACTGGTCATTTGTCTGATGAAGGTGACCGTTTAGATCTCTTACACTACGTATGTCAGTGCAAGTAAACCCCACACCGGTCATTTGTCTGATGAAGGTGACTGTTTAGATCTCTTACATTACATACGTCAGTGCTAGTACGCTCCACACTGGTCATTTGTCTGATGAAGGTGACCGTGTAGATCTCGTACACTGCGAACGTCAGTGCTAGTACGCTCCACACTGGTCATTTGTCTGATGAAGGTGACCGTGTAGATCTCATACACTACGTAAGTCAGTGCTAGTACGCTCCACACTGGTCATTTTCTGATTAAGGTGACTATGCAGATCTCATACACTACGTACTTCAGTGCTAGTACGCTCCACACTGGTTATTTGTCTGATGAAGGTGACCATGTAGATCTCGCACACTATGTACGTCAGTGCTAGTACGCTCCGCCCTGGTCATTTGTCTGATGAAGGTGACCGTGTAGATCTCGTACACTACGTACATCAGTGCTAGTACGCTCCACACTGGTCATTTGTCTGATGAAGCTGACTCTGTAGATCTCCTACACTACGTACTTCAATGCTAGTACGCTCTTCACTGGTCATTAGTCTGATAAAGCTGACCGTGTAGATCTCATACACTACGTACGTCAGCTAGAACGCTCCACACTGGTCATTTTCTGATTAAGGTGACTATGCAGATCTCATACACTTCGTACTTCAGTGCTGGTACGCTCTACACTGGTCATTTGTCTGATGAAGGTGACCGTGTAGATCTCGTACACTACGTACGTCAGTGCTAGTATGCTCTACACTGGTCATTTGTCTGATGAAGGTGACCGTGTAGATCTCGTACACTACGTACGTCAGTGCTAGAACGCTCCACACTGGTCATTTGTCTGATGAAGGTGACCGTGTAGATCTCGTACACTACGTACGTCAGTGTTAGTACGCTCCACACTGGTCATTTGTCTGATGAAGGTGACCGTGTCGATCTTGCACACGGCGTACTACAGTGCTAGTACGCTCCACACTGGTCATTTTCTGATTAAGGTGACAATGTAGATCTCGTACACTACCTTCGTCATTGGTAGTACGCACAACATTGGTCATTTGTCTGATGTAGGTGACCGTGCAGATCTCGTACACGACGTACGGCAGTATAAGTACGCTCCACACTGGTCATTTGTCTGATGAAGTTTACTATGTAGATCTGATACACTACGTAAGTCAGTGGTAGTACGCTCCACACTGGTCATTTGTCCCATGAAGGTGACGCTGTTGATCTGATACACTACATACGTCAGTGCTAGAACGCTCCACACTGGTCATTTGTCTGATGAAGGTGACAGTGTAGATCTCGGACACTACGTCCATCAGTGTTAGTACGCTCCACACTGGTCATTTGTCTAATGAAGGTGACCGTGTAGATCTCGAACACTACGTACGTCAGTATCAGTACGCTTCGCAATTGTTATTTGTCTAATGAAGGTGACCGGGTAGATCTCGTACACTACTCGCCTCAGTGTTAGTAAGCACCACACTGGTTATTTGTCTGCTGAATGTGACCGTGTCGATCTCATACATTACGTAAGTCAGTGCTAGTACGCTCCACACCGGTCATTTGTCTGATGAAGGTGACTATGCAGATCTCATACACTTCGTCCTTCAGTGTTAGTACGCTCCACACTAGTCATTTGTCTAATGAAGGTGGCCGTGTATATCTCGTACACTACTCGCCTCAGTGTTAGTAAGCACCACACTGGTTATTTGTCTGCTGAATGTGACCGTGTCGATCTCATACACTACGTACTTCAGTGCTAGTACGCTCCACACTAGTCATTTTTTTCTGATGAAGGTGCCCGTGTAGATCTCGTACACTACGTACGTCAGTGCTAGTACGCTCCACACTGGCATTTGTCTGATGAAGGTGACTATGCAGATCTCATACACTACGTACGGTTGTGTAATTACGCTCCGCACTGGTCATTTGTCTTATGTTGGTGATCGTGGTAGTCATCGAAACGTCACACTTAATAAATTGCCTTTGTCACAAGAATTTCTATTCTTTTGATTTAACCATTCAGAAAAAGAAAATGTTCCAAAATAGGAAAACGGGAAGTCTAGAAGACAGTCGGTATTTTATTTCCTAAATGTACGATGGAAATTTTAAGGTGGTTTTTTTCTTCTTTGACTTTCAGGTTACCAAAGCTGTCTTCCGTCGTACACCTGGCAATTCACCAAAAAGCAAGAGATACACAGATATTGATGATGTCACAATTGCTCACAAACACAATCATATATCATAAAATGGCGAGTAGATCAAAACCGCAGATTTTAGGTGTGACCTCATTTCCGGCTTGGTCGGAAATGGCGTTTGCTCCTTGGTTTCCTTGTCATTTCCTCAGATATACTCATGAACTGCAAAGTTATTATCATGGCAATGACTCTGACGCTAGCCCATCTTTCGTGTTGAGGTTGGCGAACACAGTTTCTCGATGAGGCATTAGTTAATATTTTATTCATTAGATTATCCTATTGTGAAGGTTGTTTGTTCAAATTTAAAAGAAAAAGTAGCAAAATTATGATTAAGTGGACAATTTGGGGCTTCATATTTCTTCAGAATAATACCGTTGTATTGTGTCGGAGAGTGGAAAGTTTCGAATCTGTGTCTGCACACCAAAATCTAGCTTTACATGAAGTAAAATTCTCTTCGTGTCCACGTGTGTTGATGTTGTGAAGCCTTGTTACCGTGACAGTATCGATCCTTACTCGGCAGGTGCCCAGAAATAAACCCGTCATACGATTGATACATTTTGTAACCTGGTGTCACTAACAAAAAGTCAGGAGGAAATTTTCGTTTACATATTTTTATTTCTTTCCTTACTGCAATCGTTAAGTAGTTTATAAATAAATATACTTGTAAGAGTGAACTTTTCATAGCATATCTTCTATGCCGGTATATTTCGAACAGGTCGTATAATTTCAGGCCAAACTAAGCAACTATTTCCTGCTTTTGGATGATTGACCTCGACATTATAGGAGAAATTTATGATAACGACATGCTCAAATATGTCATCAAAATATGAGGTGGGCAGGACTATGATGGTAGCCATGGTGACATTTTCCGATTCACGTCACAATAAGTATGTCCAGAAATGTCAGTCGATAGATGCCGAAACAGTTACAATATCCGCGTGGATAGGTCATATTCTCACTCACAAGATCAACACTAATTGTAATATCACTACTAAATAAAATCACATGTTTAACGGTATTGTCTCCGATCTTTACTTGTTAATTCTCTATAGACTAATATATGATAATCCTAATCAATATTTCATAGAAACTTCGGAAGAGTCTCCCGTCATCTGCTACAAACCGAATGAGATAAAAACACATCAATTTCATATTCACACAGCAAACAAGAACACATAGTACTTTATCAGAGATTGAGGCCGGGTAATGGGATACATATATACACGATTCTCATTGCCAACAGAAGTATAGACCGGAACATCAGTGATAAACACACACGAATATAACAGTCACACAGAAGTAAAGACCGGGATATCAGTGATAAACACACACGAATATAACAGTCACACAGAAGTATAGACCTGGATATCAGTGATAAACACACACGAATATAGCAGTCACACAGAAGTAAAGACCGGGATATCAGTGATAAACACACACGAATATAACAGTCACACAGAAGTATAGACCTGGATATCAGTGATAAACACACACGAATATAGCAGTCACACAGAAGTATAGACCGGGATATCAGTGACTAAATAGTATTTGACCACCAAAAATTTGAAATAAGACCAGGTGTTCCTGAAAGGTAAACGACATAATAATTAAGTACCTGATGAGAGATAGAGGCTGTATAATGAGTCTGTAGGATGTGCCTGATGACTATTGATAATGTACTACCAAAATGCACACCACATAAAAATTGCAGTTGAAACCGTGGGAACATAATCCAAATCAGTATAACACAAACCACTTCATACTAGTAGCATTAAATGAAATTTAAATAGCTGTAAAACTGTAATAGATTGGACTAAAATATCACATTTTTCAAAATGCTATAAGGAAATGACATAAAATTAAAAAAAAACTAGTTCATGGCAAAATATGATACCGGTATCTCTAGCAATTCATTTTAACATTATCTGTTTGTCAGAAAAATCGACCCAATATCAGATTTATAAACATTACAATCCAAATATAACAGTTTACAAGCATGACGAAGGTCGAGAACGTCGTGAAAACTAACCGCATCTTAGTTAACATCATCTCAGGATATCAACATTATCTATCTCAGGTTAACATTATCTCAAGAAGACCGCTATCTCGGATAACATCCTCTCAGGACCAGTCAAATCCGCTTCAATGTTTCTTTTTGATATTGCTCTCGGAAGAAGCTCAACACAATAACATTCTGTAATGAGACAATCACAAGCCTCCTGCTATAGAGTGATTAGACGATTTCTCTGGTTTCTTTTCTCCCCCATGGTGCTTCATTCAAGATGGCTGTCATTCTTGCCAACTATTTAAAATGATGCTACATGGGAGAGAAAAGAAATCCTGACATCTTGTTTTGATATTTTTGTGAGGACATTTTTCGGCCTGTGGGCTCATCCACAGTAATAACAAAGAAAATGTCGACATTTTAACTGAATTATAATTCACACACAGATTCTATAAAACTAAGGTAAAATATCAACAGACTTGCACGGAGACCCCTGGAATAGTGGATCATCATCTGCTTCATCGACAACAATCGCCATGCAAATCTTGGTCGTTCCAAGTAAGTAGTGTTGAGTTAGTTCCCAAAGGAGAGCGAAACCGGGTGGGGTGGGGGTGGGGGGTGGGGGGGAGGGGGGTGGGGGGACAACCCTAGCTGTATTACTCGCTAGCTAGGTGGCCTACATGTCACCTTGTATTAGTTCTTTGCATGACGGTTTTGTAAATTCAGTGTAGCTAGTGTTATACATGTGAGATGTATGCAGTATCTATTAGTTATGATGTACTGAATGTGTATTTGTATTGTGTTGTATTGTAAACAGCTGACTTAGAAGAGTATTTCTTATCCTTGATTTTCGATTCTGGTGAACATATGCGATGAACATGGTTAATAAATCTCCTGTTATTTAAAATAACAAAACGTCATCAATCTATATCTGAAAGTGAAATTGAAGGAATTCGTAAGATCTTTATGACGTGATTTGATAAATTCTTCGATAAAGTATAAAAATAAATCAAGTCAGACACATAGGGGCACATTTTGTTTCCATAGCGATATTAAAAATCGTTTGAAAAGTCTAACACCAACCTCAACCAGGTTTTCAATTATTATGACGGTTTCGTTTTCCTTATCTTTCTTCTTTGTTTTAGACGTATTTTCATCTTCCTTGGGAAAGAACGTTCTCATAACTAGAGAATGAAGGCGTTCTTTCAGTTTAGAATAGGGTATGTTGGTGTACAGAGTGACTAAATGTTACTACAGAAGAACTGGCTGGTGGTCAAAAACACTTTGAAGTTCTGTATATAATGCACAT
The DNA here is from genome assembly GCF_031769215.1 of Ylistrum balloti. Classification (NCBI taxonomy): domain Eukaryota; kingdom Metazoa; phylum Mollusca; class Bivalvia; order Pectinida; family Pectinidae; genus Ylistrum; species Ylistrum balloti. The sequence goes on along the minus strand of NW_026782902.1, from coordinate 21,746 downwards.
ACTATTTAGTTCACTTCTTGAGTGAACAATAAAGTTTTAACCCTTATTTGACAGTATGAAAAATGTTTTGTTGAACAAGTTGATGAGCCGGCAATGAATCGTTGTTTATATGGCTTTTTGTGAAGTTTAGGAATCCAGTATAAACGAGGGAGGTCAGTATACCTATCATCAATAGGTAGTCAAAATGGTCGTAATACTGAAGCATAGTTAGCAAGTAATCCTTCTTCAGAAAGTTGGATAAAATGTAAGCATGGTTTCCTATGTAAGTAAGTCTTAAGTTGTTTGTGTATGCAGAGAATGATGTTAAGTTGCTATTAACTTTTAAGAATGATCGGCCGAATGGATTTAACCAGCTCTGAAAGTGAAGCAAAATGGACTTCATGTGTTAAAAGCATAGTCTGGTAAAGCAATCATGTTTGTGTTGTTGTATTACTCACCAGATGGATTTTCAGCGAGAGGTAAGAGATAAAACTCGAATGTTTTGGCAGATATGGATCCTGTAACAATATAAAATTCTCATTATTGACGATAGGTAGTGTCAACAACTGGAAAAAATGCCCTGGACCTTAATGACATTATGTGGAAAGCTACACACTCACGACTAAGTATTGGTATGTATATGGAATACATTGTGGTGACATATTCGATCACATCATTGTTTTATTGTTTATGTGGAAAGATGGAAAATGTAGAAAATGAAGCTTCTCCATGGCAGGAATGCAAATGATCATGAATACAGCCTTTCAACAGATCGTCATTAGAAAAAATTGTTGGAGGAAAATTCAACAATTATTTCAAGTCTCTCTCACCTATTTCCAATTTTCAGATTCAGTTTTTGACGTGTTTCATGATCTGATTAAGCCGGGACAGTTTTTTTTTCACATTTTGGTTAAGTGATGGCAACCCATGCTCTTCACTAACAATGGTATTTCGGAATACTGTTGTTTTCCCCTATCTGAATGAATAATATCATATTGTATTTTTCATGTGTGTCATTATCATAACTTAGTATTTATACGTTATTGAAATACATATGGCGACCATATTCATTCACATCATACTTTGGTTGTTTCTGTGACATGATGGGGGATGCGTAAACATCTCTAATGTTTATATTCAGTTGATTTTTTTCATTGATGGGTCATATTCTAAGAGGAACGTATTGTGTTACTGATGACTGATTAGATCAACTTTAATAGATGTGACGTAAAGAAAGCATCTTTTAAAACAAATGTAGAATGACTTGGTGTTAAATAAATAACAGAAATGGTCTGTACAGCACTTTCCTCCTTGTACGACTAGTAGGCTAACGAGGAACACTTTCCTCCTTGTACGACTAGTAGGCTAACGAGGAACACTTGCCTCCTTGTACGACTAGTAGGCTAACGAGGAAAATCCAATTTGACTGAAAGAAAAGTCCAAATCTAAATGAGGAGTTGGACTAGCATTAATACCAAAATAATTACAAAAACATAAAGCTATCAAAATGAGAACAGGGTTAATAACACCAAAATATTAACACATCTAACGTAACGCCACGTTTTGATTTATTTAGATAGTGGCATGGGCCACATTATACATCAGATGATTAAGAGTTAACATAAGGATCTGAATAAACCACTATTTTTTATTGTTAAGGTTCAATAACATTATAGATAAAGATTGTCCTTTGATAGTTTCTAGCACAGCCGCATTGACCTATTAAATGTGATAATACAAAATAGTATCCGACTTTGCGACAAGTAGTTGATAGTCAACATTTGTTCAAAATCCGGTGTCTATCAAGTGGCATCTGTTTTTGTTGTCGATGGAGACATTCACGTGGGATACGTGCGAGCATGAAATAATTTTTCGTAGCATTTGAATTAAAATCTGACCAGTTACACTTAAAAAATATATATGTCATTTGTTCTTCAGGAAGGATTTCTATATATGTATGGTTACACCAAAAAACGGTGGCACCACAGCTGCAACTTTTTTTCTGTGCAACTTTACACCATCTCTTGAGATTACACCACGGGTGTAAACTCACGATATTGGTGTAAGGTTACACCAAGAAAAGAGGAAGCTGTGGTGCAATCTTTTTTTTGGTGTAACCTTCTTCTAAGTACAAGGGTTAGTTTTGGACTTTACCGGTTTTACGTTCACCCTTTATCAGTGTTACCTTCATCCTTTATCAGTGTTACCTTCATCCTTTATCAGTGTTACCTTCATCCTTTATCAGTGTTACCTTCATCCTTTATCAGTGTTACCTTCACCTTTATCAGTGTTACCTTCACCTTTATCAGTGTTGCCTTCATCCTTTATTAGTGTTACCTTCATCCTTTATCAGTGTTACCTTCACCCTTTATCAGTGTTACCTTCACCTTTATCAGTGTTGCCTTCATCCTTTATCAGTGTTACCTTCATCCTTTATCAGTGTTACCTTCATCCTTTATCAGTGTTACCTTCACCTTTATCAGTGTTACCTTCACCTTTATCAGTGTTGCCTTCATCCTTTATTAGTGTTACCTTCATCCTTTATCAGTGTTACCTTCACCCTTTATCAGTGTTACCTTCACCTTTATCAGTGTTGCCTTCATCCTTTATCAGTGTTACCTTCATCCTTTATCAGTGTTACCTTCATCCTTTATCAGTGTTACCTTCACCTTTATCAGTGTTGCCTTCATCCTTTATCAGTGTTGCCTTCATCCTTTATCAGTGTTACCTTCATCCTTTATCAGTGTTACCTTTATCCTTCACTGGTGTTACCTTCATCCTTTATCAGTGTTATCTTCATCCTTCACTAGTGTTACCTTCATCCTTTATCAGTGTTACCTTCATCCTGTATCAGTGTTACCTTCATCCTTCACTGGTGTTACCTTCATCCTTTATCAGTGTTACCTTCATCTTTCACTGGTGTTACCTTCATCCTTTATCAGTGTTACCTTCATCCTTTATCAGTGTTACCTTTATCCTTCACTGGTGTTACCTTCATCCTTTATCAGTGTTATCTTCATCCTTCACTGGTGTTACCTTCATCCTTTATCAGTGTTACCTTCATCCTGTATCAGTGTTACCTTCATCCTTCACTGGTGTTACCTTCATCCTTTATCAGTGTTACCTTCATCTTTCACTGGTGTTACCTTCATCCTTTATCAGTGTTACCTTCATCCTTTATCAGTGTTACCTAAATCCTGTACCGGTGTAACTTTCATCCTTTATCAGTGTTACCTAAATCCTGTACCGGTGTAACTTTCATCCTTTATCAGTGTTACCTTCATCCTTCACTGGTGTTACCTTCATCCTTTATCAGTGTTACCTTCATCCTGTATCAGTGTTACCTTCATCCTTCACTGGTGTTACCTTCCTCCTTTACTGGTGTTACCATCATCCTTTATCAGTGTTACCTTCATCCTTCACTGGTGTTACCTTCATCCTTTATCAGTGTTGCCTTCATCCTTTATCAGTGTTACCTTCATCCTTTATCAGTGTTACCTTTATCCTTCACTGGTGTTACCTTCATCCTTTATCAGTGTTATCTTCATCCTTCACTGGTGTTACCTTCATCCTTTATCAGTGTTACCTTCATCCTGTATCAGTGTTACCTTCATCCTTCACTGGTGTTACCTTCATCCTTTATCAGTGTTACCTTCATCTTTCACTGGTGTTACCTTCATCCTTTATCAGTGTTACCTTCATCCTTTATCAGTGTTATCTTCATCCTTCACTGGTGTTACCTTCATCCTTTATCAGTGTTACCTTCATCCTTTATCAGTGTTACCTTCATCCTTTATCAGTGTTACCTTCATCCTTCACTGGTGTTACCTTCATCCTTTATCAGTGTTACCTTCATCCTTCACTGGTGTTACCTTCATCCTTTATCAGTGTTACCGTCATCCTTTATTAGTGTTACCTTCATCCTTTATCAGTGTTACCTTCATCCTTCACTGGTGTTACCTTCATCCTTTATCAGTGTTACCGTCATCCTTTATCAGTGTTACCTTCATCCTTTATCAGTGTTACGTTCCTCCTTAATCAGTGTTACTTTCATCAGTGTTATTTAACCTCCAACTAGGGTAACCTTAATTTATAATCAGTGTAAGCTTCATGCTTCATCAATCATTTTTATTTCGGGTCATCTCTATTTGGGGTATAAATGTTTCCGGTGGTAATTTTTTGTGCTTGTGTATGAATAAGTACCACAGTATTCAGGCAAATGATAAATTGAAAAAAAAGTTTGCGGGGTATTTAATTTCGTGCAACCTTTAACAGCCGCAAATAGAGCGAAATTATATCCTCTGTGAATATTACCAACTACACAATATATTAAAACCTCTTCCATCTAAACACAATAAAGTTGTAATAAGTCATCTGTCTCAAATCCCTCTGGTCTTTATTTCTAGGGTGCAAAACATTAGATAACCAATCTTTTTACTATGTTCAGTAATTACATAAGGTATCAGTAATATTTTCCATGTACATGTAAAGCAATGAGACACATAGAAAAAAACAGAACTCACAAAGATTATGCTTCACTAGACTCTGGACATACCAATATCGTCTATCGACTTTGGGAAGTCAAAGCATCTGATGGCTAGCGTAAAGTGAGCGGTTTTTCAGCTTCTCACTCGAACAAACACTTTAAAAGCATCCGAGTGACCCGGATTTTCGCAGCTAAAGCCCTGTTCATTAAGCGGTCAGAACGATTTGTTCAAACATGCATCTATGTACTGAAAGCATATGGCCTAACTGATGACGGTGACTATTTCAAATACAGATTTTTCATTTTATTGTAATTGTCCATTATATTCGACAACAAACCTTTAGGCATGTCCACATTTCATAAACTCGGGTTTAACAGGCAAAATCAAAGGACATTCAACGTGAGGCTATATATACTGTACCCAAAATGTAACGCTACCCAATATTTGGTGTAACGTCGCCCAGTGCTGTGTAAGATAACACCTCTCGGTGACGATTTCATTGAATATGGTGTAACGTAATCCCCTTGCGGTGTTAGGTAACACATAAATGTGATTGGTTGTACACTTAACATGTAAAGGTGACGATTTGGTGTAACGACGATTTGGTAAGATAGTCGCCCCGTGCGGTGTAAGATAACACTTCTCGGTGACGATTTGGTGTAACGTCGCCCAGTGCTGTGTAAGATAACACCTCTCGGTGACGATTTGGTGTAACGTCGCCCCACACGGTGATCTAGTGTAAAAGTCATTCCCTTACTGTGTAAAGTATCACTTTAAGGTGAAAAATTGGTGTAATGCTGCACCTGTGCGGTGTAAGATAACATAAAGGTATCAATTTGGTGTAAAGTCACTCTCTTACGATGTAAAGTAACACTTTTAGGTGAGACTGGTGTAAAGTCACCCATTACGGTGTAAAGCAACACTTTTAGGAGAGACTGGTGTAAAGTCACCAATTACGGTGTAAAGCAACACTTTTAGGAGAGACTGGTGTAAAGTCACCAATTACGGTGTAAAGCAACACTTTTAGGTGAGACTGGTGTAAAGTCACCAATTACGGTGTAAAGCAACACTTTTAGGTGAAAATTTAGTGTAATGCTGCACCTGTGCGGTGTAAGATAACATAAAGGTATCAATTTGGTGTAAAGTCACTCTCTTACGATGTAAAGTAACACTTTTAGGTGAGACTGTGGTGTAAAGTCACCCATTACGATGTAAAGTAACACTTTTAGGTGAGACTGTGGTGTAAAGTCACCCATTACGATGTAAAGTAACACTTTTAGGTGAGACTGTGGTGTAAAGTCACCCATTACGATGTAAAGTAACACTTTTAGGTGAGACTGTGGTGTAAAGTCACCCATTACGATGTAAAGTAACACTTTTAGGTGAGACTCTGGTGTAAAGTCACCCATTACGATGTAAAGTAACACTTTTAGGTGAGACTCTGGTGTAAAGTCACTGTCTTAGGGTAAAAACATCATATATGGATGAATGTAATATTATGTGTACAGTGTATATGGGTTACGAATGAGTTCAAACGTCTTAAAATATAACACAGAAATTAGTATACATTTTATAGAACTGTCATTATGTATAAAGTAGCAATGATTTGAAAGAAAACAATTACAGAGGTGTGACAAATGGAAGGGATATATATGCAGAAACCAAACTCAGCACACTTCTATCCGTTGCGGCCACACCCTTTTTATATAAATACACATATGACACAGCACGCCGAAAGCACCGCAAAATGTAAGCCGTTTCTAGGGTGAGATCTATCAGCAGCCAAACAATCTCTATGTCCTGACTATCAACATCAGTCCTTTTTGATCTGGTTTAATGATCTTCTGTGATAGCAATGACTGTTTTTGTTACTGTAATCCGATTCCAAATATTCCATTAAAGAAAGAAATAGTTTCCTATTTTAGATTTACTGTACTATTTACTATTTGTAAATAGTAGCTGATGTTTAATACTCGGCAATGTGTGATGTTGTTAACCAGCATTTATAGTCTCAAGACACATCGAGATATATTCAAACGTGTTTCCCCAGCCAAAATTAACAGCATGTATGTGTTTTATGATATTCTTGAAATACATAGAGTTGAACTTAAATTAAATCAGTAATATTTTCTTAATGCAGCTACAATTGAACACGTAAGTATAATATCGGTAGCCAAATACCGTCGAACCTCGTTGTCTCCAACTCGCATAACTTGAAGACCCCGTTTAATACAAAGCATTTCGTCGGTCCCTGCTGTTTTACACAAAATATTGAACTCAATTAAATCGAAAACTCGTTTACATTAAAGTTTTCCAATGGTCCCGCTGACATGTCATTCATTTTCGGTTGCATGTGACTAAAGCAGCACCTCTATTTCCAATATGTCGATGAGGGCATTAAGATTTAAGTAAGCCCTAGGTTTGAGCTATTTTATATGTGTTGGAAGTGAAAAGCGTTCTCTGCTGCAGAACTGTCCGAACATAAGCCATTGTGAAGATTCTGTCTAAAGCCGTTGTCTTTGGGCTGATATAAGGGCAATCACTGATAACATCCCTAGATGACGTAGCATTCATCTGTCATATAAATGATAATATTATATGGCCTATTTATCAAAAGTAATGAAATGAATTTACTATTAAGTTTGACGTCTATTGAAGAATATTTTACCATTCAGACAAACAGACTTTACCTTGAAAGGGAATGTAGGCTTCTTAATGCTGGGATGTCGATTATTTACACATTTATATTCCTTCTATGACGGATTGATCATCCACGTAATTGCAGATAATTCAAATCAGGAACTATCAGGCATGAGTCATTCCAAACAATACTTGTAGTCATCGAAACGTCACACTCTAATCATCTACTGGTTGTGTTATGAGATGAAGGTGACCGTTAAGTCATCGAAAAGTCACACTCTAATCATCTACTGGTTGTGTTATAAGATGAAGGTGACCATTTAGTCATCGAAACGTCACACTCTAATCATCTACTGGTTGTGTTATGAGATGAAGGTGACCGTTTAGTCATCGAAACGTCACACTCTAATCATCTACTGGTTGTGTTATAAGATGAAGGTGACCGTTTAGTCATCGAAACGTCACACTCTAATCTTCTACCGGTTGTGTTATAAGATGAAGGTGACCGTTTAGTCATCGAAACGTCACACTCTAATCTTCTACTGGTTCTGTTATAAGATGAAGGTGACCGTTTAGTCATCGAAACGTCACACTCTAATCTTCTACCGGTTGTGTTATAAGATGAAGGTGACCGTTTAGTCATCGAAACGTCACACTATAATCTTCTACTGGTTGTGTGATCAGATGAAGGTGACCGTTTAGTCATCGAAACGTCACACTATAATCTTCCACTGGTTGTGTTATAAGATGAAGGTGACCGTGTAATCATCGAAACGTCACGCTCTAATATTCTACTGGTTGTGTGATCATATAAAGGTGGCCGTGTAGCCAACGAAACAGAGAATTAAAACATCACAGTAACACTGACATAACAATACTAGAACACCACTGCAACTTTGGACATAACAACAACTAGCCAGGGTTACAGTGGTGTTGTAGTACTATATAGTCAGTGTTACAGTGGCGTTGTAGTACTATATAGTCAGTGTTAAAGCGTTGTTGTACTACTATATCGTCAGTGTTACAGAGGTGTTTAGTACTATATATTCAGTGTTGCAGTGGCGTTGGAGTACTATATATTCAGTGTTAAAGTGGTGTTGTAGTATTATATAGTCAGTGTTACAGGGGTGTTGTAGAACTATGTAGTCAGTGTTACTGTGGTGTTGTAGTACTATATAGTCAGTGTTAAAGCGTCGTTGAAGTACTATATAGTCATTGTTACAGGGGTGTTGTAGTAGTATATAGTCAGTGTTACAGTGGTGTTGTAATACTATATAGTCAGTGTTAAAGCACTATATAGTCAGTGTTACTATATAGTTGTTGTAGTACTATAGTAGTCAGTGTTACAGTGGTGTTGTAGTACTATATAGTCAGTGTTACAGTGTGTTGTTGTAGTATATAGTCAGTGTACTATATAGTCAGTAGTTACAGTTGTAGTACTATATAGTCAGTGTTACAGTGTTGTAGTACTATATAGTCAGTGTTACAGTGGTGTTGTAGTACTATATAGTCAGTGTTACAGTGGTGTTGTAGTACTATATAGTCAGTGTTACAGTGGTGTTTTAGTACTATATAGTCAGTGTTACAGTGGTGTTGTAGTACTATATAGTCAGTGTTAAAGCGGTGTTGTGGTAATATATAGTCAGTGTTACAGTGGTGGTGTAGTACTATATAGTCAGTGTTACAGGGTGTTATAGTACTATATAGTCAGTGTTACAGATGTGTTGTAGTACTATATAGTCAGTGTTACAGTGGTGTTGTAGTACTATATAGTCAGTGTTACAGTGGTGTTGTAGTACTATATAGTCAGTGTTACAGTGGTGTTGTAGTACTATATAGTCAGTGTTACAGTGGTGTTGTAGAACTATAGTGTCAGTGTGACAATGTTGTTATAGTACTATATAGTAAGTGTTACAATGGTGTTGTAGTACTATATAGTCAGTGTTACAGTGGTGTTGTAGTACTATATAGTCAGTGTTACAGTGGTGTTGTAGTACTATATAGTCAGTGTTACAGTGGTGTTGTAGTACTATATAGTCAGTGTTACAGTGGTGTTGTAGTACTATATAGTCAGTGTTACAAAGGTGTTGTAGTACTATGTAGTCAGTGTTACAGGGGTGTTGTAGTACTATATAGTCAGTGTTACAAGGGTGTTTAAGTACCATATAGTCAATGTTTCAAGGGTGTTTTAGTACTATATAGTCAGTGTTACAGTGTTGTTGTAGTACTATATAATCAGTGTTACAGTGGTGTTGTAGTACTATATAGTCAGTGTTACAGATAGTCAGTGTTACAGTAGTACTATATAGTCAGTGTTAAAGCGGTGTTATAGTACTAAATAGTCAGTGTTACAGTGGTGTTGTAGTACTATATAGTGAGTATTAAAGCGATGTTGTAGTACTATATAGTCAGTGTTACAGTGGTGTTTAGTGTAGTGTTACAGGGGTGTTGTAGTACTATATAGTCAGGGTGACAGTGGTGTTGTATTACTATATAGTCAGTGTTAAAGAGGTGTTGTAGTACTATATAGTCAGTGTTACAGTGGTGGTGTAGTACTATATAGTCGGTGTTACAGGGTGTTGTAGTACTATATAGTCAGTGTTACCGATGTGTTGTAGTACTATATAGTCAGTGTTACAGGGGTGTTGTAGTACTATATAGTAAATATTCAGTGGTGTTGTAGTACTATATAGTCAGTGTTACAGTGGTGTTTTAGTACTATATAGTCAATGTTACAGTGGTGTTGTAGTACTATTTATTCAGTGTTACAGTGGTGTTGTAGTACTATATAGTCAGTGTTACAGTGGTGTTGTAGTACTATATAGTCAGTGTTACAGTGGTGTTGTAGTACTATATAGTCAGTGTTACAGGGGTGTTGTAGTACTATATAGTCAGTGTTACAGTGGTGTTGTAATACTATATAGTCAGTGTTAAAGCGGTGTTGTAGTACTATATAGTCAGTGTTAGAAGGGTGTTTTAGTACTATATAGTCAGTGTTACAGTGGTGGTGTAGTACTATATAGTCGCTGTTACAGGGTGTTATAGTACTTTATAGTCAGTTCTTACAGTATGTATATAGTCAGTGTTACAGTGGTGTTGTAGTACTATATAGTCAGTGTTAAAGCGGTGTTGTAGTACTATATAGGCAGTGTTACAGCTGTATTGTAGTACTATATAGTCAGTGTTACAGTGGTGTTGTAGTACTATATAGTCTGTGTTAAAGCGGTGTTGTAGTAATATATATTCAGTGTTAGAAATATGTAGTCAGTGTTATAGATGTGTTGTAGTACTAAATAGTCAGTGTTACAGTGGTGTTGTAGTACTATATAGTGAGTATTAAAGCGATGTTGTAGTACTATATAGTCAGTGTTACAGTGGTGTTGTAGTACTATATAGTGAGTATTAAAGCGATGTTGTAGTAATAAATAGTCAGTGTTACAGTGTTGTTGTAGTACTATATAGTCAGTGCTATAGTGGTGTTGTAGTACTATATAGTCAGTGTTACAATGTAGTACTATATAGTCAGTGTTACAGTGGTGTTGTAGTACTATATAGTCAGTGTTAAAGCGGTGTTGTAGTACTATATAGTCAGTGTTACAGGGGTGTTGTAGTACTATATAGTCAGTGTTACAGTGGTGTTGTAGTACTATATAGTCAGTGTTACAGTGTTACTCTATATAGTAAGTGTTACAGTGGTGTTGTAGTACCATATAGTCAGTGTTACAGTGTTGTTGTAGTACTATATAGTCAGTGTTACAAGGGTGTTGCTGTACTATATAGTCAGTGTGACAGTGATGATGTAGTATTATGTAGTCAGTGTTAGAGTGGTGTTGTAGTACTATATAGTCAGTGTGACAGTGGTGTTGTAGTACTATATAGTCAGTGTTAAAGCGGTGTTGTAGTACTATATAGTCAGTGTTACAGGGGTGTTGTAGTACTATATAGTCAGTGTTACAGTGGTGTTGTAGTACTAAATAGTCAGTGTTACAGTGGTGTTGTAGTACTATATAGTGAGTATTAAAGCGATGTTGCAGTACTATATAGTCAGTGTTACAGTGGTGTTGTAGTACTGTAAAGTCAGTGTTAAAGCGGTGTTGTAGTAGTATATAGTCAGTGTTACAGGGGTGTTGTAGTACTATATAGTAAGTGTTACAGTGGTGTTGTAGTACCATATAGTCAGTGTTACAGTGGTGTTGTAGTACTATATAGTGAGTATTAAAGCGATGTTGTAGTACTATATAGTCAGTGTTACAGATGTGTTGTAGTATTATGTAGTCAGTGTTAGAGTGGTGTTGTAATACTATATAGTCAGTGTGACAGTGATGATGTAGTATTATGTAGTCAGTGTTACAGTGGTGTTGTAATACTATATAGTCAGTGTTAAAGCGGTGTTGTAGTACTATATAGTCAGTGTTACAATGTTGTTATAGTACTATATAGTCAGTGTTACAGATGTGTTGTAGTACTATATAGTGAGTATTAAAGCGATGTGGTAGTAGTATATAGTCAGTGTTACAGGGGTTTTTTAGTACTATATAGTCAGTGTTACAGTGGTGTTGTAGTACTATATAGTCAGTGTTAAAAGGGTGTTGTAGTACTATATAGTAGTGTTACAGTGTTAGTACATATAGTCAGTGTGACAGTGGTGATGTAGTATTATGTAGTCAGTGTTACAGTGTTGTTGTAGTACTAAATTGTCAGTATTACAGTGGTGTTGTAGTAATATATAGTCAGTGTTACAGGGGTGTTTAGTACAATATATCCTGTGTTACAGTGGCGTTGGAGTACTATATAGTCAGTATTACAGTGGTGTTGTAGTACTATATAGTGTGTTACAGTGGTGTTGTATTACTATATAGTCAATGTTACAGTGGTGTTGTAGTACTATATAATCAGTGTTACAGAGGTGTTGTTGTACTATATAGTCAGTGTTACAGTGGTGTTTTAGTACTGTATAGTCAGTGTTACAGTGGTGTTGTAGTACTATATAGTCAGTGTTACAGTGTTGTTGTAGTACTATATAGTCAGTGTTACAGGGGTGTTGTAGTACTATATAGTCAGTGTTACACGGGTGTTGTAGTGTAGCTTTATTTCTTTCATGTAAAATTGACACCGAAGGTATCGCCTGAAAAGGATTGGTTTTTATATCAAAGATTATAGTCAGATTTCGTTTTGAAATTTCATGTTGTTTCGTTGATTGCAGAAGATTAAGAAAATAAAAATTCAAATGCGTTCAATTTTCTAGTTCCTTTTTAAAAATAAAATTTCATGTGAAATAAAAACACTTTTCACTCTTTCACACAGGAGACAACTTTTGATCGGTTGACGTATTAATACTTTAGAAAGAGTGAGCCAGATTTAGACCTCGCGACAAAGAAGCAAGAAATACGCGATCTGTTGCTGTAAGCGGCGACCACCAGAGTATTCCACAATGAATAAATCATTTCAAAGAAAAAAAACACGCCAGTTAAAGAAATCTTTAAAGTACAATTGGTTTGAGTAAACAAGCCAATAGTTCATCGAAGTATTGAGCTCGCTATCAACGGAAGCAATGCGTGCCAAAGGGATGAAGTTTGTTGTGAACGAAATAATGGTCTGCATCGTCCACGTGACGGGGCCTATCTTACAGCATATTTGTTCATACATTAATATCGCTGTAACGGTTTCGTCAAATATTAGATAAAAAACAGAAGAATGGAAAAAAGAGGGAAAAAATAAAAAGAGATGTAAACAATATACAATATGAAACTAAAAGACAACATACAGAAGATGACAACACGAGCCGAATCCACCAAAGGAAGAGAAGTAAGGAAATAGGTTAACAGGACCAAGCATGAACAATGGTCAGTGATTTCGAATGCAGTAGGTATATCAAACTAAAAAAAAAGGTACTGTTAAGTTGAGTGTAACTGTTTCTTCACGAAAATTGCCTCGATGATTTCCGTCAGGATATTTATATAACAGATATGATGGTATTGGAGACGTTAACATAGACAGGTAAGTAGTCGGGATATTCATGTATTCAGGTATGATGGTATTGGAGACGTAAACATAGACAGGTAAGTAGTCGGGATATTTATGATATTAAACCTAGAGTGATTGATATTAAACCTAAAGTGATTGATATTAAAACTAGAGTGATTTATATTAAAACTAAAGTGATTCATATTAAAACTACAGTGATTGATATTAAACCTAGAGTGATTGATATTCAACCTAGAGTGATAGAGTGATTGATATTAAAACTAAAGTGATTGATATTAAAACTAAAGTGATTGATATTAAACCTAGAGTGATTGATATTAAACCTAGAGTGATTGACAGTAAAACTAGAGTGATTGATATTAAACCTAGAGTGATTGATATTAAACCTAGAGTGATTGATATTAAACCTAGAGTGATTGATATTAAACGTAAAGTGATTGATATTACACCTAGAGGGATTGATATTAAAACTAGAGTGATTGATATTAAACCTAGAGTGATTGATATTCAACCTAAAGTAATTGATATTAAAACCTAGAGTGATTGATATTAAACCTAGAGTGATTTATATTAAATCTAAAGTGATTGATATTAAACCTAGAGTGATTGATATCAAACCTAGAGTGATTGACAGTAAAACTAGAGTGATTGATATTAAACCTAGAGTGATTTATATTATTAAACCTGATTGATATTAAACGTAGAGTGATTGATATTAAACATAGAGTGATTGATATTAAACCTAGAGTGATTGATATTAAACCTAGAGTGATTGATATTAAACCTAGAGTGATTGATATCAAACCTAGAGTGATTGATATTAAACCTAAAGTGATTGATATTAAACCTAGAATGATTGATATTAAACCTAGAGTGATTGATATTAAACCTAGAGTGATTGATATTAAACCTAGAGTGATTGATATTAAACCTAGAGTGATTGATATTAAACCTAGAGTGATAGAGTGATTGATATTAAACCTAGAGTGATTGATATTAAACCTAGAGTGATTGATATCAAACCTAGAGTGATTGATATTAAACCTAGAATGAATGATATTAAACCTAGAGTGATTGATATTAAACCTAGAGTGATTGATATTAAACCTAGAGTGATTGATATTAAAAATTAAGTGACTGATATTAGACCTAGAGTGATTGATATTAAACCTAGAGTGAAAGAGTTATTGATATTAAACCTAGAGTGATTGATATTAAACCTAGAGTGATTGATATTAAACATAGAGTGATTGATATTAAACCTAGAGTGATTGACAGAGGGATAAGTCAACTAGAGTGATTGATATTAAACCTAGAGTGATAGAGTGATTGATATTAAACCTAAAGTGATTGATATTAAAACTAGAGTGATTGATATTTAACCTAAAGTGATAGAGTGATTGATATTAAACCCTGAGTGATTGATATTAAACCTAGAGTGATTGATATTAAACCTAGAGTGATTGATATTAAACCTAGAGTGATTGATATTCAACCTAAAGTGATTGATATTAAAACCTAGAGTGATTGATATTAAACCTAGAGTGATAGAGTGATTGATATTAAACCTAGAGTGATTGATATTAAACCTAGAGTGATTGATATTAAACCTAAAGTGATTGATATTAAACCTAGAGTGATTGATATTAAACCTAGAGTGATTGATATTAAACCTAGAGTGATTGATATTAAACCTAGAGTGATTGATATTAAAGGTAGAGTGATTGATATTAAACCTAGAGTGATTGATATTAAACCTAGAGTGATAGAGTGATTTATATTAAACCTAGAGTGATTGATATTAAACCTAGAGTGATTGATATTTAAACCTAGAATGAATGATATTTAACCTAGAGTGATTGATATTAAACCTAGAGTGATTGATATTAAACCTAGAGTGATAGAGTGATTGATATTAATCCTAAAGTGATTGATATTAAACCTAGAGTGAGATAGTGATTGATATTAAAACTAGAGTGATTGATATTAAACCTAGAGTGATTGATATTCAACCTAAAGTGATTGATATTAAAATCTAGAGTGATTGATATTAAACCTAGAGTGATTGATATTAAACCTAGAGTGATTGATATTAAACCTAGAGTGATTGATATTAAACCTAGAGTGAATGATATTTAACCTAGAGTGATTGATATTTAAACTAGAGTGATTGATATTAAACATAGAGTGATTGATATTAAACCTAGAGTGATTGATATTAAACCTACAATGAATGATATTAAACCTAGAGTGATTGATATTAAATTAAACCTAGAGTGATTGATATCAAACCTAGAGTGATAAAGTGATTGATATTAAACTGATTGATATTAAACCTAGAGTGATTGATATTAAACCTAGAGTGATTGATATTAAAACAAGAGTGATAGATATTAAAACTAGAGTGATTGATATTAAACTAGTGATATATTAAACCTAGAGTGATTGATATTAAACCTAGAGTGATTGATATTAAACCTAGAGTGATTGATATTAAAACTAAAGTGATTGCTATTTTACCTAGAGTGATTGATATTAAACCTAAGTGATTGATATTAAAACATAGAGTGATTGATATTCAACCTAAAGTGATTGATATTAAACCTAGAGTGATTGATATTAAACCTAGAGTGATTGATATTAAACCTAGAGTGATTGATATTAAACCTAGAGTGATTGATATTAAACCTAGAGTGATTGATATCAAAACTAGAGTGATTGATATTAAACCTAGAAAGAATGATATTAAACCTAGAGTGATTGATATTAAACCTAGAGTGATTGATATTAAACCTAGAGTGATTGATATTAAACCTAGAGTGATTGATATTAAACCTAGAGTGATTGATATTAAACCTAGAGTGATAGAGTTATTGATATTAAACCTAGAGTGATTTATATTAAACCTAGAGTGAGAGAGTGATTGATATTAAAACTAAAGTGATTGATATTAAACCTAGAGTGATTGATATTAAACCTAGAGTGATAGAGTGATTGATATTAAAACTAAAGTGATTGCTATTTTACCTAGAGTGATTGATATTAAACCTAAAGTAATTGAAATTAAAACATAGAGTGATTGATATTAAACCTAGAGTGATTGATATTAAAACTAGAGTGATTGATATTAAACCTAGAGTGATTGATATTAAACCTAGAGTGATTGATATTAAACCTAAAGTGATTGATATTAAAATCTAGAGTGATTGATATTAAACCTAGAGTGATTGATATTAAACCTAGAGTGATTGATATTAAACCTAGAGTGATTGATATTAAACCTAGAGTGATTGATATAAAACCTAGAGTGATTGATATTAAAACTTGAGCGATTGATATTACACCTAGAGGGATTGATATTAAAACTAGAGTGATTGATATTAAACCTAGAGTGATTGATATTAAACCTAGAGTGATTGATATTAAACCTAGAGTGATTGATATTAAACCTAGAGTGATAGAGTGATTTATATTAAATCTAAAGTGATTGATATTAAACATAGAGTGATTGATATTAAACCTTGAGTGATTGATATTAAACCTAAAGTGATTGATTTTAAAACTAGAGTGATTGATATTAAACCTAGAGTGATTGATATTAAACCTAGAGTGATTGATATTAACCCTAGAGTGATAGAGTGATTGATATCAAACCTAGAGTGATTGATATTGAAACTAGAGAGATTGATATTAAAACTAATGTGATTGATATTAAACCTAGAGTGATTGATATTAAACCTAGAGTGATTGATATTAAACCTAGAGTGATTGATATTTAACCTAGAGTGATTGATATTAAAACATAGAGTGATTGATATTAAACCTAGAGTGATTGATATTAAACCTAGAGTGATAGAGTGATTGATATTAAACCTAAAGTTAAACCTAGAGTGATTGATATTAAACCTAGAGTGATTGATATTTAAACCTAGAGTGATTGATATTAAACCTTGAGCGATTGATATTACACCTAGAGGGATTGATATTAAACCTAGAGTGATTGATATTAAACCTAGAGTGATTGATATTCAACCTAAAGTGATTGATATTAAAATCTAGAGTGATTGATATTAAACCTAGAGTGATTGATATTAAACCTAGAGTGATTGATATTAAACCTAGAGTGATAGAGTGATTGATATTAAACCTAGAGTGATTGATATTAAACCTAGAGTGATTGATATTAAACCTAGAGTGATTGATATTAAACCTAGAGTGATTGATATTAAACCTAAAGTGATTGATATTAAAACATAGAGTGATTGATATTCAACCTAGAGTGATTGATATCAAACCTAGAGTGATTGACAGTAAAACTAGAGTGATTGATATTAAACCTAGAGTGATTGATATTAAACCTAGAGTGATTGATATTCAACCTAAAGTGATTGATATTAAACCTAGAGTGATTGATATTAAACCTAGAGTGATTGATATTAAACCTAGAGTGATTGATATTAAACCTAGAGTGATTGATATTTAAACTAGAGTGATTGATATTAAAACTAGAGTGATTGATATTAAAACTAATGTGATTGATTTTAAAACTAAGTGATTCATATTAAAACTTAAGTGATTGATATTAAACCTAGAGTGATTGATATTAAACCTAGAGTGATAGAGTGATTGATATTAAACCTAGAGTGATTGATATTAAACCTAGAGTGATTGATATTAAACCTAGAGTGATTGATATTAAACCTAGAGTGATTGATATTAAACCTAGAGTGATTGATATTAAACGTAGAGTGATTGATATTAAACCTAGAGTGATTGATATCAAACCTAGAGTGATAAAGTGATTGACATTAAACTTATAATGGTTGATATTAAACCTAGAGTGATTGATATTCAACCTAGAGTGATTGATATTAAACCTAGAGTGATTGATAATAAAGCTATAGTGATTGATATAAAAACAATCTAGAGTGATTGATATTAAACATAGAGTGATATATTAAACCTAGAGTGATTGATATTAAACCTAAAGTGATTGATATTAAACCTAGAGTGATTGATATTAAACCTAGAGTGATTGATATTAAACCTAGAGTGATAGAGTGATTGATATAAAACCTAGAGTGATTGATATTAAATCTAGAGAGACTTATATTAAACCTAGAGTGATTGATAATAAACCTAGAGTGATAGAGTGATTGATATAAAACCTAGAGTGATTGATATTAAACCTTGAGCGATTGATATTACACCTAGAGGGATTGATATTAAAACTAGAGTGATTGATATTAAACCTAGAGTGATTGATATTAAACCTAGAGTGATTGATATTAAACCTAGAGTGATTGATATTAAACCTAGAGTGATTGATATTAAAACTAGAGTGATTGATATTAAACCTAGAGTGATTGATATTAAACCTAGAGTGATTGATATTAAACCTAGAGTGATTGATATTAAACCTAAAGTGATTGATATTAAAACTAGAGTGATTGATATTAAACCTAGAGTGATTGATATCAAACCTAGAGTGATAAATTGATTGATATTAAACCTAGAGTGATTGATATTAAACCTAGAGTGATTGTTATTAAACCTAGAGTGATAGAGTGATTGATATTTAAACTAGAATGATTGATATAAAACCTAGAGTGATTGATATTAAAACTAGAGTGATTGATATTAAACCTAGAGTGATTAAACCTAGAGTGATTGATATTAAACCTAGAGTGATTGATATTAAACCTAGAGTGATTGATATTAAACCTAGGGATATTAAAAGTGATAGAGTGATTGATATTAAACCCTGAGTGATTGATATTAAACCTAGAGTGATTGATATTAAACCTAGAGTGATTGATATTAAACCTAGAGTGATTGATATTAAACCTAGAGTGATTGATATTAAACCTAAAGTGATTGATATTAAACCTAGAGTGATTTATATTAAATCTAAAGTGATTGATATTAAACATAGAGTGATTTATATTAAACCTTGAGTGATTGATATTAAACCTAAAGTGATTGATATTAAACCTAAAGTGATTGATATTAAAACTAGATATTAAAACATAGAGTGATTGATATTAAACCTAGAGTGATTGATATTAAACCTAGAGTGATTGATATTAAACCTAGAGTGATTGATATTAAACCTAGAGTGATTGATATTCAACCTAGAGTGATTGATATTAAACCTAGAGTGATTGATAATAAAGCTATAGTGATAGAGTGATTGATATTAAAACTAGAGTGATTGATATTAAAACTAGAGTGATTGATATTAAAACTAAAGTGATTGATATTAAACCTAGAGTGATTGATATTAAACCTAGAGTGATTGATATTAAACCTAGAGTGATTGATATTAAACCTAGAGTGATTGATATTAAACCTAGAGTGATTGATATTAAACCTAGAGTGATTGATATTAAACCTAGAGTGATTGATATTAAAACTGGAGTGATTGATATTAAACCTAGAAAGAATGATATTAAACCTAGAGTGATTGATATTTAAACTAGAGTGATTGATATTAGAACTAGAGAGATTGATATTAAAACTAATGTGATTGATATTAAACCTAGAGTGATTGATATTAAACCTAGAGTGATTGATATTAAACCTAGAGTGATAGAGTGATTGATATTAAACCTAGAGTGATTGATATTAAACCTAGAGTGATAGAGTGATTGATATTAAACCTAGAGTGATTGATATTAAACCTAGAGTGATTGATATTTAAATTAAGTGATGGATATTAAACCTAAAGTGATTGATATAAAACCTAGAGTGATTGATATTAAACCTTGAGCGATTGATATTAAACCTAGAGTGATTGATATTAAACCTAGAGTGATTGATATTAAACCTAGAGTGATTGATATTAAACCTAGAGTGATTGATATTAAACCTAAAGTGATTGATATTAAAACATAGAGTGATTGATATTAAACCTAGAGTGATTGATATTAAACCTAGAGTGATTGATATTAAACCTAGAGTGATTGATATTAAACCTAGAGTGATTGATATTAAACCTAGAGTGATTGATATTAACCCTAGAGTGATAGAGTGATTGATATCAAACCTAGAGTGATTGATATTAAAACTAGAGAGATTGATATTAAAACTAATGTGATTGATATTAAACCTAGAGTGATTGATATTAAACCTAGAGTGATTGATATTAAACCTAGAGTGATTGATATTAAAACCTAGAGTGATTGATATTAAACCTAGAGTGATTGATATTAAAACTAGAGTGATTGATATTAGACCTAGAGTGATTGATATTAAACCTAGAGTGAAAGAGTTATTGATATTAGACCTAGAGTGATTGATATTAAACCTAGAGTGAAAGAGTTATTGATATTAAACCTAGAGTGATTGATATTAAACCTAGAGTGATTGATATTAAACCTAGAGTGATTGATATTAAACCTAGAGTGATTGATATTAAACCTAGAGTGATTGATATCAAACCTAGAGTGATTGACAGTAAAACTAGAGTGATTGATATTAAACCTAGAGTGATTTATATTAAATCTAAAGTGATTGATATTAAACATAGAGTGATTGATATTAAACCTTGAGTGATTGATATTAAACCTAAAGTGATTGATATTAAAACATAGAGTGATTGATATTAAACCTAGAGTGATTGATATTAAACCTAGAGTGATAGAGTGATTGATATTAAACCTAGAGTGATTGATATTAAACCTAGAGTGATTGATATTAAACCTAGAGTGATTGATATTAAACCTAGAGTGATTGATATTAAACCTAGAGTGATAGAGTGATTGATATTAAACCTAAAGTGATTGATATTAAAACTAGAGTGATTGATATTAAACCTAGAGTGATTGATATTAAACCTAGAGTGATTGATATTAAACCTAGAGTGATTGATATTAAACATAAAGTGATTGATATTAAAACAAAGAGTGATTGATATTAAACCTAGAGTGATTGATATTAAACCTAGAGTGATTGATATTAAAACTAGAGTGATTGATATTAAACCTAGAGTGATTGATATTAAACCTAGAGTGATTGATATTAAACCTAGAGTGATTGATATTAAAACTAGAGTGATTGATATTAAACCTAGAGTGATTGATATTAAACCTAAAGTGATTGATATTAAAACTAGAGTGATTGATATTAAACCTAGAGTGATTGATATTAAACCTAGAGTGATTGATATTAAACCTAGAGTGATTGATATTAAACCTAGAGTGATTGATATTAAACCTAGAGTGATTGATATTTAACCTAAAGTGATAGAGTGATTGATATTAAAACTGGAGTGATTGATATTAAACCTATTGTGATAGAGTGATTGATATTAAACCGAGAGTGATTGATATTAAAGCTAGAGTGATAGAGTGATTGATATTAAACCTAGAGTGATTGATATTAAAACTGGAGTGATTGATATTAAACCTAGAGTTGATATTAAAACTAAAGTGATTGATATTAAACCTAGAGTGATTGATATTAAACCTACAGTGATTGATATTAAACCTAGAGTGATTGATATTAAACCTAAAGTGATTGATATTAAAACTAGAGTGATTGATATTAAACCTAAAGTGATTGATATTAAAACATAGAGTGATTGATATTAAACCTAGAGTGATTGATATTAAACCTAGAGTGATTGATATTAAACCTAAAGTGATTCATATT